>NC_056746.1:1358080952-1358173452 GCF_019279795.1 Protopterus annectens | reverse complement strand
GTGTATGTGTATATGTAGAAGTGTATGTGATCTATATCAGATGATAGAGTTTTCAGAAGCTTGAAATTCATATCGGTGAGATGATATGCTCGAGTTTAAGAAAACTCAAAGCTTTGGAATGGAGACTGCAGTACAGTGTGGATCGGGAAATTAACCCCTTTCCTCAATGTTATGCGATCTTGGAGTTGGTATATATAATTTTCAGGGGGTGTGGTGGGTGCAGGGGGCCCCCCTAAAAAAACGTAAAAGATTGATTTCTGCATTTTTTTTCTAATATTCGAGTTTTTGGAAATTCAGTCATATCACTTCACCGATATGAATTATTGAGTTTCTGGAAACTCGGCCATTGAAGATAGATGAAAAGTTCTATCAATTTCTCATTCAAGAAAAAAATGAGCACGTTAATTCAGCTTCCAGACCCCCGCACACATCTGGATGCATAGTTTTCTAACCAGGATACATTAAAGAATGATTTGAGTAAGCTTGGTAAAATGAACGGCACAGAAGCTACTGTGTCATTTTTTAAACATTCTGCCCTCCAGACGAAAAGAGTAAGAGAAGCTGCTGTTCTTACCGTTAGAGTTCACACAGCTTGAATCCTGTGGGTCAACTACATGAAGCTGCTGTTCTTACCATTAGAGTTCACACAGCTTGAATCCTGTGGGTCACCTACATGAAGCTGCTGTTCTTACCGTTAGAGTTCACACAGCTTGAATCCTGAGGGTCACCTACATGAAGCTGCTGTTCTTACCGTTAGAGTTCACACAGCTTGAATCCTGTGGGTCACCTACATGAAGCTGCTGTTCTTACCGTTAGAGTTCACACAGCTTGAATCCTGTGGGTCACCTACATGAAGCTGCTGTTCTTACCGTTAGAGTTCACACAGCTTGAATCCTGTGGGTCACCTACATGAAGCTGCTGTTCTTACCGTTAGAGTTCACACAGCTTGAATCCTGTGGGTCACCTACATGAAGCTGCTGTTCTTACCGTTAGAGTTCACACAGCTTGAATCCTGTGGGTCACCTACATGAAGCTGCTGTTCTTACCGTTAGAATTCACACAGCTTGAATCCTGTGGGTCACCTACATGAAGCTGCTGTTCTTACCGTTAGAGTTCACACAGCTTGAATCCTGTGGGTCACCTACATGAAGCTGCTGTTCTTACCGTTAGAGCTCACACAGCTTGAATCCTGTGGGTCACCTACATGAAGCTGCTGTTCTTACCGTGAGAGTTCACACAGCTTGAATCCTGTGGGTCACCTACATGAAGCTGCTGTTCTTACCGTTAGAGTTCGCACAGCTTGAATCCTGTGGGTCACCTACATGAAGCTGCTGTTCTTACCGTTAGAGTTCACACAGCTTGAATCCTGTGGGTCACCTACATGAAGCTGCTGTTCTTACTGTTAGAGTTCACACAGCTTGAATCCTGTGGGTCACCTACATGACGCTGCTGTTCTTACCGTCAGAGTTCACACAGCTTGAATCCTCTGGGTCACCTACATGAAGCTGCTGTTCTTACCGTTAGAGTTCACACAGCTTGAATCCTGTGGGTCACCTACATGACGCTGCTGTTCTTACCGTCAGAGTTCACACAGCTTGAATCCTCTGGGTCACCTACATGAAGCTGCTGTTCTTACCGTTAGAGTTCACACAGCTTGAATCCTGTGGGTCACCTACATGAAGCTGCTGTTCTTACCGTTAGAGTTCACACAGCTTGAATCTTGTGGGTCACCTACATGAAGCTGCTGTTCTTACCGTTAGAGATCACACAGCTTGAATCCTGTGGGTCACCTACATGAAGCTGCTGTTCTTACCGTTAGAGTTCACACAGCTTGAATCCTGTGGGTCACCTACATGAAGCTGCTGTTCTTACCGTTAGAGTTCACACAGCTTGAATCCTGTGGGTCACCTACATGAAGCTCCTGTTCTTACCGTTAGAGTTCACACAGCTTGAATCCTGTGGGTCACCTACATGAAGCTGCTGTTCTTACCGTTAGAGTTCACACAGCTTGAATCCTGTGGGTCACCTACATGAAGCTGCTGTTCTTACCCTTAGAGTTCACACAGCTTGAATCCTGTGGGTCACCTACATGAAGCTGCTGTTCTTACCGTTAGAGTTCACACAGCTTGAATCCTGTGGGTCACCTACATGAAGCTGCTGTTCTTACCGTTAGAGTTCACACAGCTTGAATCCTGTGGGTCACCTACATGAAGCTGCTGTTCTTACCGTTAGAGTTCGCACAGCTTTAATCCTGTGGGTCACCTACATGAAGCTGTTGTTTTTACCGTTAGAGTTCACACAGCTTGAATCCTGTGGGTCACCTACATGAAGCTGCTGTTCTTACCGTTAGAGTTCACACAGCTTGAATCCTGTGGGTCACCTACATGAAGCTGCTGTTCTTACCGTTAGAGTTCACACAGCTTGAATCCTGTGGGTCACCTACATGAAGCTGCTGTTCTTACCATCAGAGTTCACACAGCTTGAATCCTGTGGGTCACCTACATGAAGCTGCTGTTCTTACCGTTAGAGTTCACACAGCTTGAATCCTGTGGGTCACCTACATGAAGCTGCTGTTCTTACCGTTAGTGTTCACACAGCTTGAATCCTGTGGGTCACCTACATGAAGCTGCTGTTCTTACCGTTAGAGTTCACACAGCTTGAATCCTGTGGGTCACCTACATGAAGCTGCTGTTCTTACCATCAGAGTTCACAAAGCTTGAATCCTGTGGGTCACCTACATGAAGCTGCTGTTCTTACCGTTAGAGTTCACACAGCTTGAATCCTGTGGGTCACCTGCATGAAGCTGCTGTTCTTACCCTTAGAGTTCACACAGCTTGAATCCTGTGGGTCACCTACATGAAGCTGCTGTTCTTACCGTTAGAGTTCACACAGCTTGAATCCTGTGGGTCACCTACATGAAGCTGCTGTTCTTACCGTCAGAGTTCACACAGCTTGAATCCTGTGGGTCACCTACATGAAGCTGCTGTTCTTACCGTTAGAGTTCACACAGCTTGAATCCTGTGGGTCACCTACATGAAGCTGCTGTTCTTACCGTTAGAGTTCACACAGCTTGAATCCTGTGGGTCACCTACATGAAGCTGCTGTTCTTACCGTTAGAGTTCACACAGCTTGAATCCTGTGGGTCACCTACATGAAGCTGCTGTTCTTACCATCAGAGTTCACACAGCTTGAATCCTGTGGGTCACCTACATGAAGCTGCTGTTCTTACCGTTAGAGTTCACACAGCTTGAATCCTGTGGGTCACCTACATGAAGCTGCTGTTCTTACCGTTAGAGTTCACACAGCTTGAATCCTGTGGGTCACCTACATGAAGCTGCTGTTCTTACTGTTAGAGTTCACACAGCTTGAATCCTGTGGGTCACCTACATGAAGCTGCTGTTCTTACCGTCAGAGTTCACACAGCTTGAATCCTGTGGGTCACCTACATGAACCTGCTATTCTTACCGTTTGAGTTCACACAGCTTGAATCCTGTGGGTCACCTACATGAACCTACTGTTCTTACCGTTAGAGTTCACACAGCTTGAATCCTGTGGGTCACCTACATGAAGCTGCTGTTCTTACCGTCAGAGTTCACACAGCTTAAATCCTGTGGGTCACCTACATGAAGCTGCTGTTCTTACCGTCAGAGTTCACACCGCTTGAATCCTGTGGTTCACCTACATGAAGCTGCTGTTCTTACCGTTAGAATTCACACAGCTTGAATCCTGTGGGTCACCTACATGAAGCTGCTGTTTTTACTGTTAGAATTCACACAGCTTGAATCCTGTGGGTCACCTTCATGAAGCTGCTGTTCTTACCGTCAGAGTTCACACCTTGAATCCTGTGGGTCACCTACATGAAGCTGCTGTTCTTACCGTTAGAGTTCACACAGCTTGAATCCTGTGGGTCACCTACATGAAGCTGCTGTTCTTACCGTCAGAGTTCACACAGCTTGAATCCTGTGGGTCACCTACATGAAGCTGCTGTTCTTACTGTTAGAGTTCACACAGCTTGAATCCTGTGGGTCACCTACATGAAGCTGCTGTTCTTACCGTTAGAGTTCACACAGCTTGAATCCTGTGGGTCACTTACATGAAGCTGCTGTTCTTACCGTTATAGTTCACACAGCTTGAATCCTGTGGGTCACCTACATGAAGCTGCTGTTCTTACCTTTATAGTTCACACAGCTTGAATCCTGTGGGTCACCTACATGAAGCTGCTGTTCTTACCGTCAGAGTTCACACAGCTTGAATCCTGTGGGTCACCTGCATGAACCTGCTGTTCTTACCGTTAGAGTTCACACAGCTTGAATCCTGTGGGTTACCTACATGAACCTGCTGTTCTTACCGTTAGAGTTCACACAGCTTGAATCCTGTGGGTCACCTACATGAAGCTGCTGTTCTTACCGTCAGAGTTCACACAGCTTGAATCCTGTGGGTCACCTACATGAAGCTGCTGTTCTTACCGTCAGAGTTCACACAGCTTGAATCCTGTGGGTCACCTACATGAAGCTGCTGTTCTTACCATTAGAGTTCACACAGCTTGAATCCTGTGGGTCACCTACATGAAGCTGCTGTTCTTACCGTTAGAGTTCACGCAGATTGAATCCTGTGGGTCACCTACATGAAGCTGCTGTTCTTACCGTTAGAGTTCACACAGCTTGAATCCTGTGGGTCACCTACATGAAGCTGCTGTTCTTACCGTTAGAGTTCACACAGCTTGAATCCTGTGGGTCACCTACATGAAGCTGCTGTTCTTACCGTTAGAGTTCACACAGCTTGAATCCTGTGGGTCACCTACATGAAGCTGCTGTTCTTACCGTTAGAGTTCACACAGCTTGAATCCTGTGGGTCACCTACATGAAGCTGCTGTTCTTACTGTTAGAGTTCACACAGCTTGAATCCTGTGGGTCACCTACATCCCCCATGGCTTATTTTAATGTTGGCATTTTTTTTAGAGAACCGACAATCCCGTGAGTTCCCCCACAGATTGAAATTAAATTGATTTGACCCCTATCAATCATGTTACCATATAAACTTGCAATTTATCTATGGAAACAGGTTACAGTGGTACTATTTCATCAAAGAGGGGATCAGAGACCCAATGATTTTTTGGCATACCCACCTGACTAGCACTCTATGCAAATTTACTGAGATAAAAACACTGGAAAATATTCAAAATGACAGAAGAGACCTACTATTGTTAGACATGGAGTAGTATACGTTGGTTAAGTGGAGACCTTGCATTTTAAATCCTGTGACATTCTTCTCCATTCAAACATACATCAATGGCCCCAATCCCAATAGTTCCCAAACCCTCTAAATCACAGGATTTGAATGGGTCTATATTACGAAAATGAAAAACCCTGTGCGCGAATACCAAAACATCAACCCCTACACCGTGAACTGTGAAATCCCGAACGCACTAAACAGTGAAAAAAAAAAATCAAACTGTCATAGTCGGCCAACCCCACCACTAGCTTTATACTACCTACCCAAATAAAATAAATAAAACACATACATACACTAACCAAACCCTACTTCTAACCTAAAGTAAAGCACAAAACCCTACTTCTAACGGTACACTAAACCTCACATACACAACTAACTATGCACTATCCTTAACCCCTCCCTAAACCTAAGGTCCGTAACTACTGCACACATACACCCAAACAAAACAAATAATCCACATACATACATTTAACAAAACCCTACCTCCAACACTGCTAAACCCCACATACAAAACTATCTATGCACTATCCTTAACCCTGCCTAACCCTAAGGTCCGTAACTACCGCACACTTCCCCTACGAAAATATACACAAACAAAATAAATAACCTACATACATACATTTAACAAAACCCTCTCTCTAACCCTACACTAAATCTAACATACATTACTTATCTAAGCACTTACACTAACCCGCACTGTATCCTAAACTACGTAACTATCCAACACTTACCTTATGCAGCTAATCCACAGACGGGCCAACCACGGACATTCAATATTTCCATTTTCATGGTTTTCAACTTTTGCCCTAAGTCCACTTCTCGCTATATGGCTCGATGTTTACTTATTCGTGTAAATGTCTTTTCGCTTTCCTAATATAGACCTGATTAGAACTTTATCTCCAACCTTTGCCCTCTGATGAAAATATTCAAAAACATCTTTACAATTAAATAACAGACTATATAAGCAACTGTTTTTCTTCATTGAATTCCAGCATTGATCTAGGACACGACATAACCCCCTCACAGCCATATACTCACTTACATGCATTCTACTTATCATTAGAAAATAGCTACTTTAAGGTGGCCAGCTAAGCACAGCACTTTTTCTGAGCTCTGTAAAATTAATATTAATAAATAGGAATTAGACTAATATATATACTTAAATATTATAAAATCTAGTTACTAATAATATAAACTTTAACTTTACAAACTTTGAAGTTTTTATTCAAACAATTCCTGTGAAATTATTTGAGACTAAACTTGAAGGAAAATGAACAGCTCCAAGTCTTCACAATCTGATGCTGCACCAAGGAAAGAACTACAGCTGGTGTCTTCACAATCTGATGCTGCACCAAGGAAAGAACTACAGCTGGTGTCTTCACAATCTGATGCTGCACCAAGGAAACTACAGCTGGTGTCTTCACAATCTGATGCTGCACCAAGGAAAGAACTACAGCTGGTGTCTTCACAATCTGATGCTGCACCAAGGAAAGAACTACAGCTGGTGTCTTCACAATCTGATGCTGCACCAAGGAAAGAACTACAGCTGGTGTCTTCACAATCTGATGCTGCACCAAGGAAAGAACTACAGCTGGTGTCGTCACAATCTGATGCTGCACCAAGTAAAGAACTACAGCTGGTGTCTTCACAATCTGATGCTGCACCAAGGAAAGAACTACAGCTGGTGTCTTCACAATCTGATGCTGCACCAAGTAAATAACTACAGCTGGTGTCTTCACAATCTGATGCTGCACCAAGGAAAGAACTACAGCTGGTGTCGTCACAATCTGATGCTGCACCAAGGAAAGAACTACAGCTGGTGTCTTCACAATCTGATGCTGCACCAAGGAAAGAACTACAGCTGGTGTCTTCACAATCTGATGCTGCACCAAGGAAAGAACTACAGCTGGTGTCGTCACAATCTGATGCTGCACCAAGTAAATAACTACAGCTGGTGTCGTCACAATCTGATGCTGCACCAAGGAAAGAACTACAGCTGGTGTCTTCACAATCTGATGCTGCACCAAGGAAAGAACTACAGCTGGTGTCTTCACAATCTGATGCTGCACCAAGGAAAGAACTACAGCTGGTGTCTTCACAATCTGATGCTGCACCAAGGAAAGAACTACAGCTGGTGTCTTCACAATCTGATGCTGCACCAAGGAAAGAACTACAGCTGGTGTCTTCACAATCTGATGCTGCACCAAGGAAAGAACTACAGCTGGTGTCTTCACAATCTGATGCTGCACCAAGGAAAGAACTACAGCTGGTGTCTTCACAATCTGATGCTGCACCAAGGAAAGAACTACAGCTGGTGTCTTCACAATCTGATGCTGCACCAAGGAAAGAACTACAGCTGGTGTCTTCACAATCTGATGCTGCACCAAGGAAAGAACTACAGCTGGTGTCTTCACAATCTGATGCTGCACCAAGGAAAGAACTACAGCTGGTGTCTTCACAATCTGATGCTGCACCAAGGAAAGAACTACAGCTGGTGTCTTCACAATCTGATGCTGCACCAAGGAAAGAACTACAGCTGGTGTCTTCACAATCTGATGCTGCACCAAGGAAAGAACTACAGCTGGTGTCTTCACAATCTGATGCTGCACCAAGGAAAGAACTACAGCTGGTGTCTTCACAATCTGATGCTGCACCAAGGAAAGAACTACAGCTGGTGTCTTCACAATCTGATGCTGCACCAAGGAAAGAACTACAGCTGGTGTCTTCACAATCTGATGCTGCACCAAGGAAAGAACTACAGCTGGTGTCTTCACAATCTGATGCTGCACCAAGGAAAGAACTACAGCTGGTGTCGTCACAATCTGATGCTGCACCAAGGAAAGAACTACAGCTGGTGTCTTCACAATCTGATGCTGCACCAAGGAAAGAACTACAGCTGGTGTCTTCACAATCTGATGCTGCACCAAGGAAAGAACTACAGCTGGTGTCTTCACAATCTGATGCTGCACCAAGGAAAGAACTACAGCTGGTGTCTTCACAATCTGATGCTGCACCAAGGAAAGAACTACAGCTGGTGTCTTCACAATCTGATGCTGCACCAAGGAAAGAACTACAGCTGGTGTCTTCACAATCTGATGCTGCACCAAGGAAAGAACTACAGCTGGTGTCGTCACAATCTGATGCTGCACCAAGGAAAGAACTACAGCTGGTGTCTTCACAATCTGATGCTGCACCAAGGAAAGAACTACAGCTGGTGTCTTCACAATCTGATGCTGCACCAAGGAAAGAACTACAGCTGGTGTCTTCACAATCTGATGCTGCACCAAGGAAAGAACTACAGCTGGTGTCGTCACAATCTGATGCTGCACCAAGTAAATAACTACAGCTGGTGTCTTCACAATCTGATGCTGCACCAAGGAAAGAACTACAGCTGGTGTCTTCACAATCTGATGCTGCACCAAGGAAAGAACTACAGCTGGTGTCGTCACAATCTGATGCTGCACCAAGGAAAGAACTACAGCTGGTGTCTTCACAATCTGATGCTGCACCAAGGAAAGAACTACAGCTGGTGTCTTCACAATCTGATGCTGCACCAAGGAAAGAACTACAGCTGGTGTCTTCACAATCTGATGCTGCACCAAGGAAAGAACTACAGCTGGTGTCTTCACAATCTGATGCTGCACCAAGGAAATAACTACAGCTGGTGTCTTCACAATCTGATGCTGCACCAAGGAAAGAACTACAGCTGGTGTCTTCACAATCTGATGCTGCACCAAGGAAAGAACTACAGCTGGTGTCTTCACAATCTGATGCTGCACCAAGGAAAGAACTACAGCTGGTGTCTTCACAATCTGATGCTGCACCAAGGAAAGAACTACAGCTGGTGTCTTCACAATCTGATGCTGCACCAAGGAAAGAACTACAGCTGGTGTCTTCACAATCTGATGCTGCACCAAGGAAAGAACTACAGCTGGTGTCTTCACAATCTGATGCTGCACCAAGGAAAGAACTACAGCTGGTGTCTTCACAATCTGATGCTGCACCAAGGAAAGAACTACAGCTGGTGTCTTCACAATCTGATGCTGCACCAAGGAAAGAACTACAGCTGGTGTCTTCACAATCTGATGCTGCACCAAGGAAAGAACTACAGCTGGTGTCTTCACAATCTGATGCTGCACCAAGGAAAGAACTACAGCTGGTGTCTTCACAATCTGATGCTGCACCAAGGAAAGAACTACAGCTGGTGTCTTCACAATCTGATGCTGCACCAAGGAAAGAACTACAGCTGGTGTCTTCACAATCTGATGCTGCACCAAGGAAAGAACTACAGCTGGTGTCTTCACAATCTGATGCTGCACCAAGGAAAGAACTACAGCTGGTGTCTTCACAATCTGATGCTGCACCAAGGAAAGAACTACAGCTGGTGTCTTCACAATCTGATGCTGCACCAAGGAAAGAACTACAGCTGGTGTCTTCACAATCTGATGCTGCACCAAGGAAAGAACTACAGCTGGTGTCTTCACAATCTGATGCTGCACCAAGGAAAGAACTACAGCTGGTGTCTTCACAATCTGATGCTGCACCAAGGAAAGAACTACAGCTGGTGTCTTCACAATCTGATGCTGCACCAAGGAAAGAACTACAGCTGGTGTCTTCACAATCTGATGCTGCACCAAGGAAAGAACTACAGCTGGTGTCTTCACAATCTGATGCTGCACCAAGGAAAGAACTACAGCTGGTGTCTTCACAATCTGATGCTGCACCAAGGAAAGAACTACAGCTGGTGTCTTCACAATCTGATGCTGCACCAAGGAAAGAACTACAGCTGGTGTCTTCACAATCTGATGCTGCACCAAGGAAAGAACTACAGCTGGTGTCTTCACAATCTGATGCTGCACCAAGGAAAGAACTACAGCTGGTGTCTTCACAATCTGATGCTGCACCAAGGAAAGAACTACAGCTGGTGTCTTCACAATCTGATGCTGCACCAAGGAAAGAACTACAGCTGGTGTCTTCACAATCTGATGCTGCACCAAGGAAAGAACTACAGCTGGTGTCTTCACAATCTGATGCTGCACCAAGGAAAGAACTACAGCTGGTGTCTTCACAATCTGATGCTGCACCAAGGAAAGAACTACAGCTGGTGTCTTCACAATCTGATGCTGCACCAAGGAAAGAACTACAGCTGGTGTCTTCACAATCTGATGCTGCACCAAGGAAAGAACTACAGCTGGTGTCTTCACAATCTGATGCTGCACCAAGGAAAGAACTACAGCTGGTGTCTTCACAATCTGATGCTGCACCAAGGAAAGAACTACAGCTGGTGTCTTCACAATCTGATGCTGCACCAAGGAAAGAACTACAGCTGGTGTCTTCACAATCTGATGCTGCACCAAGGAAAGAACTACAGCTGGTGTCTTCACAATCTGATGCTGCACCAAGGAAAGAACTACAGCTGGTGTCTTCACAATCTGATGCTGCACCAAGGAAAGAACTACAGCTGGTGTCTTCACAATCTGATGCTGCACCAAGGAAAGAACTACAGCTGGTGTCTTCACAATCTGATGCTGCACCAAGGAAAGAACTACAGCTGGTGTCTTCACAATCTGATGCTGCACCAAGGAAAGAACTACAGCTGGTGTCTTCACAATCTGATGCTGCACCAAGGAAAGAACTACAGCTGGTGTCTTCACAATCTGATGCTGCACCAAGGAAAGAACTACAGCTGGTGTCTTCACAATCTGATGCTGCACCAAGGAAAGAACTACAGCTGGTGTCTTCACAATCTGATGCTGCACCAAGGAAAGAACTACAGCTGGTGTCTTCACAATCTGATGCTGCACCAAGGAAAGAACTACAGCTGGTGTCTTCACAATCTGATGCTGCACCAAGGAAAGAACTACAGCTGGTGTCTTCACAATCTGATGCTGCACCAAGGAAAGAACTACAGCTGGTGTCTTCACAATCTGATGCTGCACCAAGGAAAGAACTACAGCTGGTGTCTTCACAATCTGATGCTGCACCAAGGAAAGAACTACAGCTGGTGTCTTCACAATCTGATGCTGCACCAAGGAAAGAACTACAGCTGGTGTCTTCACAATCTGATGCTGCACCAAGGAAAGAACTACAGCTGGTGTCTTCACAATCTGATGCTGCACCAAGGAAAGAACTACAGCTGGTGTCTTCACAATCTGATGCTGCACCAAGGAAAGAACTACAGCTGGTGTCTTCACAATCTGATGCTGCACCAAGGAAAGAACTACAGCTGGTGTCTTCACAATCTGATGCTGCACCAAGGAAAGAACTACAGCTGGTGTCTTCACAATCTGATGCTGCACCAAGGAAAGAACTACAGCTGGTGTCTTCACAATCTGATGCTGCACCAAGGAAAGAACTACAGCTGGTGTCTTCACAATCTGATGCTGCACCAAGGAAAGAACTACAGCTGGTGTCTTCACAATCTGATGCTGCACCAAGGAAAGAACTACAGCTGGTGTCTTCACAATCTGATGCTGCACCAAGGAAAGAACTACAGCTGGTGTCTTCACAATCTGATGCTGCACCAAGGAAAGAACTACAGCTGGTGTCTTCACAATCTGATGCTGCACCAAGGAAAGAACTACAGCTGGTGTCTTCACAATCTGATGCTGCACCAAGGAAAGAACTACAGCTGGTGTCTTCACAATCTGATGCTGCACCAAGGAAAGAACTACAGCTGGTGTCTTCACAATCTGATGCTGCACCAAGGAAAGAACTACAGCTGGTGTCTTCACAATCTGATGCTGCACCAAGGAAAGAACTACAGCTGGTGTCTTCACAATCTGATGCTGCACCAAGGAAAGAACTACAGCTGGTGTCTTCACAATCTGATGCTGCACCAAGGAAAGAACTACAGCTGGTGTCTTCACAATCTGATGCTGCACCAAGGAAAGAACTACAGCTGGTGTCTTCACAATCTGATGCTGCACCAAGGAAAGAACTACAGCTGGTGTCTTCACAATCTGATGCTGCACCAAGGAAAGAACTACAGCTGGTGTCTTCACAATCTGATGCTGCACCAAGGAAAGAACTACAGCTGGTGTCTTCACAATCTGATGCTGCACCAAGGAAAGAACTACAGCTGGTGTCTTCACAATCTGATGCTGCACCAAGGAAAGAACTACAGCTGGTGTCTTCACAATCTGATGCTGCACCAAGGAAAGAACTACAGCTGGTGTCTTCACAATCTGATGCTGCACCAAGGAAAGAACTACAGCTGGTGTCTTCACAATCTGATGCTGCACCAAGGAAAGAACTACAGCTGGTGTCTTCACAATCTGATGCTGCACCAAGGAAAGAACTACAGCTGGTGTCTTCACAATCTGATGCTGCACCAAGGAAAGAACTACAGCTGGTGTCTTCACAATCTGATGCTGCACCAAGGAAAGAACTACAGCTGGTGTCTTCACAATCTGATGCTGCACCAAGGAAAGAACTACAGCTGGTGTCTTCACAATCTGATGCTGCACCAAGGAAAGAACTACAGCTGGTGTCTTCACAATCTGATGCTGCACCAAGGAAAGAACTACAGCTGGTGTCTTCACAATCTGATGCTGCACCAAGGAAAGAACTACAGCTGGTGTCTTCACAATCTGATGCTGCACCAAGGAAAGAACTACAGCTGGTGTCTTCACAATCTGATGCTGCACCAAGGAAAGAACTACAGCTGGTGTCTTCACAATCTGATGCTGCACCAAGGAAAGAACTACAGCTGGTGTCTTCACAATCTGATGCTGCACCAAGGAAAGAACTACAGCTGGTGTCTTCACAATCTGATGCTGCACCAAGGAAAGAACTACAGCTGGTGTCTTCACAATCTGATGCTGCACCAAGGAAAGAACTACAGCTGGTGTCTTCACAATCTGATGCTGCACCAAGGAAAGAACTACAGCTGGTGTCTTCACAATCTGATGCTGCACCAAGGAAAGAACTACAGCTGGTGTCTTCACAATCTGATGCTGCACCAAGGAAAGAACTACAGCTGGTGTCTTCACAATCTGATGCTGCACCAAGGAAAGAACTACAGCTGGTGTCTTCACAATCTGATGCTGCACCAAGGAAAGAACTACAGCTGGTGTCTTCACAATCTGATGCTGCACCAAGGAAAGAACTACAGCTGGTGTCTTCACAATCTGATGCTGCACCAAGGAAAGAACTACAGCTGGTGTCTTCACAATCTGATGCTGCACCAAGGAAAGAACTACAGCTGGTGTCTTCACAATCTGATGCTGCACCAAGGAAAGAACTACAGCTGGTGTCTTCACAATCTGATGCTGCACCAAGGAAAGAACTACAGCTGGTGTCTTCACAATCTGATGCTGCACCAAGGAAAGAACTACAGCTGGTGTCTTCACAATCTGATGCTGCACCAAGGAAAGAACTACAGCTGGTGTCTTCACAATCTGATGCTGCACCAAGGAAAGAACTACAGCTGGTGTCTTCACAATCTGATGCTGCACCAAGGAAAGAACTACAGCTGGTGTCTTCACAATCTGATGCTGCACCAAGGAAAGAACTACAGCTGGTGTCTTCACAATCTGATGCTGCACCAAGGAAAGAACTACAGCTGGTGTCTTCACAATCTGATGCTGCACCAAGGAAAGAACTACAGCTGGTGTCTTCACAATCTGATGCTGCACCAAGGAAAGAACTACAGCTGGTGTCTTCACAATCTGATGCTGCACCAAGGAAAGAACTACAGCTGGTGTCTTCACAATCTGATGCTGCACCAAGGAAAGAACTACAGCTGGTGTCTTCACAATCTGATGCTGCACCAAGGAAAGAACTACAGCTGGTGTCTTCACAATCTGATGCTGCACCAAGGAAAGAACTACAGCTGGTGTCTTCACAATCTGATGCTGCACCAAGGAAAGAACTACAGCTGGTGTCTTCACAATCTGATGCTGCACCAAGGAAAGAACTACAGCTGGTGTCTTCACAATCTGATGCTGCACCAAGGAAAGAACTACAGCTGGTGTCTTCACAATCTGATGCTGCACCAAGGAAAGAACTACAGCTGGTGTCTTCACAATCTGATGCTGCACCAAGGAAAGAACTACAGCTGGTGTCTTCACAATCTGATGCTGCACCAAGGAAAGAACTACAGCTGGTGTCTTCACAATCTGATGCTGCACCAAGGAAAGAACTACAGCTGGTGTCTTCACAATCTGATGCTGCACCAAGGAAAGAACTACAGCTGGTGTCTTCACAATCTGATGCTGCACCAAGGAAAGAACTACAGCTGGTGTCTTCACAATCTGATGCTGCACCAAGGAAAGAACTACAGCTGGTGTCTTCACAATCTGATGCTGCACCAAGGAAAGAACTACAGCTGGTGTCTTCACAATCTGATGCTGCACCAAGGAAAGAACTACAGCTGGTGTCTTCACAATCTGATGCTGCACCAAGGAAAGAACTACAGCTGGTGTCTTCACAATCTGATGCTGCACCAAGGAAAGAACTACAGCTGGTGTCTTCACAATCTGATGCTGCACCAAGGAAAGAACTACAGCTGGTGTCTTCACAATCTGATGCTGCACCAAGGAAAGAACTACAGCTGGTGTCTTCACAATCTGATGCTGCACCAAGGAAAGAACTACAGCTGGTGTCTTCACAATCTGATGCTGCACCAAGGAAAGAACTACAGCTGGTGTCTTCACAATCTGATGCTGCACCAAGGAAAGAACTACAGCTGGTGTCTTCACAATCTGATGCTGCACCAAGGAAAGAACTACAGCTGGTGTCTTCACAATCTGATGCTGCACCAAGGAAAGAACTACAGCTGGTGTCTTCACAATCTGATGCTGCACCAAGGAAAGAACTACAGCTGGTGTCTTCACAATCTGATGCTGCACCAAGGAAAGAACTACAGCTGGTGTCTTCACAATCTGATGCTGCACCAAGGAAAGAACTACAGCTGGTGTCTTCACAATCTGATGCTGCACCAAGGAAAGAACTACAGCTGGTGTCTTCACAATCTGATGCTGCACCAAGGAAAGAACTACAGCTGGTGTCTTCACAATCTGATGCTGCACCAAGGAAAGAACTACAGCTGGTGTCTTCACAATCTGATGCTGCACCAAGGAAAGAACTACAGCTGGTGTCTTCACAATCTGATGCTGCACCAAGGAAAGAACTACAGCTGGTGTCTTCACAATCTGATGCTGCACCAAGGAAAGAACTACAGCTGGTGTCTTCACAATCTGATGCTGCACCAAGGAAAGAACTACAGCTGGTGTCTTCACAATCTGATGCTGCACCAAGGAAAGAACTACAGCTGGTGTCTTCACAATCTGATGCTGCACCAAGGAAAGAACTACAGCTGGTGTCTTCACAATCTGATGCTGCACCAAGGAAAGAACTACAGCTGGTGTCTTCACAATCTGATGCTGCACCAAGGAAAGAACTACAGCTGGTGTCTTCACAATCTGATGCTGCACCAAGGAAAGAACTACAGCTGGTGTCTTCACAATCTGATGCTGCACCAAGGAAAGAACTACAGCTGGTGTCTTCACAATCTGATGCTGCACCAAGGAAAGAACTACAGCTGGTGTCTTCACAATCTGATGCTGCACCAAGGAAAGAACTACAGCTGGTGTCTTCACAATCTGATGCTGCACCAAGGAAAGAACTACAGCTGGTGTCTTCACAATCTGATGCTGCACCAAGGAAAGAACTACAGCTGGTGTCTTCACAATCTGATGCTGCACCAAGGAAAGAACTACAGCTGGTGTCTTCACAATCTGATGCTGCACCAAGGAAAGAACTACAGCTGGTGTCTTCACAATCTGATGCTGCACCAAGGAAAGAACTACAGCTGGTGTCTTCACAATCTGATGCTGCACCAAGGAAAGAACTACAGCTGGTGTCTTCACAATCTGATGCTGCACCAAGGAAAGAACTACAGCTGGTGTCTTCACAATCTGATGCTGCACCAAGGAAAGAACTACAGCTGGTGTCTTCACAATCTGATGCTGCACCAAGGAAAGAACTACAGCTGGTGTCTTCACAATCTGATGCTGCACCAAGGAAAGAACTACAGCTGGTGTCTTCACAATCTGATGCTGCACCAAGGAAAGAACTACAGCTGGTGTCTTCACAATCTGATGCTGCACCAAGGAAAGAACTACAGCTGGTGTCTTCACAATCTGATGCTGCACCAAGGAAAGAACTACAGCTGGTGTCTTCACAATCTGATGCTGCACCAAGGAAAGAACTACAGCTGGTGTCTTCACAATCTGATGCTGCACCAAGGAAAGAACTACAGCTGGTGTCTTCACAATCTGATGCTGCACCAAGGAAAGAACTACAGCTGGTGTCTTCACAATCTGATGCTGCACCAAGGAAAGAACTACAGCTGGTGTCTTCACAATCTGATGCTGCACCAAGGAAAGAACTACAGCTGGTGTCTTCACAATCTGATGCTGCACCAAGGAAAGAACTACAGCTGGTGTCTTCACAATCTGATGCTGCACCAAGGAAAGAACTACAGCTGGTGTCTTCACAATCTGATGCTGCACCAAGGAAAGAACTACAGCTGGTGTCTTCACAATCTGATGCTGCACCAAGGAAAGAACTACAGCTGGTGTCTTCACAATCTGATGCTGCACCAAGGAAAGAACTACAGCTGGTGTCTTCACAATCTGATGCTGCACCAAGGAAAGAACTACAGCTGGTGTCTTCACAATCTGATGCTGCACCAAGGAAAGAACTACAGCTGGTGTCTTCACAATCTGATGCTGCACCAAGGAAAGAACTACAGCTGGTGTCTTCACAATCTGATGCTGCACCAAGGAAAGAACTACAGCTGGTGTCTTCACAATCTGATGCTGCACCAAGGAAAGAACTACAGCTGGTGTCTTCACAATCTGATGCTGCACCAAGGAAAGAACTACAGCTGGTGTCTTCACAATCTGATGCTGCACCAAGGAAAGAACTACAGCTGGTGTCTTCACAATCTGATGCTGCACCAAGGAAAGAACTACAGCTGGTGTCTTCACAATCTGATGCTGCACCAAGGAAAGAACTACAGCTGGTGTCTTCACAATCTGATGCTGCACCAAGGAAAGAACTACAGCTGGTGTCTTCACAATCTGATGCTGCACCAAGGAAAGAACTACAGCTGGTGTCTTCACAATCTGATGCTGCACCAAGGAAAGAACTACAGCTGGTGTCTTCACAATCTGATGCTGCACCAAGGAAAGAACTACAGCTGGTGTCTTCACAATCTGATGCTGCACCAAGGAAAGAACTACAGCTGGTGTCTTCACAATCTGATGCTGCACCAAGGAAAGAACTACAGCTGGTGTCTTCACAATCTGATGCTGCACCAAGGAAAGAACTACAGCTGGTGTCTTCACAATCTGATGCTGCACCAAGGAAAGAACTACAGCTGGTGTCTTCACAATCTGATGCTGCACCAAGGAAAGAACTACAGCTGGTGTCTTCACAATCTGATGCTGCACCAAGGAAAGAACTACAGCTGGTGTCTTCACAATCTGATGCTGCACCAAGGAAAGAACTACAGCTGGTGTCTTCACAATCTGATGCTGCACCAAGGAAAGAACTACAGCTGGTGTCTTCACAATCTGATGCTGCACCAAGGAAAGAACTACAGCTGGTGTCTTCACAATCTGATGCTGCACCAAGGAAAGAACTACAGCTGGTGTCTTCACAATCTGATGCTGCACCAAGGAAAGAACTACAGCTGGTGTCTTCACAATCTGATGCTGCACCAAGGAAAGAACTACAGCTGGTGTCTTCACAATCTGATGCTGCACCAAGGAAAGAACTACAGCTGGTGTCTTCACAATCTGATGCTGCACCAAGGAAAGAACTACAGCTGGTGTCTTCACAATCTGATGCTGCACCAAGGAAAGAACTACAGCTGGTGTCTTCACAATCTGATGCTGCACCAAGGAAAGAACTACAGCTGGTGTCTTCACAATCTGATGCTGCACCAAGGAAAGAACTACAGCTGGTGTCTTCACAATCTGATGCTGCACCAAGGAAAGAACTACAGCTGGTGTCTTCACAATCTGATGCTGCACCAAGGAAAGAACTACAGCTGGTGTCTTCACAATCTGATGCTGCACCAAGGAAAGAACTACAGCTGGTGTCTTCACAATCTGATGCTGCACCAAGGAAAGAACTACAGCTGGTGTCTTCACAATCTGATGCTGCACCAAGGAAAGAACTACAGCTGGTGTCTTCACAATCTGATGCTGCACCAAGGAAAGAACTACAGCTGGTGTCTTCACAATCTGATGCTGCACCAAGGAAAGAACTACAGCTGGTGTCTTCACAATCTGATGCTGCACCAAGGAAAGAACTACAGCTGGTGTCTTCACAATCTGATGCTGCACCAAGGAAAGAACTACAGCTGGTGTCTTCACAATCTGATGCTGCACCAAGGAAAGAACTACAGCTGGTGTCTTCACAATCTGATGCTGCACCAAGGAAAGAACTACAGCTGGTGTCTTCACAATCTGATGCTGCACCAAGGAAAGAACTACAGCTGGTGTCTTCACAATCTGATGCTGCACCAAGGAAAGAACTACAGCTGGTGTCTTCACAATCTGATGCTGCACCAAGGAAAGAACTACAGCTGGTGTCTTCACAATCTGATGCTGCACCAAGGAAAGAACTACAGCTGGTGTCTTCACAATCTGATGCTGCACCAAGGAAAGAACTACAGCTGGTGTCTTCACAATCTGATGCTGCACCAAGGAAAGAACTACAGCTGGTGTCTTCACAATCTGATGCTGCACCAAGGAAAGAACTACAGCTGGTGTCGTCACAATCTGATGCTGCACCAAGGAAAGAACTACAGCTGGTGTCTTCACAATCTGATGCTGCACCAAGGAAAGAACTACAGCTGGTGTCTTCACAATCTGATGCTGCACCAAGGAAAGAACTACAGCTGGTGTCATCACAATCTGATGCTGCACCAAGGAAAGAACTACAGCTGGTGTCGTCACAATCTGATGCTGCACCAAGTAAATAACTACAGCTGGTGTCATCACAATCTGATGCTGCACCAAGGAAAGAACTACAGCTGGTGTCGTCACAATCTGATGCTGCACCAAGGAAATAACTACAGCTGGTGTCGTCACAATCTGATGCTGCACCAAGGAAAGAACTACAGCTGGTGTCTTCACAATCTGATGCTGCACCAAGTAAATAACTACAGCTGGTGTCTTCACAATCTGATGCTGCACCAAGGAAAGAACTACAGCTGGTGTCTTCACAATCTGATGCTGTGCTAAGGAAAGAACTACAGCTGGTGTCTTCACAATCTGATGCTGCACCAAGGAAAGAACTACAGCTGGTGTCTTCTACTCTACAGTCACTATCACTGAAGACAGACGATGTCCAGCAAAAGCTGGAGAATTTAAGTCAGAATAGCCCTAAACAAACTGAAGTTTTTAGAGACCCTTTTCAACAACATCAAAATAAAATAATAGACATGGAGACAGCCATAACCGACACAGATGGAAGATTAAAGGAGGATAAACTGCACACAGACTTTCTTCTCAAACAAAACACATGGCTAATGAATAAAATTGATGACCTTGAAAACTGGGAGAGAAGAGTCAATAAGCAACTTTTTGGAGTACCAGAGAAAACAGAAGGTGAGGACATTATTTTATTTTTAAATAACTGGATTCCCAAAGTTTTAGACTTGAAAAAGGGCTCCCATGTAGTATAGAAAGAGCTCATCGGGCAATTGGTAAGCCAGTGCCCACATCCCCCACAGCAACACCAAGATCTATTGTAAAATTCCTCTCTAATCTTGATAAGGATCTAGTGTTAAAAACAACATGGAGGAAAGCCCCATTAAAATGTAACCATCACCCATCAGATTTGACAATGACTACTGTGTCAGAATTCTGGAAATGAGGAAGACATGTTTGCCACTGGTTAAACATCTGAACCAAAACAACATCAGAGTCCTAATATTGTATCCAGCAAAAATCAAAATGCACCTTTCTTCTGGGAAAAGAATCTTTAATAACATGGATGCAGCTATCTCCTTTATAACAAACAGTAACCTAACGACCATTCCAGAGGATATGGACTTTTCCCTGTCTTCTGTAAAGAGAACATCTGAGGAAAAATACATGCAATGATGTCAAAAAGAAGAAACAAAAAACTGAGACTTCAGCTGCCACAACAAATTCACCTCTCAAAGAATCAACTGGTAAATAAATAATCAGATATTGTTCTTTTTTTTGTTAGTGATTAATGTCTTTTAATTCATACTTACTGCACCATTATGGTAACAAATGCTGTTTAAATATCATTTAACACACAGAGCAAATAGTTAACTAACAGCAATAATATCAAGGAATTGCTAAAAAAGTTTAATCTCATTGCATACTGACATAATTTATAGCCAAAAAGAAAACAAAACTGAGTTGATTTCTAAAATGGCACTGTTAGTAAATCTAATATGTGCAGTTGCTTCTTTAAGTGAGTTGGGGAGGGCTCCATGCTGATACATGTATGAATCTTTATTAAAATACTAATGCAGCTTTTTTAACCAACTACATAATGTAAAGTGTCACAATAACTTAATTACATTTGATAATATGTGTTATTTTATTTATTTTACCTTAAATACTCAATTTAATGTCTTATCAATGCTAGAATATATGTTACATTAACATCCACTAGTAAACATGGCACCATTTTATAGCTTTATTTTTTCCCTTCTTTACCTCACTAAGCCATTTTTTGCTCCAAGAATGTTGTTTAAATTCGAGGTGAAGCTTTTTATTACCTCAAGATTACCCTCAAGTTGTTTTTGAACTGCCCTTCCCTAAGGCTTCTGGAAGCTGTTGGACCATTCTGCTATGTTGCACCCTACAGGAAGTGTAGGGAACAGTATTAGAGATACACCCGTAGCTTCAAACTTCCTAAGTAAAGGTAAAAACACCAAGACTGCTGCATTTAAGTAAATTAGATTCTTTTATTTATATAGAAAGTTACTATTTTCAAGCTGATGTTTAGAAATTGGAAAATAACAGTTTAATATGATTACTAATTTAAATTAAAGCTGACAGAAACAAGTATAAGCCTGAATCAGTCCAGACTTAGAAACATAAATATACACACAATTTAAAGTCTGTAGTAGTGTTTCTTGATTATGTAATACTTGAAGACAGCAAACTGTACAAGCTTTTGAGAATATTTTGTTATAACTGTACCCTCAAGCTTCAGTGCCAAGGAAGTTCTATTAGACTGAAGACAAGTACAGAGTATTTGTACAGCAGAACCTGTTTAACAACATTTTCATATTGCTGCATAAGTCTAGTGGGTTTATACGGCTGCCATCTAATGACATTTTTGACTAGAAGATGTTATAGCTCAGCTAATTGTAGACATTAAGGCAATTACATACCAAAAAAAAAATATCACATGCGTTATTACTATGGGGACAAGAACATGTGTGAGATGGTCCTGGATACCACTGTCAAACAGTATCTCTCATAATATTTTGCTGACAGCTCTTAGGGTGAATAAGCACACAGATAAATGTGGTTATGATACTGTATATAGCTGCGCTAAGATAGTAGCCTCAGGTCCAGTCCAGTCGGCAAATTTTGGCTATATAGAAGCTTTTATAACTGTAAGAATCTTGAGCAAGAAAAACTTCTAAGAATGATCTGTCTTTTATGAGGTGAATAAAAGGTGTATACGACTAGATTTAACATAGATTAAAATACATGAGTTGCCCTCTGGTGGTAAACTTTCATCAATACAACCTAGTTAATGATAAGGGTCCTTTTCTTAATGAACATATAACTTTTTCTCTATTACAAAGTTTGATAAAATTTCTCTATTACATGTAAAATATCTAAAGTAGCTACACTCCAACTGAGATTGTTTAAAAAAACAAGAGCAAGTTAAGAAGACCTTGCAGAAGTAAAATAAATAATAAATAGATGAATGGTTAGACTATACCACATAATAAATTATCTGCATCTGAACAGAAGATGAAATAGAGCGTGATGTAAAGAAGTTTGTTTTAATAATACAGGACATGTAATAATCATCACTAACCTTTACTTAACAATAACGCACCATCATATAGCTATTAAGCATTGTTAATAGCTATATGACGCTGCGTTATTACCATTATAAGAATAGCCTACATGAAGTTTTATTTTTGCAGTGTTGGTGAACAGTCAGCATTAAGCACATTTAATGTAGTCACCTCACTTTCCCTTTACTGATTTGGTCATTCACTACTTCTTGTTATAAATAATATAGATAACAATGAATTCAGACTTTTAATCCTATAAAAATAAATGCAGTCCAACATTATCTATTCATCTTAACAAAATGTACTTTAACGTATTTCACTGAGGTAACTGTGAAGCTCCTTAATGTTAACCTAAGAGAAATCTTTGGAAGCTTTTACTTTTACATCCAGCTTTTACTTGATTAGAACAATATAGATGAACAAAAGATAAGAGTGTTGATGAATAACTATGCTCAAGCAATCATTTATGTATTTTGTTATATACATGTTACACTGTCCCAAAGATTTTTACTCAAGTTGTTGGTTAATTAGCATATTTTTAAATACAAAATGAGAGATTTTCAGTTGGCCTGACATATACGCTAACCATCTATAAATGTCTGAGCCAGGCTATAGGCTCCTTTCATGTTCATTACCGTTGTTCACAATACTGTCTAATATATGTGCACCAGTCTTTTGAAAAAAAAATATACATATTTATTATACAAGGGGAGCCCAACTTCCTTTTCACCTGTTCATTCTTGGATAACATAATTAAAATATCAATTTGTACTGACTCTAGCTATTAGATAAAAAAACTGTACTTGTTTTAAACTCATTTGATGTCATATAATAATTCATGTCAAAGATAGGAAGCTCAACAGCCAGTATTACATATGTAACTTAAAATACTAATATATGTGTGTTTCTCCTTTTTCTCACTACATTTTAATAACTTAGTGGAAACTGTTCAATCAATTGTATCTTTACAGCACAAGTCTCTTGACTAGTACATTTTAGAAATAATAGGTATATACATGATGGGCTGGCAAAGCAGTTTGATTGATTTCATCTCATCTTTCAAACTGGGAATTTTTTAAATTCCATTTATGTGTTGGGGAATTATATTATTTGTTTCTCTATGTTTTATTATGATCATTTTGTTGTTTCTTCCTGCACTTAGGCCTGATTATAATATACTTCACATCATATTCACAGTCATGACTCTTGCAAACATGTCATTTAAACAAATCAAGGTTTGGAAGTCTCAATGTTTCATTGCATGCTTTGAGATAATAAAATCAGTTATTACTGATCATTGGAGAAATTATTCCTCTAACTCACAATGTCTTTGTCTTTAGCTTCACTTAATATAAATGGCATTGATAATTCAAAGAAGAGGTCAAACCTTCTGAGATACCTTAACTTAAACAAATAATACAATTATACAGTAGTATTCTTACAGGAAACACATTTTAAAAATACAGAAAAGGATGTTTGGAAACCAAACACTTATACCGTATTAGCTCATTTGTCATTTAAGTCTAAAAGGAGAGGATTGATGATCCCATGGAAGAATAATATTATCTGTCCTCAAATATTATGTAAGTATGAAAACCCCGGGGGACTACTAGCTATCACTATCCTAAAATTCAATCATAGAATTTGGAAATTTGCTAACCTTTACTGGCTCCCAGGACTGGGTGCTTCAACTGCTAAACAACATCTCAATCTTATTGATAGTATATCAAAAGGGAATCTGGTTCTAGGGGATGATTTTAACTGCTTATTAGATAATCCTGATACAACAAGTAGTCATCCACTTAGACTAACATCCACTGCTAAAATTCTTAAGAAATGAATAAAGTCTCATAATCTGTATGATACATATAACTCTAAGAATAACAAATCACTCTGTTATACACACACTGATCATAGATTTAAAACTCAAATCAGAATGGATAAAGTCCTTATCTCCAATGATTTAATAATTAAAGCTTACATCCATTATTATCCTTCCTCGTCCTTTATCAGACCATGATTGTCTTATGTTAGATATACAAACAGACTTCACAAAACTAAATACTATTACTAGACTTCCTGCATATATTGCCAAACTAAATTACTTTAAACCATGGTTATTATCAGAATTAAACTTCTTCTTAGAGACAAATAATAACTCTGAAACAAACATTATTATGGTTTGAGATGCTCTAAAAGCATATATTTATGGTAAAACTATAGTCTGGTATAAGAAAAAACTTAAGGAATGGGAATTGGAACTACAAAACCTACAATCTCAATTAGCCTCCTTGAGATCTAAGTCATCACAATTAAACTCAAATAACAAAAAATAATTAGATGCAGTAAACATGAAACATCTAGATATTTTGGCATACAAAACAAACTTGGAACTAGAAAAAAATGAAATTAAGCTGTTATGCTCTTTCTCCCAAGCACATGCACAATTTGTCATTAAGAGCAACATTACATTCCAAGGAAAATAATATCTTAAAATTATTATATGAAGGTACTAATAAGACAGTTTCTGATATCAGAGATATATTAGAAGCCTTTAGATGTAAATTCACCAAGCATTAAAACTCTGATAATATAAACAAAAACATTATAGCCCAAGAATTAATCACTTTAAATTTGAATGTTGTCCCAGAAAATTTTAGTACAACTCTCAAGAAATGAATAACTCTAAATGAAATAAAAATAAAATAAAAAATCTTAAACCTAACAAAGCTCCTGGCATAGATCGTATCATAGCAGAGATTTATAAGCTTTTTCCAGATTCAATTATATCTTTACTTCATAAGACCCTGATTGAAGTACAAACTAAAAATTTGATCCCTCCCTCTTGGAGATACTCCTTGATTACCCCTTTTCTTAAATCTGACAAAGATTCACAGCTATGTAAATCATATAGACCAATTTCCTTATTAAATAATAACTACAAAATCTTTATATCTATATTTGTGGACAAAATAAAGGTTATACTTTCACATTTAGTTCATAATGACCAAACCAGGTTTATTCATGAAAAACACACTCAAGATAATATGGAAAGAATATTAACATCAATAGAATTCTTAAGCAAAGAAAATGAAGAAGCCTTGTTGGTGAGTCTAGACATAGAACAAGCATTTGACTCTGTAAACTGGGATTTCTTTTTGTTTGAAACACTAAAACATTTTCTTTTCCAATATCTTTTCATCTCCACGAAAAAGGATGTTTATAAAGATAATTTGGCATACTTCAAATTAGGCCCCTTCACTTCAAAATACATCCCTATAACCAAAGGCACCAAACAAGATTGCCCTTTATCCCCAATATTATTTGCCCTTGCCATAGAAATATTAGTATCATCAATAAGACATAATCAAGAAATCAAAGGCATTAATATTTATAATCAATACGATTCTAAAATAGCACTATTTGTGGATGATATTCTGGTTACCTTACCTAAGTCAAATCAAGAATTATTAGAACTAGACACAATAATTAATAACTTTCAGAATATTTCAGGCCTCCACTTTAATAAGCAAAAATCTAAACATATTATTCTTAATGACAAAGGGAAATCTCAGCTATTTAACCAAAACATTACTGGAGAACAAGTTAATACACTACTACTTAGGGATAACCTTATGTAAAAACTTGGAAAAAACAAGAGAAACAAATTATAAAAGCATAATATCTCAGGCAAATACATACATAAGTAGCTGGAACAATATGTTTTTTTTTCATTTGAGGACAGACTGCAATTGTTAAAAATGATTCTCCTTCCAAAAATTTTATATATTGTTCTGGACACCCATCCTGGGAATAATTATATGAAACTCATAAATTAAACTTTATTAAACTTCCTATAGTACTCAAGCAAAAAGAGGGTTGTGTATACGCATCATATTAGATCTTGAGATGGTGGTGGTTTAAGATTCCCTGACTTGGAAACATATATCAAAGCATCATTACTTAAAAGCACATTAAATTGGATTGACTCAAATTACAATTCAAATTGGAAAAATCTCCATATAGCTATAATACAGAATGAAAACTCACTGTGATGTAAAATTCCTTCCAAACATCCCTCCAATAAGTTCTGGTTTCTTCTTAGTCACACTGTTCAATATGATGTGATAAAACCCATGAAACTAAACTATCTAAATAATATTATTAACAACTTTAGAAAAATAATATACTCAAATGCAGATATCAAATCTTGGTTTGACCTCATAATCCCCTTAAAATCACAAAAAATCTTCCCAGATAAACTTCACATTAACATATTTAATGAATGGGAAACTAAAAATTGTATTTGTTGGAAACAATGTATTAAAGACTTAGAAATTTTACAACTTCAGCAAATTATGAAAGACTATAACTTATCATCGCAAGATTGGTTATTACTACGCAGTCTAATTGCTTATTCTCAAGGCTTATGTAGAATTATTCAGAACTCGTCATATTCAGATCAGCCTCCCTTAATCACTCTCATATCTGAAATATTATTTATTGATCAACAGTTTGACATTTTAGTATTCAAGTTATACAGCATTTTGTTAAATTACAGGTATATTTTAACAAATAAGCAATGGAACACAATGGCTAAAGGTCTACCTCATAATCTCTCCCAGACAGAAACACTTAAAATTCTATCTGCAGTAAAATTCACTTCTTAGGGTCAATATTGGAGTGTATTTACATGGAAGTATTTACACAGAACATTTTTACTGCCCGACAAAATTGCTAAATTCAAAAAATTGAATAACATCATTTGCTGGAGATGTCTAATATCATGTAATGCAGATTGGTTCCATATTTTCTATGATTGCTCTAAACTAAGGCATTTTGGAGAGATATTGATGATTTTCTTTCAGATGTATTTTCAGATAACTTCTCATTAACTAAAACTAAAACTTTTACTTAATGTTGATGAAACCTTTTCTTTAAATAAATCACATTCATACTTATTATGGACAATATTAGCAGTAGCCAGGAAATGTATTACAAGGAAATGGACCTCTACCACATCTCCGAGTCTCGGTGAATTTCTCTCCTTACTAGAAGAAACCATAAACAAGGAAGTCAGAACTAAAGAACTTAAAATATATCCAAGGTGTTTTACTAACAATCCACGGAAAAAGGTTTCAAACCTAATTGAGACTTTCTGAACTGATTTTTAACCATTTAATCATTATTTGTTTGCTTCACTGAAAGTTTTTTTCTTAAAAATTTGTACTATTCAAACATTTTTCAGGCCTATGTAAAGAATGCAAATAGTTGATTTAGTTTCATTGTTGTTAAAAGTTGTCTGTTCAATATAATCAATGTATTAGACAGTGTTTATTCTCTTATTTTATCCTTCATAAAAATATTGGTAAAAAATACCTACATTACAGATACCATCTTTGTTGACCTTAATTGTTCATTTGAAGTGATATCCACACTTTCTTGATCAGCAAAATATATTTCAACTTTATACCATATTGCTGAAAACAGATTGATAAAGATCTATATTACAAAGCAGTTAACAGAAGCAAATACTAATGCTTTTAGAACAAGTTTTATACCTTTTTAGAATGATAATTTAAATTTGTACAGTGCCTTTTAAGTGCATCTTTAAGTTTTTTTTTGTTATACTCTGCTTTAATTTTCTATTATTATATTATTTTTATTGCTTAGTTAATATATTATAACAAGGTATAATTAAGATATTCCAAGGATAGGTGAAAAATGATTATAAAGATTGGAATCAATTTGAAAGTTGAAGCAGGAGAGAAAACTGCTTTATTTCATCTGATTTGATCATATATTCCCTGTGGTCAAACAATTTATATATTTAATAAGAAACAAAAGCAAATGGCAAGGTAAATCTTTGGAGTTTTGTGTCACATCTACCAAATATTTCTTCTATTTTCCTTTCATTTCCTTTCTTTTCTTTTCTTTATGGCTGTGCTAAAGAATGATTTCAACTGTGCTTAACAACTTTAAAATGTGACAAACAGTTTTTGAATGTTTTGAACAGATTACAGCCATGCTCAACAGTTTATGTGGTACAGATGGATATATGAAATGTGCAGGCATATGCAATAAAATAAATAATGGAACCCGAGTCTTTTTCATAAACAAAACTCATTTAACATTTATATTGAGTTCCAAACTACCTGTAACATCAAAAGTGTAACTGGCTCTCAAACTGTACATTTTTAAGCTTAAAGAGGGCACCAGCAAATAATTATAATGTGATAATTAAGAAAAGGCTATCATACCTTGATAAATAACAATAAGAAGTCAAGTCCAAGGTACTCAGGAAAGATATCACCAGCAATGCAGATCCAGTTGAAGCAGAGTTAATAAAAAATAATAAGACTCACATAAACGCATACACTTTAAAACGACAGTGTTTTCATTTCTACCAAGTAGACTTCATCAGATGTGGATGGACAACTACAATAATGCTTTTATGCCCTTCTAAAACACAAGTTAACCAATAAAATAAACACATGATTAAAAAGCCAATTTTCACACAAATTAATCATGTACATTTTATACATTTTGAAGTGTTTTAAACCATTTTAGAATTCTTGATTTGAATATTTATTTTTTTAACAAAATGTTATATATTTTTAATGTAAAAGTTTTATACTGTCTAGATACTCCATGAGGTCATGAATATTCATGAATTTTATGATAACTAGCTTCACCCAGATATGAAAAATTTCACAATACAAAAAAATAAGACCACAAAGGGGTAATACAGAACAGAAGATCAGTAAAGCAGTTAAACAAATAGAAGCTGAAGTTATGGAATACCTGTGAAGTGAAGGATTTAGTGTAGAAAGTCTAAGATGGGTTATGTCATAGCATATTGGGACAATGAGTCCCCAAATTATGGAGAAACAGGTGGAGCGGGAGACATCTGAAGAAGAAATATGGACATGGGAAAGAAAAAAATATTTAATATGGTGCAATATTTATGCAATGGAGAAAGCAAATCAAATCAATACAAAAAAAGAATCACCAAAGATATTTAAAGAGAAGTACAGGAAAAAGCATCCAGATATGGAAAACTTCACAATACAAAAAAGTAAGAAAACAATGGGAGAAAGTAGAAAATATGATTAGTAATGGAGAAGTTAAAGAAATAGAAACCAAAGTTATGGATGACCTGCAAAGTGAAGCATTTAGTATAGAAATTCTACATCTAGTAAGGTCAGACAGGTGGAACAGGAAGTGTCTAATCAGTTGCCACATGAAGATACTCTGCAGCCTTCAGTAGGAAACCAGTACAAAAGTTCAGCTGGAGTTGCACAGCAAGGGAAGGAACAGGAAATGGTGACAACTCTGATGCAGTCAAAGTTGTGGAGTGACAGGTCAGTGAGTTACCATATGAAAGAGCAATGGATGATGCAGGATGGAGCAGAAGAGAATATGTCACAAGAAAATGTTCTGGAACTTTCTGTAGAATGCCTGCAGGAAATGGAGAATAAAGAATGTGCCATCAGTTTAGAAGAAAATGATCTAAGGAAAGAGTTGTTTAATTTAATAGAGATGGATCAGCATATTAACATCAGTAAAAGAAATAGATCACAGAAAGTCAATAAGACCCAATATGTTAGAAGTCTGATAAAACAAATGAACACAATAATAAAGAGTATTAACAAAAATTCACATGCTATAACAAAAGTAAATAGGTTATATTACTGTGCAGTTAAATTAATAATAGATAAAGTCTTACCTCAGAAACACAGAGCAATGAGGGAAAGTAAGGGGAGACATCAAATGTCATCAAGGAAGTACTGAACAGAAAAAAGAATAAAGCAATTAAGACAAGTAGTATCACTGTTAGAAGGCTATAGAAGAAGGAATAAATAGATCAGCAAAAATACTTAGAAAGATAGACATGATTAAACCAACACATAGTATCAGAACAGACCAGGAGCTATTCTACACTACTGCAAGCAATAAACCAAGGATACCAGCCCAGGCAGAAAAAAAACTTAGAAGATATATAGATAAATATAAAGGAAAAGTACAAAGCAAACAATTTATTGATGACCAAAAATGTTTTATAGAGAATTGGGAAACAAAGCAAAATGATCAGAAATAACACCAAAAAAGAATAAATAGGCACATTTTGAAGAAATATCTATGAAGACCCTGTGGAACATAACAAAGATGCAGAATGGAGAGAAGAATTAAACGAAAGAGTAAGGAGTTCAAATGTACAGGATATGAAATGGGATGAAGTAACAGCCAGAGAGACTGAAATAAAATTAAGACACACACACACACACACAGCAATGGTTATCCCACTCCACAAAGGGGGAGCTACCACGGACCCCGGGAACTACCACCCCATTAGTCTGATGAGCTTGGTCTGCAAGACTATGGAACGTATCATCATGGAACTTATAAACAATGACATTGGTAATCTCCAAACTCTGGACCCCACCCAGTTTGGGTTTGAAAAAGGCAGATCATGTCTCCTAAACCTGATAGACTTCTTTGAAGCAGTCACCAAAGCCATAGATAACGGTAAGGTGGTTCACACAGCCTATCTAGATCTCACCAAGGCTTTCGACACCATCCCCCACTCTACAATTATAGATAAACTCACTAAACTAGGTATAAATCCCTATGTCACAAGATGGGTTGCCAACTGACTCATTGACAGAATCCACACTGTGAAAGTAGTAGACTCAAAATCTGACTTCAGACCAGTGACAAGTGGAGTACCACAGGGTTCAGTCCTGGGTCCTCTCCTGTTTGATATCTACTTCTCTGAAGTACAGGCTAACACAGAAGGTCTTTGGTTAATGAAGTTCACAGATGACTGCAAACTAGGAGCCATAATCAAAACTCCTAATGATGCGGACATCCTACAAAATGGCCACACTGAGACAGATTCCTGGTGTCAAAGCCATGGCTCAAGCTCAGTGTCAAAAAGTGCATTGTCATCCCTTTTGGTAAAAACTCTGTACCCTTGAACTACCACATAGGCGGTAGTCTACTTAACATCAAAAGTGTGACAAGAGACCTTGGAACACAGGTGGACAGTAGTCTCTCCTTTGATAATCACATCACCGCAGTAGTCAGGAAATCCTTCGGGTCTATATCACGTAACTGAAAGATAAATTCATTGAATATATAATAGTCGACCCTGAAATCTTGAGCTGCAACAATGGTGAAGTCTGAAATTGCCGAAACCCAAAATATCAAATTAGAATAGTTGGCCCACAACAAACCCCATGCATTCAGTAACGTATATAATCACTTCTGCTATAACGGACTGTTTTAGCTCCTAACACTTATGTATTGTGTGTTAATAAAGGAATTAACAGTACAACTTGTACCTAAACTTTGTAAAAGAAGCACACAATAATGTAATTACCTTTACTAACAGTGTTCCCCTAAACCTAAATGTCTTTAACTATATCAAGTGGGACTTAAACATAAAATAAAGTATATACATCTGTGATGCGTTATTGAACTACACTTGCATCAGCATAGCTACAGCATTTAAGAAGTCATCTACTGTGTACTGTGCTCGTCTTTGCAATACAAGCTGTAAAAGATTTTGTCTTTCCATAGTTTTATGCTTCTTTGGTGATTGAGGACACCCTGCTTTAACTTGTGTTCTCACCTCATTTACCCTGTTTTGTTCCCATATGAACACATCAAGAACAGCTGGAATTTCACAAATACGCCGACCTAGTAAACACCGCAGACGTCTGTGCAACCCTCTGTATAGTTTTGGGTTCTAGGCAATTGCAAATCATTTAATGTAGATACATTCCAGAAATTTACTGGGAATACAGGTGGAAATCTTGCAGTAGCATTGGTTCTAGTGTGTTGTTTTCTCGATCATCCTAAATCATAAACGTCCGAGAAATATGTCAAAAGATCTTTACCTTCAGGTGGAAAGGTGTCTCAAAGTCTTACAAAAGTAGACACTACTTCACTTTATCTATGAAGGCTAATCCTTTAGTCTCTTTACTGCTAGCTGAAATTTTGTACTTGTGCCATAAAGTGTAGCAAGACCAAGGCTTTGAACTTTATGCCACACTGCCTGACTGAAGTGAAATAAACATCCTTTACTGTTCACGTTGCTGAAATTATGCTTTACACTCTTTATGGCTGCCATCTCAAAATCTGTAAGAATAAATTGCACAGTAGGCTTGCACTGAACAGAAGATAGCAACTCAAACAAACATTCCCATAAATAATTGTAAGCCATGAAAGATTTTTTTAGACATTAAACAATATACTAAAGGTAAACTTTTAGTACTTTCAGGAAATGTCAACAATGTGTGTATTGAGTGCAACTGGCGGCAAAGTCTTCCTTTTGTTAGAAAGATTCCATTCATAAACCAGATCTTGCTACAGCATAAGTCTTGCAAGTTTTCTTTAGTGGTAAATACCAGAACATGCACATTATTCTTTAAATCTACCTTTCTTTTCTGAATAAAACCTCCTTCCTTTAACATATACTTAGTACCTACTGAACCTAGTGCACTTTCTATAGTTCTGTAAGTAACCATCCTTTGACGTCTAACTTGATTCACTTGCTGAAGCATGGAACGTCTGGATGGTAAACTTACAGTACTTTCTATTGTAGTGCTTGCAACTACATCGCCCACTACTAGTGCAGGTGTATTTCTACACAATCGAGCAGTTTCCTTTAATGTATGGCACGGTCAATACTTTTCCACTTCAGTTATATCTGAACTATGTTGGTGAGCCACTGATTTCAGCAAGACTTCCCCTTCTACTTTGTGTAATGTTGCAGCTCCCCCTCTGCATTTATGTGACAACTTTAATCTACAACGCCAATACATTTTACTTTTTACCGTCTTCTCTAAGTTGTATACATAGCCATGAACATGTAACATTGCCCTATTTTTCTGAGATACCACAGTCTCGCAAATGTTACCTAGAATGCCAGGAGCTGATTGTGATACTTTGGCCATAGTTGGAGAATTTATGCTCCGTAACACACAAAGTCTAACAACCTGCATTGTTATTTACATATGGTGTTACTTAACTTCCAGAAATAATTATGATATTGTTTCTGGATTATTTCAACATAGTGCACATTTACACATTTTCCTGTTAAAAATATATTCTGTTTACCACTTTATATAACAATAATTTTTGTTTTAATATTTAAAGAAGAAAAGATTAGCAGTGACGCAATGCCGTAAGTACATCCTACATCACCTAAAGCCAGTGGGCCAACTAAAACTTTTCGATAATGCTCCTTTTGCATTTTTGACAGTTTGGCATTTCATTTTTTTGAGATTTCGGGGTCAACTATTATGTATTCGGTGAATTCATCGTTCGATTATATGATATAGACCCAATCCTTTTACGTGGCACACCTCATCACAAAAGGTTTCTCATCCTGGAAAAAAGAGGTCATTGTTCCCCTCTACTCGATACTCATTAGACCCATTATAGAGTACAATGCCCCTTTTGGTATGTACCTCACAAGACATCTACAACAACTGGAAAGGCTGTAGAAATACCTCACAAAGAGGATTACCAGCCTCAAACAGATGCCCTAGGCAGACCGTCTCAAAAAACTCCAGCTTTACTCCATTGCATATCGCCTACTCAGAGACGATCTCTGCCTAACATACAAAGCTATGTCAAACCCAGAGCTGTTGGACATGCTCCACTTAAAGAAATCCCAATCCCTCTGAGCTGCATGCTCCAGGGACCTAAACCTTGTCACCACAATAAACAGAACATACTTGAGGGATAGATTCCTGTCCCAGAGACTTCCCATACTCTGGAACAAACTACCTATCTATATCAAACAAAGCTCCTCATTAGCACTCTTCAAGAAAAATCTTGATGATTGGATGGGATATAGGAAATTCACCCTGGGGATCACTTCTGTGGCTCTGCTCGATAGGGGCACAGGAAAATAATTTTCTTGGGTGGCAAAAGCCAGGGTACCTTTTTGGCTAGGCTTATATAGGCCCTAAGGCCAATAGCCTAGTACCTACCTATGAACCTATGAACCTATGAAAAGCCTCCAAATGGAAAACCTCAGGCCCAGATGCAGTACATAACTTCTGTCTGAAAGTATTAATATCCTTACAGAATATTTAGCTATGACTAAGAACTATTTATATGCACATCACAAACAGACACCAACCTGGTGAACAACAAGAAAAATTATACTCCTCCTTAAGAGTGAGCCTGCAAGCTATCCTAAAAAACTATAGACCAATAATGTCCCTTCCAATGATGTATAAACTATACACTGGAACTGATGCTGACAGAGTTTATAGTCATTTAGAAGAAAACTCCATCATGGCAATAGAACAAAAGGGTAACAAAAAAGTCATGTGGAACAAAGGATCGTCTCATACTAAATAAAGTCATAATGGAGAAGAACTGGAAACAGGGGAAGACTTTAAGTATGGCATGGATAGATTACAAAAAAGCCTTTGACAATATCCTGCATTCGTGGATGAAAGAGTGCTTACAGATGTATACGATACACCCTACATTGATTGATTATATTACAGTGACCATGAAACCGTGACAAACCACTTACAGCTTAATCATTATAAAGGACAAATTATCTCAGGGATAAAAATTCAAAGGGGGATATTCCAGGGTGACTGTCACCACTACTCTTTTGTCTTTCCCTTAACCCAATAAACTGTCTACTTAACAGATGCGGTTATGGTTACAATTTGGATCCCAGAAAACAATGAAGTGTAACAATTTCTCATCTTCTTTTTGTGAATGATTTAAAACTGCAATGTTCAGCAGATGAGGAACTGAGGGCACAACTACAAGTAGTCAGAACTTTCTCAGATTATATAAGAATTTCATTTGGTCTTGATAAATGTTTAAAAGAAACATTTAAAGCAAGAAAGCTGCAGCACCTAGAATCAGTCTGGGACAGGAATATGATATAAAGAAACTTGAGCAGGTGGGAATGTATAAATATTTTGGAACTAATGAAAGATTGACAATAAAACATGAACAAATGCAAACAAAACTCAGAAAGGAATACTTTAGAATATTAAAATTAATACTGAAAACAGACCTGACATCTAAGAACAAAGTCCAAGCAATAATCCAGTTTGCTCTTCCTGTTCTAATTTACAGTTTTGGGGTTGATTGACTGGCCCCAAAAGGTATTGGATCAGTTGCACATGAAAACAAGAAAAATGCTTCACTCATATAAAATGATATATAAAAATCAATGTATACCAAGGTTATATATTCCCTGTTCTGGGTGAGGTATTGGTCTCCTCAAAATTGCTTACTTGTATAGATCTGCAGTCATAGAACTGTATACATATTTGCTGACCTCACCAGATCCAAATATGAAAGTTTTAAAACAAGAGGAGAACAAATCTAAGATGACTTCCCTGTTTAGCTTAGCAGAAAGATATTGGTGTCAAGGTAGAATGCAAATCAAATAGAAAGTAGACAAAAATCAGGCAATAACTGAATGTGACAAAAACCAAAAGAAAGAATATAAGGTGAAGGATCAAGTGAGAAGGAAAGAAATGGGAAAAGACATAAATATAGTTGCAAGTGCAGAAAACTCCTGGAACGACCTCAAGTCAATCAGGATCTGAAGCAGGCATGGTTAAGGGGAGGTGAATTTAAACCAAAAGATGAAAGGTTAATATTGGCAGCCTAGAAGGGTGGACTACATATATATTGCTTTATGAAGTCCATTCAACATATGGGAGAAACAGACAAATGCATACTCTGGAAAACAGATCTGGAAACAGTCTCGCATCTTGTTGCTGGGTGTGGTACATCAATGGTAGAAGGACAGTATACTGAAAGGCATAAAAATGTGGAAAGACTGTAGCATTGGAGATTGTTCAATTATTACAGTACTGAAGCAGCTGAAAAACCACAACATGTTATATAGAATGATGAAGTTTATGTCACATGGATCATCCATTGCCAACAGTTCAAAAAATAGATGCGAGAAAACCAGATATAGTAGTCCATGAAAAGAAGACAAAAGTAGCATTGCTGATTGAAATTGCTAAACCCAGTGATTACAGTGTCTCACATATAGAGCACAAAGTCATAAGATACCAGGATTTGCAGGCAGAAATGAGGGCAATGTGGAAGAAAGATACCCAGACAGTTCCAATAGTAGTAGTAACAACAGGTCTTATGAAAAAATAATTTACACTCGTACTTAGATATGTTACCGATGTATGCAACTCCATATGAATTGCAGAATGGGTCAGTACACATTGCAGGTGCTGCAAAGAGCACTTTTGACTAACATCAAAGATTGAAACAATACTCATTTCATGAACTTAAATCATGCTTTGACTTCAGAATGCGGTCCATTCCTGTCATGGTATTAAAAACCCAAAAGGCTTGGAGACGTTAAACCAACATCACATCTCTTCCAATAGACAGTTATAAAATTTAAGAGGAAGAAATGATGACGCCTCTTTTCTCTTATAGTGGCGCCATTCTTAAAATGATGACAGGCCAAAAAAAGTACAGGTTTAAATGGCAACTTGTAAATAATTCAAAAATCCAACTGTAGAACAAAGTATTGTGCTGTATCTTTAAGAAGCATTTCAAGGACTGAACATGCATATAAATAGCAAGCAGGTGCTAGCTTCAATGCCATTTTTGCAGCCAGAGAGTGAGCATGTATGAATGTAATAGCAAGCTTGTATATATGATTATGTAAGTTAAAGTTACTAGGCCTCAATCCTGATGTGTTTGTACATAATAAAGCTGCTTGAACAGAAACCTCAAAGACCCGTCTATTACATCCTGGCTAGACGAGTGACATGGTGTCAGAACTAGGATTCCAGAGACTACTTTCCAGAGCTATGAGGTGCAGAGTTAACAGTGAATGTAAACTAAGATAACTGAGCACAAGAAAGGGCCAGAAAAGAACCAAAGGTGATAAAAACTTGCATGAACAGTTTATTTTATAAAAAAGATAAAACTGAGCATTACAAGGGCACAAACCACATTATTAAACAAGTGAGAGGCACAAAAGGTTTATTAATTAAACAAAATGTTTGAAATTAAAATATTTGATAAAATGATTATCAGAAAAGCACATAAAGGGGTTTGGAATTACCTTGGAATTGCAAAACAAGCATGTTTAGAGCAAAATGAACACATTTAAAGCAAAGTGGACATGTTTAGAGTAAAATGAGCACAAGAAAAGTACAATGGGCATGAAAAGAGATTAAATGAGCCAAACGAATATAATAAAGGCAAAAAGGGCACATTAAGTGTAAATAAAGCAAATTGATTGCATGTTTATTTTGCAAAGTACTGTGTTTTGGCATAGCTATGACTTCATATTGTATCAAGGGCATAACTAGAGTTATTCAAAGTATCTCAAAGTGTATAAAAGTGCTTACAGTGTGTGCTTATTACTGTGCATGCATTCCAAAGAGTTTATTTGTGTGCAAAATGCAACTATTTTGTGAAGTACAAAGTACAGCCATTTCAAAAAGTTTCTTGTGCTGAGTGTGTCTATTCGCAAAGTGCTGCCATTGCAGAATGTTTCTTGCACTGTAAAGAATTATCTAGCAAAGTACTGCCATTTGGGGGAAGTTTCAGTGTGCCATGTACTGTTTATTTGCAATGTGCAGTTTCTTTGAAATGTTTCTTACTCTAAGCTTCTTTTACCCAGTTCATCCACACAGCACAGTTATTTTGAAATGTTTCTTAAAATGATAAATTATTTTTGCAGTACAGTGATTTCAAGAGTATTACAGTGCTCAAGAGACTTATTTTGCAAAGTTCAGTTATTCAGAGGCTTGTTGTGCTATTGGGCAAAGTTACAAATACTGGCATAAATTTCTGGCATATGTATATGTATTTGTGTATGTTTGTGCATATTTGCAAAGCCCTTCACTGGTATGTGTTAATAATGGCAGACAGATTTCAAAAGCCCTCACCACTTGTATTTGATTAAAATATTGCAGAGAATTGGAGAATATTTGAGCAAGAGTACAATATTTTTATACAAGAAACTTATTCTAACAAAGATGCATGGACCAAGGCATTCATTTTGCTAAATCTAGCTGGGTCGGAGGCTATTGAAAGAGAATGTTCATTTGTGTATGCACCAGCAGTATATGAGGGAAAAGGTGAAAGTTGCCATATTGTTGTACAGGCTGAATCAAGGGATGATTCCCGAGTGTTTGAAGTACAAATTCAGAGAAATGTGTAACCCTCAGACAAATATTACATTAGAGAGGCATTTGTTTTGCACAAGAAATCAGAAACCAGGGGAAACTTTTGCAGGTTATATTACTGACCTGAGGAGCAAAGCTAAAATGTGTCGGTTTGGTGACTTAAAAGATGAGTTAATAAAGGACAGGCTTGTGTGTGGTATTAATTGTGCTGCTATGAAAAAGATTTTTCTACGTGACAGCCACTTAATGTTGAGTAAAGCTACTGCGATTTGTCAAATCCATGAGGTTACAGAAAGGCACACATGGATGCCTGCGAATGATAAGAGCATGGTTTTAGCAGACTCCAGAGCAAATGTAGACAGCATGCAACACGTGGCAAGCAAAAGCAGGCCTAAACACATGGCAGCTACAACCCCTGTGGGTTCTCCTGGGAAACCACATAGTTTTCCAGCAAGTTCTAAGAAAGGAACATGCTCAGTGCAGTACAAGCATGAGTCAGCAAAAACCCAAATCCAGCTTTATTGTAACTGTTGCAATTGTGGTGCCAATCATGAGTCTAAAAGAGAGAAATGCTTAGCATTTGGTCAGCAATGCCACAAGTGTAAAATATGGAACCATTTTCAAAAGTTTTGCAAATCAAGTAAACCTCACACAGTTACAAAGAAGGGTCACTCAAAAAAGCAAGTTGATCATATATAGAGCTGCAATCCTACTTTCTATGTCGATGTTGTATCAGTAATTGATGAAAAGGTTGATGCAGTGAATTTGTTGGCAAAGAACTAAATATTTTGTACTATCCACTGAGCTCAAAGTAGACACTGGTTCAAAGTGTAATGTTATGTCAACAGACACATTTGCTAAGGTGAGAACTAAATGAACAACTCAATGTGGCTAGTAGTGTGAAACTTGTTGCTTATGGAGGTGAAGAAATTCAAACCCAAGGCTCAGTAGCTTTCATGTTATTTGGCTAGGAACTGTTACAGCTTGTTATTCTATGTAGTCTGAAAACCTGTGCAGTCATTATTGGGTCTCAAAGGCAGTTTGAGAATGAATATGCTTTCTTTTACCAAAGAAGTTCATCATATAAGCCACATATCCTAGTTTCAATTTTTCTGAAGCAATTTTCTCAGAGTATGGTGATGTTTTTGATGACAACTTGGGCAAACTTCCAGTTGTGTATTCTATGAAGTTAGAACCAGAGGTCAGTCCAGTAGTCAGACCAGCAAGAAAAGTTCTGATAGCTATCCAGGATAAAGTCAAAGCTCAGATGGATAAAATGGTGTAGCAAGGTGTAATTTGTCCAGTTACAGAACCAAATGAATGGGTGTCATCTATGGTAGCAGCCCACAAAAAAGGCTCAGATGAAATCCGAATATGTATTGACCCAAGAGATTTGAACAAAGCATTAAATAGACCACATCATCTAATGCATACAGTTGAGGAAATCACCGTCCTAATGCTGAATGCCACTGTTTTTTCTGTCTTGGATGCAATAAGTTCATTTTGGCAAGTGATGCTTGATTGCAAATCCTCATTACTGACTACTTTCAGTACCCCCTTTGGCAGATATAGAGTCCTCAGGATGCCATTTGGAATAAATTCTGCAAGTGAAGTCTTCCAGCGTGCAATGGAGCAAATTTTTTCAGATTATCCTGGTGCCATAATAGCAGATAATTTATTAGTTGGAGGCAATGATAAAGCAGAGCATGACAGAAAGCTTAAGAGAGCTCTAGACAGAACACATGAAGTGAACTTAAAGCTCAATCCTATAAAGTGCAAATTCAGACTACCAGAAGTTACATTTGTATGTCATTTATTTACCAGAACTGGCTTAAGACCAGGCCCGTCCATGCAAGCAGCTATTCTTGAGATGTCAGCACAATATCTTGCTCAAGCTCTACAATGTTTTCTTGGCACCATCAACTATTTAGGCAAGTTTATATCAGACTTCAGTGAGTTCACAGCACCTTTAAGGGAACTGATGCACAAAAATGTTACATGGACTTGGTTGGAACAGTACCAGAAAGCATTTGGAGACCTTAAGCAGAAAATGGCCCCCCTCCTACATTAAGATACTATGATGTCAATAAACCAATCACTCTTTCCTGTGAGGCTTCAAAATTTAATCTTGGTGCAGTTATTCATCAAGAAGGCAGACCAGCAGCTATGCATCTAGAACCCTTACCCAAACTGAAATGCAGTATGCTCAAATTGAGAAAGAATCTTTGGCAATAGTATTTGCACGTTCAAAGTTTCATGATTATATTTATGGTCAAGCTATTCAGATTGAAACTGATCACCAACCTCTAGTTCTAAAGAAGCCTATGCATTCAGCTCCAGTGAGATTACAAAGAATGATGCTCAAATTGCAAAAGTACCGGCTAGTACCTTATCCAGATTTGCCAGAAATACAATGGAACAGGTTGACACAGAGAATTTTGACTTTGATGTAATGGATGTGCTTACTTTTTCTATCAAGAGACTTGATGAGCTGAGAAATCATACAAAGACTGATCCAATTTTGCAAAAGCTCAACCACTGCATTAATGCTGGATGGTCGTCAAAGCAATCTAGTGTACCACCTGAAGTGCAAACTTATTTTCCTTATAGAGATGAGATGCTGATGAAGATGGCATTATTTTCAAAGGTCCTAAAACTGTTGTTCCTGCTTCCTTACAACATGAATATATCCAGATTTTGCATCGTGGTCACCCAGGTTCCGAATCTACCAAAAGACGGGTGAGAGAACTAGTAGTTTGGCCTTCTCTTGTAAAAGTCATTGATAAAGTACTTTCTTCTTGTTCAGTATGCAATAGTGTTAATCCAGATTTGCAAAGAGAATCACTTCAGCTAAGTCAAGTTCCTGAACTACCTTGGTCAACAGTAGCCACTGATATATTCAAGTGGAACAATCAGTATTAGTTAGTGCTGGTAGATTTTTATTCGAATTGGTTTGAGATCGATTTACTACCTAACCTAACGTCCGCTGCTGCTATCACTAAGTTGAAACATCATTTCTCAGTCCATGGTAGTCCACACTAAGTTGTTTCTGACAATGGTACTCAATTTACTAATCAGTTGTTTTAGAAATTTGCAGAAGAATAGGACTTTGTACATGTTACTAGTAGTCCAGAATATCCACAGTCAAATGGACTAGCTGAGCATGCAGTGCAGAGTGCAAAGCAATTACTTGAAAGGTCAAAGCATGACAATACCGATGTCTTTTTGAATTTATTTAATCTCAGAAACATACCCTGTGAAAATATACTTGGTTTGCCTGCTGAGAGACTTCTATCCAGGCAAACCAGAACAACAATGCCTATTAGTTCCAGTTTGTTGAGGCCTAAAGGTAAGAACAACAGAACCATTAGAGCCCAATTATTCAGGAAGCATTCTTTCCAGAAGTGCAGTTATGATAAATCAAAGAGATTTCTTCATCCATTGAAAGAAGGCGAGACCATGAGGATACAAACAGTGAAAGGTTTCGACCGGATTGGTCAAGTAACAGGTATATGTACCAAGCGGAGATCCTACTTCTTAGAATCTGAGGGTGTGGAGTACAGGAGAAATCACAGACATCATCTTCCTGTACCAGAATCATTATTGCACCATTGTTCCTGTGATACAGACTCTAGATCTCAGAGCAATCCAGACAATGTTCCTGTTGCAGAACGTGTCTTAACTTCTACTTCCATTCCTGATGATGTTCCTGATGTCCCTAAAGTTGAACATTCAGTAGAGACAGTCACAGTTGCTAAAGGGAGGGAGGATGTAGAATAGAGTGTGTGTGTGTATGTGTGTGTGTGTGTGTGTGTGTGTGTGTGTGTGTGTGTGTGTGTGTGTGTGTGTGTGTGTGTGTGTGTGTGTGTGCGTGTGTGTGCGTGTGTGTGTGTGTGTGTGTGTGTGTGTGTGTGTGTGTGTGTGTGTGTGTGTGTGTGTGTGTGTGTGTGCGTGCTGTATCTTTAAGAAGCATTTCAAGGTTGGCACGTGCATATAAATAGCAAGCATGTGCTAGCTTCAGTGCCATTTTGAAAGTGCAGCCAGAGAGTGAGCATATATGAATGTAATAGCTAGTTTGTATATAAGTTTATCTAAGTTAAAGTCATTAAGCCTCAATACTGATGTGTTTGTACATAATAAAGCTGCTTGAACAGAACCCACAAAGACTCGTCTGTTACATCCTGACCAGACGAGCAACACCAACCAATGATTTTGCAGACTATGAGGGCCTCTTCAGTAGGCCATACAATCCTGAATGAGGGAATAAGAAAATAATGCTGCATGTACAGAAGTCACAGTCCTTCAGCAGTGCTCTCTAAAATTCAGTTGGTTAAGAAAGTGATGTGCAATTACAATCTATATAGATGCTAGAGACACAGTAACATGGTTATTATAGTGCAGGGTGATCTGATATTTTATTATTACTTCAGGCAATAAACCTGTACAAACCTGTATATTGTTCACAGTATACAAACAAACAACATCTGCTCTCTGACAATTACTAACATAGCAAATTAAATGTATGCAGAACATCTGCAATGCAGTGAAAAGAATAACACTTAATAATGTGAAAAACTGGATGTTTAAAAAAAATACACATTTAAAATAGCAATATCATGGCTGGATATAAGACAGAACTTCATCAATGTTCGATTCTCTAACCCATTCATACTCCAGTCTCCCAAAATGCAAGGTACATTTTTGTGAACCACATCATTTCTGAATGGTCCAAATTTTGAAGGATTTCTCTCTCAACAGACCCCATGATATGTATGATTTTATCCCCTAATCAAATCTGATGCACAAATAATTTAAATAAAAAACAAAAACACAATTCAGTACTTTACTAACTTACCCTTTGCTCCAAATCATTGACGTCAGGCAAAAAAAGTGTAATTACAACTGATGAAAAATGACACCTTAATGCAGTTTCATAGCTTAAAGTTTTACACTGCCTGAGTACTATAAATAGTGTAGCGCATATCTGTTATACTGTAGATCTTCTCAAGGCTGCAACTGTTGCACTTTTTAATCTGCTGAGCTAACTATCCATAGCATAAACAAGCTTCTACTTATTTTTCCACAGATATTCCTTAGTGGGGGTGCACTGTTTTCCAAAATCCATAGTCGGTCTCATTGCCTGAATGTCCTCATTGGGTTTTGGACGGATGAGATAGTGTAGTGGTTAGAGTCCTGGCTTTACATGCAGACATTCATGGTTCGAGTACCAAGTCAAGCACTTTACTTCCTGGAGGTACAGGTTCCTCACCCAGAGACTGCCTATGCTCTGGAATAGACTTCCCATACATGTCAAGCAGAGCATCTTGCTGCCCCTCTTCAAGATAAATTTTGATGAGTGGATGGGTAATAGAAAGTTCAACCCGGGGATCACTCCAGTGGCTCTACTTGATAGAGGCACTGGGAACTAATGTCGGGTGGCACGATGCCAGGGCACTTCTATGGGCTAGGCTTGTAAAGGCTCCAAGGCTATTAGCCTAGTACACACCTATGAACCTATGTTTTATTCCCCCACCAGCTTGGAATTGCCAGATCCACCCTTAGCTGGCACATGAGTCCATGGGGCAGATGGAACTGTTACTATTGCTCCATGCGGTAGGTTTCATCACTAATTTCCCCACACAGATATGCAGCAGACAAATCTGGAGGCTGTACAGTGGATACACACCTCCAGGAGCAGTGAGCGCCCACCATTTCACTTCATCTATTAATACGAGCTCATGCATGATTCCTCATTCTGCACTCAAGGGGTGTAAGAGTACATGTGCTCTTGGACACATGCCCCTTTCCCTCTACATTAAAGAGGTGAAAAGGCCAAGACCCTTCTTTTCTCTCTCTTCTTGCAAGCTTCAGCAGATGCCAGACCTGCTAAATAAATTCTAGTCACCTGGATCATATTTAGGGCTTTATACATCTGTGCAATGCACCTGGCTTAAGAAATGATCCTACTGATGAAAACACTACTATATGGTGAAACAGGCATGATTTAAGTTCTGCTAATCAACCTGTGCTATTGGAAATTTCTAGGATCAAGTCCAGATCAGAATGCAAAGCTTTTCATGTGTTGTTTAAATGCTCTGCATGAATTTACACATTGGAATAAGAGGCACACAACCTTTGCAGTTATTTGGTATGACTTTATTACTGACAGAATATACTTCTCATGAAATCTTGCTTTATGCATGTTTATTCATTGTGTTTATACTGTGAGTCTCCAATGGCTCATTTGTTGTACTGTGTGCTTAATAACTTATGTATGTATATCATCTGCTCTGACTGTTTACTGATTTTTGTCATTTTGTCACCTCGTAGACTCTGATCATTGCTCTGAAGGAAGCTATTTGTAACAATTGTACAAACTGTTGTATTGCTATTTTCCTGTCCTGCTAAATAATGCGATTCATGCCAGACAAAAGTCAATGCACTTTCCTGGTTACCAGACAAATAAATAAAACAGATCATTCCTGTGGGGTCACTGGCCAGACTTGTAGTAAGTGTGAAATGCTTTACTAAAATAACTGTAGTGCCATTTGAGCGATGATTTTATGAACTGACATGGCACAATTCTGTATCATGGACAAATGTTTATTTTAACTAAATGAAGAACCTGTATATGTTATATTAGTTGAACTGCACAACAAACTTGTTCATTTATTTCTCTGAGATTGTGCATCTGAGGGCCAGATATCTGTTTCAAGAACATAACATAATGTGGATTTTAAGAACTGTGTGCAATATGCTACACTATTTAAAAGTTATGTTACTTTAACAATAAACTCCCAGAATTCTTTCATAATCATTTCTGTAAAAATGTTGACATTATTTTGTGCTGTTATGCAGTTAATCGTCTATTGTCTCAGTGTCACATAATCTGATTTAGGGTCACAGGATATCTGAAGCCTGTCCTGGCACTCAGTGTGTAACAGGCAGAGAAATTATTCCTGAATCTGGGACTAGTCCATTACAGAATGCACGCACACACACACACACACACACACACACACACACACACACACACACACACACACACACACACACACACACACACACACACACACACACACACACACACACACACACACAGTCTGATATGGCCAGCAAGCATATGGTCAATTTGCATGTATGTCAACTTATCTTTAGTTTTGATGTTGGTGTTCTTTAGTATTGCATTTTTATTTTTTTTATAAAATTTGTTTTCATTAATTCTTGTATATTTTATTTTTTGTAAATGTTGAGGTGGAATTAAGATTACTACATCGAAATGTTTCTTATTATTATGTATTAAGAATTGCAGCTCATACCCAGACATTCCCCCTCTTCAAATAGCTACCTATTTCAACACATACTTCATATAATGCATAGCCAACTTAACCTCAAACTCACCTAACACACTCTCTTCCACATAGCCAGCTTCCCCTGTCATAGACCATAGCACATTTACTTCACAAAACTTACCTACCAGAAACCTCTCCAATACACATGCAGACAGCTCAACCCACTTTACCTTTCAAGCAGTTTCTACGATTCTCATAAAATGGCTTTTACATAAACTAAAACCTTGCTCTCTTCAGCTGATAACCTTTCCCCAAAATACATAAATCTAACTGCAATCAGCATTCTTATTAATAGATCAGTAACAGAATCATGTGCTCCTTACTTGTGGAAAATGGCACACATTATCCCCTTACTTAAAGGAGGTAATTCCACTGACATTACAAATTTCCATCCCATAGCCATCCTGTCACCCCTCTTTAAAATCCTTGAAAGATGTATTCATCAACAATTTCTCCACTATCTCTTACAAAATAAGCTAATCACCGATACACAACATGTCTTTTGGCCAGACTGCAGCACCTCAACTGTATTATTATCATTCACAGACACTGTCAATAAAACATGCAAGTCTAATAAATTTGTATCTGCAGTATTTCTAGATCTATCAAACATTTTTGACATAGTTTCTCACAGTAAACGTCTCAATCAACCTTCCACCCTGGGTCTAGCATCTCCCCCTGTTGAATGGTTCTCTAGCCACCTTGCCAAAATGAGCCATAAAATGGCAAGGATCCATCTCTGCATACCTTCCCACGTCCACAGGAGTCCCAAGAGGATCCATCCTTGGCCATCTACTATTCAATATTTTTATCAACAAGCTACATTCATCTTCTTATGAAGGCACCTTGATTCAATATGCAGATGACTGTACCATCATCTGCTCTTCAAACACCTTAACTCACCTCCAAGAAATCACTCAACAAGCTGTCATCTCCATTGAAACCTGGCTTATAACAGCAGAACTCCTACTCAACCCCAAAAACTCACACCCCTAACAAAGCATCTTTCTTAATCTTTTTGGCAAAGGGCACTGAAATTGAGTTAGTCCACCATACCAAACCATTAGGAGTCATGATAGATGATGATCTTAAATTTGACCTCCACATCCAAAGCAATATCAAGAAAACTCATCACAAACTAGGCATGCTATACACAAACAAACATTTTCTGAGCACACACACAAAAATTACTCTAGGCAAAACCTGCCTTCTGCCCTCCCTACTCTGTGGAGCACCAATTATAACTAATTTACAATCCTCCATAAAAAAACAAACTTGAAATATTCTACAACAAAATTGCCAAGTTTGCTGCTAATTCATCCTCCTTTACCCATCACTGTAAAGGTCTGCATACCCTTAGCTGGCTGGAACTCTCCCTCCGCCTCCCCTACATTCAACTTAAAACATTACCTAAAATCATACACAAACCATTAGCCTCCCCAGCTCTTACCCCTTTAATCAACAAGTATTTCTCTAAAAGAGCTCTTGAATCAGAAGACAAACAACTTCTCACCATAAATAAATCAAATAAATCCCCTGGATAAAATTGTACTCACTAGCAAAAATATGGAACTCCTTACACCTAACCACAAGAACTATTTCTAACCTACCCACCTTTAAATTTTCCCTAAAAAAAATCCTTACAAAATCTTGTACCTGCTCCTGTGCCAATCCTGGCTGAACTTATCACTATACTTCACTCACCCCTTCAACCACCTACAGTAGATCACACTTCACAATCCTCTCCAGCCTCCAACTCCACTCCTTTTTGTTCTCCCCGTGATGACTGTGCCCTGGTCCAGCAATCAAGGAGCCTCAATACTCACCACTAACACCAGGGAGGTCGTCCCTTAGAAGAGGAAAGGATAACTAATACACACAGTAAAGTACAATTTCCCTCAAGTGCACACAGAGATCACAGTCAGTCTGGGGCTGGTTGCTCCCTTGCTCTCCAGGTCCTCAGTAAGACTCCCCACTGGCGCAGCTATAGGGTCCAGATCTCAGCCTAGCTGGCAAGCTAACCTCCAGTACCCTCATGTCCCACCAGTGCTTCATGTCCCTGGCCAGGTAGCTGACACACCACACACACTTTGAGATAAGTTTTTATAAAACTTCACAGACACTCCTGGGAAAGGCTGACACAGATTCTCCAGCTATGCCCCTTTACCCAGACTATACGGTAGTAATTACTGCCACCACCAGTTAATACTTATCAGCTACCCAAAGGCACTTAAAAGGGTGTACAATTATTACTGTGCAATATTATTATCCATTTGGTAATGTGATTATTCAGTCTAAGGCTTATTAGAGTGGTTTATTACAATAAACTCTATAAATATGCAATGTACTCTAGAGCTTACTTATCTCTACACAAACCAGCCACAGGTAAAAGGTTTTAAAATATTTAATAATAAATAATTAAAAACACAAGACAATACTACTACACCACAGTGATATCTAAGAGTTCAGAGATCACACAGAAACTTAAAACAATTCAGTAGAAAAGTTCTGATATAACAGAAAAAACACTTGTCTAACTTTCTTCTAAGTTCCTAGCTATTACTACAAAAAAATATTTCTAAGACACTATTTACATAAGACAACAGGCAGAGTGCTGAAAAGTTTGATATCAAGATCAAAATGCTCCACAGTCTCTCTCTGAATAATAGTTTTTAAACTCACTGACAAACATCTTTGCTAGGGCCCTCCCACATTACATCATTTTGACACTTAGTCTGGAGTTCCCAGGCCAAAACACTGCATTATTTAGCAAGCTAACACCTGCTTAGGAAACTACAATAATAAAAGACATTTCACATGTACACTCTAGCAATTATTCCTCAAGTTAAGACAATAGAAAGAATGTGTTCAGCCAGCTGCTTCGGAACCACTGTTTAGATAATTTTACTTCAAAGAACATTTGAAATGCTTGGCTTAGTTTTCCTTACAGCAAATGGCAATGTTGCAACAAGCTTGAAGTTCACAATTTACAGTGTTTTCCATCAGTACCTACAAGCAGCTGTGGCTCACCTTTAGTCTCACTGCTACAGCATACCTCCCTCTCTGAAGTAACCAACTCAGCAGTCCTGGCTGCAGGTATGCAGTCTGTCTGGGTCTCCCCCAGACAACCAGACCCACATGCTTGTCTCCTAGCCTCACTGCATATAACTGCATAGTTACATGGTGCTGCCTCCTCCGAATCCTTCCCTCTCAGGACATCTGCAGGATGGTAGTTCATACTCCTGTTGTCTCAAGACAACCTACTGTTGGCATTTTGTCTTTCCCACTTACTGGCTCTCTCACCTTTGGTTCCCCACCTTGCCTCCGTGGGACACCTGTATGCCACATGGCCCCACTGGTTGCATTCAAAACATTTAAACCTAGCTCCTGGACATGTATCTGGACTAGTGGCTTCCCCTGCTACTGGCAGATTCTGTTGGGGCAGTCTGTGCTGCCCACTATGGTTTCCTTTAGACCCATGAGCAGTACTGGGGGTCCCCTTCCTGTGCAGGGCTGCCCTGCTAGCCAGGTATAGGTCTCCCTTCTTCCCCAACTCATCTGAAGTAGCACATTGTCTATCAGCTAACCAGATCCTCATGTTCTCAGGCAATGTGCTAAGGGCTTGTTCCTTCACCAAAAGGTCTGCCAGCCCTTCAAAAGTGGTGACCTGACATCCACTCACCCAGCTATGAAAATAAGTGCTCAGTTCAGCAACATATTCACATACATTTTCCCTTGCGTCTATGCTCACAAAACTTTTCCCTATACATTTCAGGTGTTAGCTTAAAACATTCTAACAAACATTTTTTTACATCAGTATAATCAAAACAGACAGTCAGGCATTTGTGATATACAAGTTACAGCTTTCCCATGGAGTAAGGGGGTCAAGAACCATAACCAGAGCCTTTGGTCAACACTATACTGTTTGCATACCCTTTCAAACATGTGACTGAAACTATCAGAATTATCCCCCTCTTTAAATTGCAGAAGAAATTTACTGACCTGTTGTGCTTTTGGGGTCCAGTTACTCCCTTCCCCATTATCTTCATGACTCTGGCGAAGAGTCAGCATTTCCCTCTCATGCTTCCTCTGATGCTCCTTTTCTTTGGCTTCTATCTTCAAATGCCTGGCCTCCAACTCAAGTCTCATCAGCTCCAGCTGGATTTTTAAGTCCACTGCAGAAAGTTTGAGCTGTCTATTCTCCAAGGATATTGCATCTCCACTGCCAGTCTGATTGTCCTTCGCAGAAAGGTTGAGCTATCCATTCTCCAAGGATATTGTTTCTCCACTGCCAGTCTGATTGTCCTCCTGGATGCTGTTTTCTGATGCAGCTGTAACCAAGGCTGCACTCAGGTTTGTCTTAGTCAGGTTTCTGTGCACCAGTCCCCTAACCTGGCACATCACCAGCTGGCTCCATGTCAGCTTTCCATACTCCTGTGCTGACATGCTGCCTGCTCACCCTGACTAACTAAGCTAACAAAAGAAATAAAACAATTGTGATCTGAACTCTGAGCATACACTGCGTGGCTGATTTAGAGTACAAAACACCTTCAGAGATCCCTGTACATAAGCTACAGTATTCACTCTACCCACACCACTGCAAACCAATTAGTATGTGAAGTAGATCCCACCGCTGCCAAATACTTGTGAAGACCATGCCCTGGCCCAGCAATCAAGGAGCCTCAATCCTCACCACTACAACCAGGGAGGGCATCTCATATAAGAGGAAAAGATAACAAATACACACAGTAAAGTACAATTTCCCTTAAGTGCACACAGAGATCACAGTCAGTCTGGGGCTGGTTGCTCCCTTGCTCTCCAGGTCCCCAATAAGACTCCCCACTGGCACAGCTATAGGGCCCAGATCTCAGCCTAGCTGGCAAGCTAACTTCCAGTACCTTCTCTGTCCTACCAGTGCTTTGTGTCCCTGCCCGGGTACCTGACACACCACACACACTTTGAGATAAGTATTTATACAACTTCACAAACACTCCTGGGAAAGGCTGACACAGATTCCCCAGCTGTGCCCCTTTACCCAGACTATACAGTAGTAATTTTTGCCACCACCAGCTAATACTTATTAGCTACCCAAAGGCACTTAAAAGGGTGTCCAATTATTACTGTGCAATATTATTATCAAATTGGTAATGTGACTATTCAGTCTAAGGCTTATTAGAGTGGTTTATTACAATAAACTCTATAAATATACAATGTACTCTAGAGCTTACTTATCTCTACACAAACCAGCCAAAGGTAAAAGGTTTTAAAATATTTAATAATAAATAATTAAAAACACAAGACAATACTACTACACTACAGAGATATCTAAGAGTTCAGAGATCACACATAAACTTAAAACAATTCAGTAGGAAAGTTCTGATATAACAGAAAAACAGTTGTCTAACTTTCTTCTAAGTTCCTAGCTATTACTACAAGAAAACATATTTCTAAGACACTACTTACATAAGACAACAGGCAGAGTACTGATAAGTTTGATATCAAGATCAAAATCCTCCACTCTCTCTCTCTCTCTCTCTCTCTGAACAATAGTTTTTAAACTCACTAACAAACATCTTTGATAAGGCCCTCCCAGATTACATTATTTTGACACTTAATCTGGATTTCCCAGGCCAACAAACTGCATTATTTAGCAAGCTAACACCTCCTCAGGAAACTACAACAATAAAAGACATTTCACATGTACACACAAGCAATTATTCCTTAAGTTAAGACAATAGAAAGAATGTGTTCAGCCAGCCACTTCGGCACCACTATTTAAATAATTTTACTTCAAAGAACATTTGAAATGCTTGGCTTAGTTTTTCTTACAGCAGATGGCAATGTTGCAACAATCTTGAAGTTCACATTTTACAATGTTATCTTTCATTTAAGAACAGAAGCCTATATTTTACAGTTATATATACAAATGAATGAATTATGTATGAAATTCTATTTGACTAGACTGGCAGCCTTTGCCCATCTTCCCCTAATCTTCACACTCCTCACTACCTTATCTTATTTAATTCATCTCTGCAGACCTTTCCTCTACATCTTTCCTGCCTATTTACCTAAAGTACCTGAAGATACCCTACCTGCACTCTTCTTATAATCACCATCTCTCCGTCCTTCTATAACCTGAATATGAACACCATCTCTCGTACTAAGACATCACTCAATTTCCCCTCAATGTCTCTAATCATGTAATCACTAATACCTCTTTAAATATCTTATTCAGATTGTCTCAGGTCTCATTTATCACATACTAATCTATTTAACAAATAATATGACTACTGAATTTATCCTCACATATTCTCTTCAACTCATTTTATTGTTATTTGCACTCTACTATAAAACATACTGTATGTTATGTTTTTCTCATTACAACATTTTTTCACTCTTACGTATAGTAGTGTAATATGATACTTTGTAATTGAAAAGATCTGTACTTGATTTCTCAAATATCATGATTGTGGAGCTTTTCTCTTCCACTGAAAATGGATACTTTCAGGCCCAGTCAGACGTTCCTGGTAAACAAACAAACAAACAAACAAATACATATTGTTTATGAATTTGTACTTTTTATATCCATTAAAATGTATTGCAAGGGTGAGTGTGGTATTTTATTTTTAAGTGTGGTTGCATAGTGGTTGCAGGGTAGCCCTCCAGAAAAGCATTGTTTTTTTCTATTTTACATTTTTGATTGTTTTTGTAGCTCTATATATTTTCTTTGATTATACTAGGTCACATGTATCCTTTATGCAATGGACTTCAGCTATTATGTCTTTATAAAACAATGCATAATTCAGCATATTAGAACAATTTAATGCAAACAGTATATTAATGGAGTGTTAATTTTGTTTTTATTCCTCAAGCAGAAAGTATTAATGTTCATTGCAATCTAATAGTCCAAAATGTTCTCTAGCCACAGCAGGTACCCAATAAAGGCAGTCTCACGATATAGTTTCACTTGGTTTATTAACAAAAAAACAAGATTGAGCGCTTTCATTTCTCTCCAGGAAACTTCATCAGAATCATAATACCAATTGTAATTGTAGTTTAAATAACAATCAATGCCTCCTTCCAGACCTTTAGCCATCCTTGTTACAGATAACCACTGAATGACATTTGGACCCACCAGGTCATATCTTAGCCAATTTTCTCTGATAACCAGTAAATCAATGGTGTATTATGAAATACTACTTAGCAGTTATGGAATATTACTATAGATACTTCAGTCATTGATATCTGATACTTTTGTACTCTGTGGTGGGTCCAAATGTCATTCAGTGGCTATCTGTAACAAGGATGGCTAAAGGTCTGGAAGGAGGCTATAGGGTTGACCAATGGGAGGACCTTGATTGTTATTTAAACTACAATTACAATTGGTATTATGATTCTGATGAAGTTTCCTGGAGGGAAATTAAAGTGCTCAATCCTGTTTTTTTTTTGTTAATAAACCAAGTGAAACTATATTGTGAGACTGCCTTTATTGGGTACCTGCTGGGGCTGGAGATCATTTTGGATTACTAGTCTATTTTTTCTCCAGTTTCCCCTCTTTTTTTGGTTACTGGTTCATTACAAACTAAACTTAATTGGTTTCCCCAATTAAGATGCAAAGAAACCCTATCAGAAGAGAGAATTATCACATTATTGAATTTCACATGATCAAGCCAGCAAGCTGGAACCACAGAATATTGAAGTGGAGAAATAAAGCAAGCAGCTGTTTTTTGCAAGGGGGCAACCTGCACCCACAAAGTTTGCTACTATATATATATATATATATATATATATATATATATATATATATATATATATATATACTAACTGTTATCGTACCACAGTGGGGAAAGGATCAATCCAATCCCAACTACACCACCACTCTCTTGTGCAATAGAGGTCCTTGCACACAACAGGTGTTTGCTTTGTGTTTCCTCATTGATAATCTGTGATTCAGACTTGTTAGCTCAATTACATAAACCTTGATAATGTGAGCATTTGGCCTTCTGATAGGGAACCAATGAAAATGCCTACTGTTTAGTTCATGCTGACCTACAGCTGATGATCAACTCCACTGGATTAAAACAGCAGCGGATGCTCTGACATATGTATTGCGCACATCAATGCAAGACAATGTGTCTGCATTACTAGAAAGACAGAGTAGTCTAGTACAGGGACAAAACATTTTTCTAGGACTGAGTGAGAGCTTGGTATTTAATGTTAAACCCAACATAAAACATTGATCATGTATGGTTGAACACTGGTCTTCTAAAATATTGTAGATGGGTGATCCCAGATGAGACAAATTGTAGGCATGATAGGGCTACATTCCTTCTTGAGGTGCTGATATGATTTCAGAGCATACCTCACAACTATACAGATTTTCGCAGAATGTCCAGATTTTTGCCTTATATTTTTGGTCCATTTCTCATAAAATTTTAATTTTCTGGCAAGTCATTAACAAATTATTGAGGGTTGAAGTCAGAAAATAATGATAGACATTTGAGTTTCAGACTTCATACCCTTCAGAAAATTCATGTGAATGCAAAACATGTTATTTTATCAATGTTCTAAGTTTGTAAGAGCAATATTTAAAAAAATATCCCTATTTTTGGGCCTTTGTCCCCCATTATTGATGCCTTTGTTCAGATTTCTTGGTCTAAGAGGTTGAGAGGTATGTTTCAGAATTAATCTGTTTAATTTACGTTATGGGGTATGGTGAAGAAGCATCCCTTAGAAAATGTTTTCTTTCTTTCTTACTCAGTTGTGAGGCAGGGGGGTTATGTAAGTTATACTATTTTATGAGCTATTAGATTGCTTAGTGTTACTATTGTCAGTGTAATGCACTGTCATTTGTTTCCACGGTTTGTGTTTTGTAGAGGTATGTTTAGACTTTTTATAGTTTTTAGTTAATTACAGCTTACATTAACCTGGCTTATTGAAGCGCTGTAACGCTGGTTGACTTTAGTCTTAGCTCTGGGTGATGATGGAGGATTGGTATGGTGCTGGCCAGAAAAGCCCAAAGTAAGGGTTGCACTGAAGAATACTATCTTATTCCCCTACTTTGAATGCTGGCAACATGACCAATGCATTAATGCACATTTTACAACAACTATCCCCAGTTTTTCAAAAAAGATGTAAAGAATTTCTCTCTTTCAGCCAGATAGTGTGAGACAAAGGCCTGTAATACTTGGGCCAGGTAAAGACGTTGCACTGCACTCATGTTGTAATCAGGTGTGTAGTGTGTCTGGTCAAATCAAGCCATGAGACCTGTGCAGCAATAGCCTGTGTCTTATTGCCAGAGTTCAGATATAATACTGTAGCATTCCCATGAATTACAATTAACAGAAAAGAATATTATTCATTTGTAAGTGGTATGCTAAACTGTTGAATACATACACCAGTGTTTGCAAATTCAGTACATACTGACTCATCTTTCTACCCATTATTTTCTATAACCATTTCATCTGTAAGTGTCAGAAGTAAAGGTATGAATGGCTGTAGGATAACTGCTTGAAAAGCAAAGTCCGAATGACAGCATCAGCTGAAACAGGAGAAATGAAATGAAAATATGAATTTGCTTTTCTGTGGATGTGTGAGTGGGAGGGCTGGCAAAACTTCTTGCAGTTTTCCAATATCCTTCCTAAAAGCCTGTCATTAACATAATCAGTTCCTGCTCTTGCCAGCATCACACATGATTCACATGACTTAGTGACTGGCGTTCTATTTTTCCCATTTATCGCATGTGTAATAACACTTTTACTACATTTGTTTAAAGGCACAATGAGACAGTAGGAGCATCATAACAATGTTTCATTCTCCTTTCCATCCCTGACATTTTCTCTCATCACTCCTCAACTTGGCTCATGCTTCTGTGGACGTCTGTGTGGATGCTTCTATGGATGCCTCTGTGGATGCTTCTGTGGACACCTGTGTGGATGCCTCTGTGGATGCTTCTTTGGATGCCTGTGTGGATGCTTCTGTGGATGCCTCTGTGGATGCTTCTGTGGATGGCTGTGTGGATGCCTCTGTGGAAGCTTCTGTGGATGCCTGTGTGGATGCCTCTATGGATGCCTCTGTGGATGCTTCTGTGGATGCCTGTGTGGATGCCTCTGTGGATGCTTCCGTGGATGCATCTGTGGATACGCTCTTTGCCTCCCATTCTGCTAATCCATTCCTGGGTCCACAGTTGTAATTGAGAAGTACTTTTGGTAGACTGAGGGAATAGTTAATACTGCAACGTCTTACCTTGCTTCTTCCTCATTATCCATCCTTCTTATTTAAGATAACTCTTGTCTTCTTTTTAATGTTGTGGGCAGCATCATGGCCCCTTAGTCTTCTTTGCCCTCTAGGGCATAAATCGTAAGCTCCTCTAGATTCTTGGCATGTCATTTTCTGTGTATCCATGCACCATACTGATGTGTTTGTCTGCACTCCAGCCAGCAGCCTGACGTGTCCTTCCTTGTATGCCATGTAGGACAGCACAAAGTACTTAAGGTACAGCCTTGGTTGAGTAGATGCATTGCCTGTCTTTTGAAGGAGTTTGCTGCTGCATTTTCACATTGTTCCTCGTATTACAGTTCAGATAAACCAAATCCTTTTGGTACTCAACAGTGTTGGGTTCCAAATGTCTAGATGATACTTCACACCAGGGTAGTTATAGCCCCAAAATGCAGTACTTTGCATTTGTATGCACTTACCCTCAGCTGCTTCCTGTCTGTCTAATTGGCAAGCATGTCAAGATCCTTTTTTAAACACTTCCCTGTTCCTACTGTAGCAGGTGGGAACTTATTCTTAGTTCACCAACAGCCATGTACGAACGTCAGTACCAGGCACTGGAAAAGAGTAAACAAAGCTTGATTTCTGAAAATAATTTGCAAAGAATAACTTATTCTGTGTTACAACTGAAAACCACTCAACCAAAGCTGCTAAGGCAAAACAGCATGCCCAGCACACTAGTCATAGGTGACTCAAGAGTGAGTCACACTGATGTCCCACTCACTAGGTTGAATAAGGAGAAAGTAACAGTCAGCTGCCTGTCAGGTGCCAGGATCCGACACATAATGCAAGCACTCTGGTCCCTCAACAACAGGTACAAATATGACTCTTACAATTGTACATGTGGATGTGAATGACGTACCTCCCTGGACTACATGAAAAGAGACATAGAGGAGCTTTCGGATTATGTAGCACAGGTGAGTATGACCCTAGCCCTGATCAGCATCCTGCCATCACCCAGAATGATACGACAGTACAAGCAGAAAATGATTGATTTCAACAATTGGCTAAGTTTCTGGTGTCATTCAAAGGGGATCCAATATCTATCTGCCTGGGATGACATGATTGACAGACCTTGATGCTTTGCCAGAGATGGCCTGCATCTGTCACCCCTGGGCTTCTGGATACTGGCCAAGGCTCTTACCACCCCTTTAGTGCCTTTTTTAGGCAGTGTTACAAAGACCAAAATACCATGATGACAGCTACAAACAAAGGCAATCTGAGGGTCATGCTGCTCAATGCTAGAAGTCTAAATCTCAAAATGCACTCGCTTGAAGCACTCCTTAAAATGGAGAACATTGACATTTGTGCTGTAACAAAGACCTGGCTCAAGGCAGCAGAAAGCACCCCTGTACTACCAGGCTATAACTCATTCCACACCTTTCCTCCCCAGAATGTGGACCGAATCTCCAAAAGCAGTGGTGTTTCCATATTCATAAAGGATGCGCACACCTCCAGACTGGTAGCCCAACATAATGCATCAGAGATACTTCAGGTGCACCTAACATTGGGTAAGACAGTGATTCAGGTTGTAGCCTGTTATAGGTCCCCAACCATGTCCCAAGACACTCACTTCATGTTCCTAAGCACCCTGGAGAATATTAGGGTCCAGCCTAACTCTCTCATACTGGGCGACTTCAACTACCCCTCCATTAACTGGGAAATACACTTGCCCAACGTTTCCTGGAATTCATTAATTCCAATGCCCTGGACCAGCTCGTTCTTACCCCCACTAGAAGTAGCAACATCCTTGATCTGGTCATTACTAACATGGGCAACTGTTACTCTACACCAATAGTCAACTCCTCCCTGGTTAGATTTGACCACAAACTAATCACCTTGGAGAGCCACATCTCACCCCCCCCCCCCTGCAAAGGTGACCACCATGAAATACTTCTCCAAAGCTAACGTTGGGCTCCTAACAACAGAGGTGGCTAACTTCATGGCACCTATGCAAATGGGGAATAGTTGCATGATCAGTGAATCATACACCAATGCACTGTATGAACACGTACACAAATGCATGGATTTTGCCATACCCAATAGAACCAAGATGCTCTCCTTCAAAAAAGGAAGCCAATCTGATGGTCCCCTGCCATAAAAAAACTCTACAACAGAAGGAGGAAACTGATGAGGAATAAGGTGAAGTCCCAAGACTGGAAAAACTCCCTTATCAGCCTCAACAAAAAGTTGAGGTCCCTCATCAAATCCTCTAAAGCTAGCTATGAAAACAGAATTGCAGCAGATAGTAAAGACAACCACAATGCCTTCTATAGTTATGTAAAGAATATTCATTGCAATACCCAGATTTGCTCTGAGCTACTGCACAATGGTACGTCCTGTACCGAGCCAGCAGATATTGCCAATATACTGGCCGACAGATTCAGTGCCAACTTTACCCCCCCTGCCAAAGGACCAATCACAATACCAGTAGATTGCTAAGCACCCAGTATTACTGCTGCACAGGTTAAAACAGCACTGTCCAAGGCCAAGAATACAGCTTCTATGTGACCTGACAATATCCCTGGCTGTGTTTTGCATGAACTACAAAGTGAACTGGCACCACACCTGTATGCCCTGTTCAATCACAGCCTCACCTCAGGCTTTGTCCCTACTGAATGGCACACTGCTATAGTCATCCCTCTCCATCCACAAAGGAGGAGCGACTACAGACCCTGGGAACTATTGCCCAATTAGCCTGACAAGTCTGATATGCAAAGCTATGGAGCGCATCATCATGGACCTAATATACACAGATATAGGGAATCTCCAAACTCTGGATCCCACACAGTTTGGTTTTGTGAAGGGTAGATCATGCCTGCTCAACTTGGTCAACTTCTTTGAGTCATCACCAGAGCTGTAGATGAAAACGAGGAGGTTCATACAGTCTACCTTGATCTGGCGAAGGCCTTTGATGCCATTCCCCACTCAGGAATCATAGAAAAACTAACTAAGCTAGGCATCAACCCCTATATCACTAGGTGGGTTGCAAACTGGCTCACAGATAAAACCCAAAGTGTGAAAGTAGCTGACTCCAAGTCAGACTGCCAACCAGTCACGAGTGGAGTCCCATAGGGATCGGTCCTGGGTCCTGTCCTGTTTGATATCTACTTCTCAGAAGTCCAGGCCAACACAAAGGGACTCTGGCTGACAAAGTTTGCAGATGATTGCAAGTTGGGAGCCATTAGTAACTCCCCAAGTGATGTTGACATCCTACAGAAAGGCCTCACTGAGACCAACGGCTGGTGTCAGAACCATGGCCTTAAGCTCAATGCCAAAAAATGTGCATTCATCCCCATTGGGAAAAACCCAGTTCCCATGAACTACCACATTGATGGCAGTCCACTGAACAGAGAAGGTGTTATGAGAGATCTGGGAACACAGGTTGACAGCAACCTCTCTTTCGACCACCACAGTTGCCACTGTGTTCAGAAAGTCCTTCTATGTGGCACATCTCATTACTAAGGGTTTTGCATCCAGGAAGAAAGAGGTCGTTGTCTCCCTCTACTCTTCCCTCATTAGGCCAATCATCGAGTACAATGCCCCAGTTGCCATGTACCTCACTAGACACCTGCAACAACTGGAGAGACCACAAAAGTACCTCACAAAGAGGATCCTAGGCCTTAAAGACTTGTCCTATATGGACAGACTCAAAAAACTCCAACTATTCTCTGTCTCATATTGCCTACTTAGAGGTGATCTCTGCTTGACTTACAAAGCCATGTCTGACCCAGCTCTGTTAGAAATGCTACATCTAAAGAAATCCCAATCCCTCCGCACCACATGCTATAGAGCCCTCAATCTCATTAACACAATCAACAGAACATGCTGGAGGGATGGGTTCATAACCCAGATACTGCCCATGCTATGGAATACATGTTAAACAGAGCACCTCACTGGACTTCTTCAACAGAAATTTTGATGAGTGTATAGGAAATAGAAAATTCACTCTGGGGATCACTCCAGTGGCTCTACTCGACAGAGTCACTGGAAACTAAGGTTGGGTGGCATGATGCCAGGATAATCCTATGGGTTAGGCTTGTAAAGGCACCAGGGCCATTAGCCTAGTACACACTTACGAACCTATGAACCTATAAAACTAACTTACACAGATAAATATTATGAAGCCACAGTAGACCTCAGTGTCTGCTGCTACCTGATAGCAATGCTCACTGATAGCTATTTGATTCTTTCAATAGACTATTCCATATGTGAGGTGTGCAAGTATCTGCTGACCATAGAGGTCAGAGTCTCTTCAAAGGAGGTCTGCAAGTATCTGCTGACCATGGAGACCACAGTGTCTCCAAAGGAGGTGTGCAAGCATCGGCTGACCGTAGAGGCCAGAGTATCTTCAAAGGAGGTGTGCAAGTATTTGCTGACCATGTAGGCCAGAGTCTCTTCAAAAGAGGTGTGCAAGTATATGCTGACCATGGAGACCAGAGTCTCTTCAAAGGAGGTGTGCAAGTATCTGCTAACCATAGAGGCCAGAGTATCTTTAAAGGAGGTGTGCAAGTATCTGATGACCATGGAGACCAGAGTCTCTTCAAAGGAGGTGTGCAAGTATCTGCTGACCATGGAGACCAGAGTATCTTCAAAGGAGATGTGCATGTATCTGCTGACCATAGAGGCCAGAGTATCTTCAAAGGAGATGTGCAAGTATCTGCTGACCATGGAGGCTAGAGTCTCTTCAAAGGAGGTGTGCAAGTATCTTCTGACCATAGAGGCCAGAGTATCTTCAAAGGAGGTGTGCAAGTAACTGCTGACCATAGAGGCCAGAGTATCTTCAAAGGAGGTGTGCAAGTATCTGCTGACCATAGAGGCCAGAGTATCTTCAAAGGAGGTGTACAAGCATCTGCTGACCATAGAGGCCAGAGTATCTTCAACGGAGGTATGCAAGTATCTGCTGACCATGGAGGCCAGAGTCTCTTTGAAGGAGGTGTGCAAGTATCTGTTGACCATGGAGACCAGAGTCTCTTCAAAGACTGGAAGTTATACCCATCATGTTGTCAGTTCTAACACCCACTTCACACAACCATGTTCACCATGTTCTACATAAACAAATACGCTTTCTTATGTTGAGGTACTTAAAATGTCCCTGACTAAATCACAAAGGCCTCTTAGATGAAAGCTTGAAATACAGGACACTCAGCATGACATTAGCAAGCAAACATCATAATCTAGATGCTTCAGAAAACACAACTACAAAAAAGGATCACTCAACTAGCAGGCCGAAGTCTTTACGACAGCAAGTCTGAAATAGTACGCCTTGCAACATCTTAGTCACAGGTGACTCCAGAGTCATACACAGGTGCACCCCTCAATTAGGCTGGCCAAAGGAAAGTGATAGTTGCTTACCTCTCAGATGCCAGATCTGCAGTGTTACTAAGGCCTGCAAGTCCTTTATCCTAAGTACACATATGACATTGTCATTGCACTCGAAGGAATGCATGACTTGAAACATACCTCCACAGAGCTTACGAACAAGGACATGATGGAAATCTCAGAATATGCATCTGAAATTGATGAGAGACTAGTATTAAACAGCATCCTACTGTCATCAAGAAAGATGTGACAATGCAAACAAATGACAACATATTTCAATCATTGGCTTAGCTACTGGTATCATTCTAAGGGGATCTAATGGATATCAGCCTTGGAGGATGTTATCAACAAACCTGGCTGCTTTGCTGCTGATGACCTGTACTGGCTTCCCTATATTGCCCTGGTGCTTTTCCTCCTGCATAGCGCCAGTTTTAGGCAAGGTCAGTCTCCTCAAATTACTAACATATCTAATCAAAATCTAAATTATACAAAGGTAGCGCTGATTAATACTAGACTCTTAAATAAGAAGTCACACTGATTACATGAATTCTTAACTCTTGAAAATATAAATGTCTGCATAGGTTCTGAAACAAGGTTTTAGAACAATAGTATCACCTCCGCAGGAGAGATTTGCAATGACTACCACTCTTAGAGCCAACACAGAAATGGCAGCGTTATTCAAGGAGGTATGTCGGTATTCTTAAGAAGCCATTTCACCTGCAGACTCTTATACCTGCACAATGAACTTGAAATTCTCCATATTTTTTCACAGAAAGTGCAAATCTAAACCAATTTGCTTGGGACACTTTAACTATCCCTCCACTAACTGATAAACCTAAACCATCTGAAATAAATATGCACAAAGATTCCTAGACTTTATTAATGCTACCTCCCTCGACCATCTGATTCAAGTTCCAGCTAGGGGTTCAAATATATTGGACCTGGTTCTCTCCAATATTGCCACCCTCTGCTCAATACCTACATTTACAGTAACACTTACTATGAGGATAAAATCTAACTTACTACAAAACTCTTCTGTTTTAGCAAATGCTTTTAGGCAAACCAATCCAAATAACTGATGATGACATGAGTTTTAAGCCCCTTATTACCTTGATGACCTCCCCATCTTGCATGCTGCCACCTTTGTAGATAATTTTTATTCCCACCTCAAAACATGCATTGAGGCATCTGCAATGCTAAATTCAGGAATAACCCCGTTGGTAGAACCCTAGTATAAACCAGCTAAACTTAATGTCCCATCATTCAGAGATTATCTCAGAAGATCAACAGAAGAACTCAGAAATAAAATCTATTCCTCCAAAAGTAAGTATGAATTAAGAATTGCCACCTCTGTTGAGATCAACCACTAAGCCTTTTTAGCTATGTCAGAAATCTTAGAGGTAATACCAAGCAATTTTCAGAGTTAAGACATAACAACAGCACTTACGCATCCTCTGAGGACACCGCCAACATATCAACACACAAATTCAGCTCTAATTTTGCTCCCCTATCTTCTCCCTAATTTTCCCTCATCTTTATGGAACACCCACATCGCCCCCTCTAATCACCTCTGAGCAAGTTCTGAATGCTCTCTCCAAGGCCAGAAACACTTGGTCCTTGGATTCTAATAATGTGGAAGGCTGTCTTCTGGACAGCACTGTCTGACAGACTTACTAGTAAGCCTATTAGACCTCAGCCTCACCACTACCTTCATGACAGAGTATTAGAGAATTGTGGTAGTCATCCCATTCCACAAGGGACGTCAGCTTCCACTACTGAGCTATGAAACTATAGGTCTGTGAGCCTCACTAGCCTTATTTGCAACACAATGGATCAGCTAACCAGACTAAGTGTAAACCCATACGTTACATCCCAGATAATAGACTGGCCAACTGATGGAACCCAGTCTATTAGTGTGGGAGGGATGCTCTCTTTGAAAAGAGTCATTACTGATGGTGTCTCCCAGGAATCTGTCCCAGGACCACTTCTCCAATGCCAAGGCTAACATCAGGGATCTGTAAATGGGCTATACCTAATTTGCACATTAACTACTGAAAGGGCACATATATCCTATGATATGATGCTGTCTATAGATGGCTTAAATCATGGCTGAAAAGGATCATTTGGACCTGACCACCTTCCAATTTAACTTCTTTTTCTTCTTCTTTTGGCTGCTTCCATTAGGGGGTGCCAGAGCAGATCAACTGTTTCCATTTCTTCCTGTCCTCTGCATCTTGGTCTGTCACACCAACCACCTGCATGTCCTCTCTCACCACATCCATAAACCTTATCTTAGGCCTCCCTCTTTTCTTTTCACCTGGCAGCTTCATCCTTAGCATCTTTTTCCCAATATACTCTGCATCCCTCCTCAGCACATGTCCAAACCAACGTAATATTGCCTCTCTGGCTTTGTCTCCAAACCTTCCAACCTGGGCTGACCCTCTAATATACTTATTCCTAATCCTGTCCATCCTCGTCACACCCAGTGCAAATCTTAACATCTTCAACTCTGCCACGTCAAGCTCTGACTCCTGCCTTTTTGTCAATGCCACTGTCTCCAACCCATATAACATAGCTGGTCTCACTACCCTCTTGTAGACCTTCCCTTTCACTCTTACTGGTACTCGTTTGTCACAAATCATTCCTGACACTCTTCTCCACCCACTCCATCCTGCCTGTAATCTCTTCTTCACCTCAATTCCACATTCACCATTACTCTGAACTGTTGATCCCAATTACTTAAACTCATCCACCTTTGCCACCTCTACTCCCTGCATCCTCACCATTCCTCTATCCTCCCTCTCATTCACACACATATATTCTGTCTTAGTCCTGCTGACCTTTATTCCTCTTCTCTCTAGAGCATATCTCCACCTCTCCAGGGTCTCCTTCACCTGTTCCCTACTCTCACTACAGATTGCAATGTCATCTGCAAACATCATAGTCCACAGGGACTCCTGTCTGATCTCGTCTGTCAACCTGTCCATCACCATTGCAAATAAGAAAGGGCTCAGAGCTGATCCTTGATATAATCCCACCTCCACCTTAAACGCATCCATCACTCCCACCGCAGACCTCACCACTGTCACACTACCCTTGTACATATCCTGTACCACACTTACATACTTCTCTGACACTCCCGACTTCCTCATACAATACCACAACTCCTCTCTAGGCACCCTGTCATATGCTTTCTCTAAATCCACAAAGACACAATGCAACTCCTTCTGACCTTCGATGTACTTCTTCCTCAACACTCTCAGAGCAAACATTGCATCTGTAGTGCTCTTTCCTGGCATGAAACCATACTGCTGATCACTAATCATCACCTCCCTTCTTAACCTAGCTTCCACTACTCTTTCCCATAACTTCATGCTGTGACTGATCAGTTTAATCCCTCTGTAGTTACTACAACTCTGCACATCACCCTTATTCTAAAAAATCAGTACCAAAACACTTTTTCTCCATTCCTCAGGCATCCTCTTACTTTCCAAGATTTCATTAAACAATCTAGTTAAAAACTCCACTGCCATTTCACCTAAACACCTCCATGCTTCCGCAGGTATGTCATCTGGACCAACAGCCTTTCCGTTCTTCATCCTCTTCATAGCTATCCTTACTTCCTCCTTGCTAATCCTCTGCACTTCATGATTCACTATCCGCACCTTCCAATTTAACAACATAAGTAAATAAATAAACAGTGATATAATCTCAAGAAACAGTATTTTCCATTTATATTTGTTACATCCTTTGCCATTCAGCTTTGAACTGATAATGTACAGTTATACATAGGGTCATATGTAAACTCTAGGCTAACTGCCCTGAAGGGCCATTTTAAGCCTAACCAGTAACCTAAGGCCAGAATCGAACCCTATACCATGTGAGGTGAAGACCTTAAACCATTATGCCAAACCCACCTCTCATAAGGTTTATACTTCACTAACTACTCATTTTAAGCTTAGGCAATTACCCCATTTGAGAATCAGACCTGCACCTTGTGTCTATCAGATAACCACTTTAACCATTAGGCCACCCCCCAGCCTGGTCAGATGAAACTGCTGGGATGAGTTTTTCATCTCATCCATTTATCCCCATGATACTCAGTGTCAGACATTTAGTAATTATTTGAATTACATTACGTGTGCTGTACATGTAGCATGTGTATCACCACAAATTAGTGTGACCATGAAAGCACTGCTGGCTTAAATTATTCATTTGTGTATCACTCAGCTGGGAAATTGTCTGAATTGTATCATTTACAAATAATGTGTGATTCGAGTCTGTTGAATGTTTCTTACACAGGCATGACATCCTATTAGACAGACGATGTTAAAGAATCCAAAAATTGCCCTGTATTGCTACTAGTATGTCCACTTCAAGATGGCTTCACATGTCATATGACTAGATATCAGTGATTACTAGATGCTGTGTTATGTTTCTGTCATTGCTGACCTAAATAACTACAAACATTGGTGTTTCTAAAGTGATCATTTTATTCACATAAAGAAAGATTGCCATGCTGACTGTGTATACAGCCATATCACATAATCATAGGTACCTGTTATATAGACCATCTCATAAAATAATTACTTGCTTTACTATGCAGAATCACTTTCATATGTACCAAGTATATTATGCTCTTTGATAGCTTTATGATAATGAAACATCTTTTACTTGTCAATGCTCAAGTACCCTCGTTGCTCATCTGGTCTCAAAACAGACAAACATTCGTGGGTTCAGTTCAAGCAGCTTTATTACACACAAACACACCAGGAATGAGGCTTTTTAACTTAAACTTAAAAACATAAATAAACTTATAAACAGACTGACTACGGCACTTAATACATGTTAACACTCTGGCTGTTCTCTCAAAATGGCACTGCTGCCTGCACGTGCTCAGTATTTATATACGTGTGCTACATCTGGAAATGCTTCTTAAAGTTACATACACACACACACACACACACACACACACACACACACACACACACACACACACACACACACACACACACACACACACACACACACACACACACACACACACACACACACACACACACACTCTGATCTACATCCTCCCTCTTTGAGAAATAGTCCATATATGAAATGACAGTATTCAATGACATGCAATTTACAGGAATGTTCTTTTGACATGCAGTTATACAGAACTAATTATTTGACATGCAATCATACAAAATCAGACACACAGACAACAATCATCAGGTACGGGAATGGATACTGTGACATGTTCTTCGGTAGGAATATTGTCAGGGTTGCTCTGAGATCTAGAGTTTGTATCATAGGTATGATGCTGCAATATTGTTTCTGATACAGTAGGATGATGTCTGCGATTTCTCTTGTACTCTATACCCTCACATTCCACTAAGTAGGATCTCAGCTCAGTAAAATTTGATCAAAGCCTTTCGCCATTTGCATTCTCATTGTCTCTCCTTCTTTTAAAGGACAAAGAAATCTGCTCATTTTATCATAGCTGGACTTTGGAGAAGAATGCTTCTTATAAAGTTGGGCTTTGATGCTCTGTTGTTTTTAGCATTAAGCATCAACAAACTCAAACTAATAGGCAAGGTGGTTCTGGTTTGCCTAGATAGACGTCTCTGAGTAGGTGAACCAAGTAAATGGTCATGGGGTATATTTCTGAGATTAAGTAAATTCAAGAAGATATCGGTATTGTCATACTTTGACCTCTCCAGTAATTGCTTTGCACCCTGTACTGCACTTTCAGCAAGGCCATTTGACTGTGGATATTCAGGACTGCTAGCAATATGGATAAAGCCCCACTGTTTAGCAAATCTCTGAAACAATTGACTGAAAACCATTGTCAGAAATAACTTTGTGTAGACTACCATGGATTGAAAAATGATGTTTTATCTTAGTAATAACAACACTGGACGTTAGGTTAGGTAGCAAATCAATCTCAAACCAGTTCAAAGAAGAGTCTGCCAACACTAAGTAATGTTGACTGTTCCACTCAAATACGTCAGTTGCTACCGTTGACCAAGGTAGTTCAGGAATTGGGCTTAGCTGAAGTGGCTCGTTTTGCAAATGTGGCTTAGTACTGTTGCAGACTGAACAGGAAAAAAACACTTTATCAATGTCTTCTAACAGAGAAGGCCAAAATACTAGTCCTCCCGCCCTTCTTTTGATAGCGTCGGACCCTGGGTGGCCACGATGTAAAATCTGAATGTATTCATGTTGTAAGGAAGTAGGAACAATAACTTTTGGACCTTTGAAAATTATACCATCTTCCATCAGCATCTCGTCTCTGTACGGAAAGTAAGGTTGTACTTCTGGCAGTACACTGGATTGCTTTGACAGCCATCCTACATTGATGAAGTGGTTGAGCTTTTGCAAAATTGGATCAGTCTTTGTATGAGCTCTCAATCTGGTGGTAGAAAAATCATGCACTTCCATGACATCAAAGTCAAAATTCTCTGCATCAAGCTGTACCATGGTATATCTGGGCAATCTGGATAAGGTATCAGCCAGATAAAGAAGTTTACCCCTCGTATAGACAATTTTGAAATTGTAATTTTGCAATATAAGCATCATTCTTTGTAGTCTTGCTGGAGCAGAATGCATGAGCTTCTTTACAATAGTGACTAGAGGCTGATGGCCACTTTTTATCTGGATAGCTCATCCATAAATATAATCATGGAACTTTGAACATGTGAATACAATTGCCAAAAGTTCCTCGTCAATTTGAGCATACTGCATTTCAGTTTGCATAAAAGTTCTAGATGCATAGGCAACAGGTCTGCCCTTTTGAAGAATAACTACACCAGGACCAAACTTTGTAGCATCACAGGAAAGAACAACTAGTTTGTGGACATCATAATATCTTAATGTAGGTGGATTAGCAATTTACTGTTTGAGGTTATCAAATGCTCTTTGGTGTTATTCTAACAATGACAAGACAACTTTTCTGTATGGCAGCTCTCTTAAAGGTGTTGATAACTCACTAAGGTCTGGGATAAATTTGCGCAAATAGTTAACCATACCAAGAAAATGCTGTAAGGCTTGGACAGTGTCTGGAGCTGGCATCTCAAGAATGGCTGCTTGCTTTGAAGGATCTGGTCATAAGCCTGCACTGGTAAATAAATTACCTATATAAGTAACTTCTGGTAGTCTGAGTTTACACTTCAGAGGATTGAGCTTTAAGTTCACTTCACAAGCTGTGTCCAGAACTTTCCTGAGGTTTTTGTCATGCTCTGTTTCACCATCACCTCCAACCAGTAAATCATCAACTATTATTTCACATGGGTAGCCTGAAAAAATTTGCTCAATTGCATGCTGAAAGACTTCACTGGCAGAATTTATTCCAAAAGGCATCCTGAGGAATCTGTATCTACCAAATGGGGTACTGAATGTAGTCAGTAATGAAGATCTGTGATCAGGCATTACTTGCCAAATGAACTCTTTGCATCTAAGACAGAAAAAAAGAGTGGCATTTGGCCTGAGGGTTGCAATCTCATTGAATGTATGCATAGGATGATAAGGTCTGTTTAATGCCTTGTTCAAGTCTCTTGCATCAATGCATATTCTAATTTCATCTGAATTTTTCTTATGAGCAGCTACAATGGAAGATACCCACTCACTTGGCTCTGTGACTGGACAAATCACACTTTGCTACACCAGTTTGTCTAACTGGACCTTGACTTTATCCTGCATAGCTATTGGAACTCTTCTTGGTGGTCTTACCACTGGACTGACCTATGGGTCTACTTTCATGGAGTACACAACTGGAAGTTTTCCTAACTTGTCATCAAAAACATCAACCTATTCTGAGAAAATAGTATCAGTAAAGCTGGGACATGTGCTTACATGATATTTCAATCTTAAACTGTCTCTGATACCTAATAATGACTGCATAGGTCTTCAGACTACATAAAATTGCAAGTTATAACTTTTCCCAGCCGAATAGCATGAAAGCACTACTGAGCCTTCGGTTTGAATCTCTTCACCTCTATAAGCAAAAATGTCTGCACATTTGACTAAATCAAGTTGCTCACCACCTCTTACTTTAGCAAATGTTTCTGCTGAGATCACATTACACTTTGAACCAGTGTCTACTTTGAGCTCTGTAGGTTTAGCATTGATCAGGGCAGTACAAAACACTGCGTTCTTTGCCAACAAATCTACTGCATTAACCTTTTCACCGACCACTGATACACCATTTACATAGAAAGTAGGGTTGCAGCTCTTTACATGATCAACTTGCTTTTTTGATTGACCTTTCTTAATAACCGAATAAGGCTTGTTTGAGTTACAAAACTTTTGAAAATGGTTCCATTTTTTACACTTGTGGCATTTCTGACCAAATGCTAAGAACTTCTCTCTTTTAGACTCATGATTGGCTCCACAGTTATGACAGTTAACAATAAGACTTGACTTGGGTTTTGCTGACTCACTCTTATACTGCACTGAGCATGCCCTTTTTACTGAACTAGTCTTGGAACTTGTCAGAAAGCTAAGAGGTCTTCCAGGGGAACAGCAGGGGTTGCAGCTGCCAATGTGCTTAGGCCTGTTTCTGCTTGCCACATGTTGCATGTTGTCTACGTTTGCTCAAGAGGCTGTTGAAACCATAGTCGTATCACTTTCAAGCATTCTTGTCTGCCTTTCTGTGAGCTCATGGATTTGGCAAACCTTTATGGCATTGCTTAACGTCAAATCACTGTCAGAAAGCAAAATCTTTCTTTCTGCAGCACTATTAACACCACACACAAGCTTGTTGTTTATTAACTCATCTTTCAAGTCACCAAATCTGCACATTTTGGCTTTATTTCTCACATCAGTGATATAAGCTGCCAAAGTTTCACCTGGCTTTTGGTCTCTTGTATAAAATAAGTACCTCTCTGATGTAACATTTGTCTGGGGGTTGCACATTTCTCTAAATTTGTTTTTTAAGCACTCAGGATCTTCCCTTGATTCAGCTGGTACCACAATGTAACAGTTTTTCCCCTCTCCTGTATATACTTCTGGTGCATATACAAATGAACAGTCTCTTTCAATGGCTTCGTATGCGCATCTTTGTCAGAAAAAGCTGCTTGTATGTAAATATTGTATTCCAGCTCGAATACTCTCCAATTCTCTGCTATATTATGATCAAACACAAATGGACCCAGTCTGCAAAATGCCTTTGCCATATCAACACACAGTAGTGGAGGTGCTGGAAATCATGTACGAACATACACACACACACACACACACACACACACATATATATATATATATATATATATATATATATATATATATATATATATATATATATACACCAAAACTTTATGCCACTACTTGTAATTATGCCTAATAGCACAGGAAACTCCTTGAAATATCTTCAATTTGCCAAATAAGTCTCTGTAGCACAAGAACACTTTGAAATCATTGTACTTTATGAAACCACTCCTTATCAGTGCAAGACATACTTCAAAATGACCACTTTATGAATAAACTCTACACAGTGGAAAAAAGCTCAAAGTAAGAAACACTTCAAAATGAATGCACTTTGCAGATAAACTGTACACAACACAAGAACCTTTCAAAATGGATGTAGTTTGTGAAATAACTGCACGGTGTAAGAAACACTCTGAAATTGTGGCTTTCTGTGAATAAATGCACACAGCACAAGAAACTTTTCGAAATGGCTGCACTTTGCCTGCACTTTGGAATATAACTGCACTTTGCATACAGCAAACTCTTGGAAATAATTGCACTGTAATAAATCACACACTCTGCAAACACTGCACACTCTGAGACACTTCAAACAATTCTAGATATGCTGTGAATGGCTTTGGTCAATGCGAAATAGTAGTTTGTGCCCAAACACGGTCTTTTAAACAACATGCAGCCGCCTTGCTTTCTAAGCTTAAGTTGCCCTTTTATAGTACTCGTTATGCCCATTTAACCTCTTATCACGCTCATTATACTTTTCTTTGCCTGTTTTACATTAAACATGCTTGTTATGTAAACCAAAGGTAATTCTGAGCCCCATATGAAAAGCTATGCTAGTTTCATCAAATATCGTTTTCGAACATTTCATTTAATAATGTGTTTTGTGCCTTTCATTTGATTAATAACACATTTTTGTACCTTATAAATGTGCTGTTTCATTTTCTTTGCCAAATAAATCATTTGTACAGTTTCCTTTACCTTTAGCTCATTTCTGGCCCTTTTGGGTTTGTCTGAGCTCTGTTTCACTCAACCTGCTTAATCTGCCTTCACCTTCAACTCTGCACCTCATGGCTCGAAGAAGTTGTTCTTCTAATCACACTTCTGACACCATGTTGCTCATCTGGTCAGGATAAAACAGACAAACATTCGTGGGTTCTTTTCAAGCAGCTTTATTACACACAAACACACCAGGAATGAGGCTTTGTAACTTAAACTTAAATAAACTTATAAACAGACTGACTACCACACTCATACATACTACCACTCTGGCTGTTCTCTCTGCTGCCTGCATGTGCTCACTATTTATATGCATGTGCTATATATGGAAATGCTTCTATGCTATGATCTACAACCCTCATCTATTAAAAAAGAAAAATTGCCATTCTTATAAACTGTTTTAGCTACTCGCAGAAAGACTATAGCTAAAAACCGGATTATGTCTACTTCATTTTATTTTGTTGAATTTATAAACATATGGATAAAGTTGATTTTATTAAAAAACAGAAGGGAACATTAATCACAATTTCTTTCCTAGATTATGAATTCTTTTCATTAAGTATGAGTAAGGCTTGCTGGGTCATAATAACTGGATTACGGATTTGAATACATCTTATAATGTTATATTTCTTTATCTTTTCATTTTTTTATTTCTTTTATTATGTGTCCCTGAGAAAATACTTGGTGAAGTTTCAGCTAGTTTAATGCAACCTGATAGGTTTTAGACCAATGAGAAAAATAAAATAAGCTTTTCTTTCAAGAAGACAAGCTCCCTTTTACCTCCCACTTGGGAGACATTGCCCCTCAGCATCTTACACACACAAGCACACACACACACTCACACACACACACACACACACACACACACACACACACACACACACACACACACACACACACACACACACAAACTCCATCACTGAGCAACATATCAAAAAAAAATCTCAAAAAAAAAGAAAAACAACAAATCAGTGCCAGTGGCACTTTTTTAGAAACAGTACTAACAATGGTTTCCTTGGAGAAAAAGCAAAACATTTGGTGTGTTTTATTCAGTTGTGATTAATACAGTTGCAGCATTCTCCATTTCAAAGTTGACCACATGTAGAAAGAAGGCTTGTTTGTTCTATTTTATCCTTTCTTTCACATACAGTTTCTTCCCTTTCTTTTAATTCTTTTTAAATCACTTTCATCCTAAAAGGTTATAAATATAAATCTTAATATATATACATATATATATATATATATATATATATATATATATATATATATTTGTAGCATAAGTATCACTATGCATTTTTGCTACACATGATTAATCCATCCACAACTCCTTTTTCCCATTTTTGCATATGAAGTTGTGGTGTCACTTCTACAATAACAATCATCCACAGCCAAGTTTCACACTGCTGGATGGCTAGACCTGCTGTGGTAGTTCTTCCACACCACACACTTAAACTCATGGCCAACTTAGAGTGTCCAATCTACCTACTGCATGTCTTGGAATGTGGGAGGAAACTGGAGCATCCGGAGGAAACCCACATGACCCCAGTGAGGACATGCAGACTCCGCACAGAGGGCACCCCAGCTGAGAACTGAACCAGAGAACCTCTTACTGTGAAGTGACAAAAGTATTTGCTGCACCACTGTTCAAAGTTTAATGTTGCTTTTTCTGTAAAAAAATCAAAAATGTATTTTATACATAATAAATAAATAACCACATTTTCTTTGCATTTAACATAGCTGATGGAAATGACATAAATTTGAATGATTATGCATATTGCTGTCATCTAGGCACAGGTATAATGTTTTCTAAATGTGTATGCTCTTTATATGATGTTATCTATTGTTTAGTTTATAGGCAGTTATTCTGAATGCTGCATTGTGTTACGGTATGCACTTTGAGAGGACACCAACTTATATACAGCTTTTTCAAACGTAACAAGTTAGGTCTTTTATAGGTATGTACATGTTTTATACATGGTCTCGGATTGCTGACTGATTCTGTGATGATGTCAAAATGTACATGTTTCATACATGTTCTCTGATCATGCTGACTGATTCTGTGGTGATGTCATAATGCACATGTTTCATACATGGTCTCTGATCATGCTGACTCATTCTGTGGTGATGTCATAATGCACATGTTTCATACATGGTCTCTGATCATGCTGACTCATTCTGTGGTGATGTCATAATGCACATGTTTCATACATGGCCTCTGATCATGCTGACTCATTCTGTGGTGATGTCATAATGCACATGTTTCATACATGGTCTCTGATCATGCTGACTCATTCTGTGGGGATGTCATAATGCACATGTTTCATACATGGTCTCTGATCATGCTGACTCATTCTGTGGTGATGTCATAATGCACATGTTTCATACATGGTCTCTGATCATGCTGACTCATTCTGTGGGGATGTCATAATGCACATGTTTCATACATGGTCTCTGATCATGCTGACTGATTCTGTGGTGATGTCATAATGCACATGTTTCATACATGGTCTCTGATCATGCTGACTCATTCTGTGGTGATGTCATAATGCACATGTTTCATACATGGTCACTGATCATGCTGACTCATTCTGTGGTGATGTCATAATGCACATGTTTCATACATGGTCTCTGATCATGCTGACTGATTTTGTGGTGATGTCATAATGCACATGTTTCATACATGGTCTCTGATCATGCTGACTCATTCTGTGGTGATGTCATAATGCACATGTTTCATACATGGTCGCTGATTATGCTGACTGATTCTGTGGTGATGTCATAATGCACATGTTTCATACATGGTCTCTGATCATGCTGACTGATTCTGTGGTGATGTCATAATGCACATGTTTCATACATGGTCTCTGATCATGCTGACTGGTTCTGTGGTGATGTCATAATGCACATGTTTCATACATGGTCTCTGATCATACTGACTGATTCTGTGGTGATGTCATAATGCACATGTTTCATACATGGTCTCTGATCATGCTGACTCATTCTGTGGGGATGTCATAATGCACATGTTTCATACATGGTCTCTGATCATGCTGACTGATTCTGTGGTGATGTCATAATGCACATGTTTCATACATGGTCTCTGATCATGCTGACTCATTCTGTGGTGATGTCATAACGCACATGTTTCATACATGGTCTCTGATCATGCTGACTCATTCTGTGGTGATGTCATAATGCACATGTTTCATACATGGTCTCTGATCATGCTGACTGATTTTGTGGTGATGTCATAATGCACATGTTTCATACATGGTCTCTGATCATGCTGACTCATTCTGTGGTGATGTCATAATGCACATGTTTCATACATGGTCGCTGATTATGCTGACTGATTCTGTGGTGATGTCATAATGCACATGTTTCATACATGGTCTCTGATCATGCTGACTGATTCTGTGGTGATGTCATAATGCACATGTTTCATACATGGTCTCTGATCATGCTGACTGGTTCTGTGGTGATGTCATAATGCACATGTTTCATACATGGTCTCTGATCATACTGACTGATTCTGTGGTGATGTCATAATGCACATGTTTCATACATGGTCTCTGATCATGCTGACTGATTTTGTGGTGATGTCATAATGCACATGTTTCATACATGGTCTCTGATCATGCTGACTCATTCTGTGGTGATGTCATAATTTACATATTTCATACATGGTCGCTGATTATGCTGACTGATTCTGTGGTGATGTCATAATGCACATGTTTCATACATGGTCTCTGATCATGCTGACTGATTCAGTGGTGATATCATAATGCACATGTTTCATCCATGGTCTCTGATCATGTTGACTGATTCTGTGGTGATGTCATAATGCACATGTTTCATACATGGTCTCTGATCATGCTGAATGATTCTGTGGTGATGTCATAATGCACATGTTTCATACATGGTCTCTGATCATGCTGAATGATTCTGTGGTGATGTCATAATGCACATGTTTCATACATGGTCTCTGATCATGCTGACTGATTCTGTGGTGATGTCGTAATGTACATGCTTCATACATGGTCGCTGATCATGCTGACCGATTCTGTGGGGATGTCATAATGTACATGTTTCATACATGGTCTCTGATTATGCTGACTGATTCTATGGTGATGTCATAATGCACTTTATAATGAATATCAAACAGTACTTTTCTCTTGACAGACATGTATTACCAATGGTCTGGTAGTTGTATATTACAGCATACAGTTTGTATATGTTGTACTAAATCATCCTAGAATGAGTTACTAATTTTTTATATTGAATAGAATAACTCAAAAATGTTGTCAAGTTTGGCTTCCCACACATGATTACTTCTGCATACCAACCCCATTGTCAGACAACAATGGGGAATGGCAAAAAATGCCATATACTGCACCCCAGCTCATACATTCTAAGTTAATGAAGTTTCAAAAAATTGACATAAAAAATTCTACTAAAGCTACGTGTGCATTTCTGTGTTACACATCATGGTGTATCCTACTAAAGCTACATGTGCATTTCTGTGCTACATATCATGGTGTATCCTACTAAAGCTACGTGTGCATTTCTGTGTTACATATCATGGTGTATCCTACTAAAGCTACGTGTGCATTTCTGTGTTACATATCATGGTGTATCCTACTAAAGCTATGTGTGCATTTCTGTGTTACATATCATGGTGTATCCTACTAAAGCTACGTGTGCATTTCTGTGTTACATATCATGGTGTATCCTACTAAAGCTACGTGTGCATTTCTGTGTTACATATCATGGTGTATCCTACTAAAGCTACGTGTGCATTTCTGTGTTACATATCATGGTGTATCCTACTAAAGCTACGTGTGCATTTCTGTGTTACATATCATGGTGTATCCTACTTAAGCTACATGTGCATTTCTGTGTTACATATCATGGCGTATTCTACTAAAGCTACGTGTGCATTTCTGTGTTACATATCATGGTGTATCCTACGATTCTGTATGGCTTACCCCACCCCTTGATTTGAGTATACTGTGCCCTTTTTTAGGTTTAGTTTACTGTGCCTCTGTCTAATAGTGACACGGGAGTAATCCCTGGGACAAAAGTATGATCCCCCATCCACTTATTGAGATTCTTCTTGAAGAGATTCAGTGAGGTGCTCTGCCTCACATGAACTGGAATTCTATTCCAGAGCGAAGGGAGCCTCTGGGTTATGAACCTGTCCCTCCAGCAAGTTCTATTTATTTCTGTGCTGAGGTTCAAGTCCCTCGAGCGTGTGGCTCTAAGGGATTTAGATTTACTGAGGTGGAGCATGTCCATTAATTCTGGATTTGACATAGCTTTGTATGTCAGGCATAAATCGCCTCGAAGTAGGCGGTATGCAACTGAGTAGAGCTGGAGTTTTTTTTAACCGAGCAGTATATGGCATCTGTTTGAGACCCTTGATCCTCTTGGTGAGATACTTTTGGGGTCTTTCTAATTGCTGCAGGTGTCGGGTAAGGTACATCCCAAAAGGGGCATTGTATTCTATGATGGGCCTGATGAGGGATGAATAAAGGCACGATTACCTCTCTTGATCTAGATGTGAAACCCTTCGTGATGAGGTGGGCTATGTAGAAGGTCTTTCTAACCACTTTGGCAATGTGGTTTTCAAAGGAGAGATTGCTATCAACTTGGGTCCCCAGGTCCCTAATAACTTTCTCTGTACTTAATGGGTTTCCACCTATGTGGTAATTTGTGGGCACATTGTTTTTGCCAAAGGGTATGACTATACATTTTTTGGCATTTAGCTTTAAACCATGGCGCTGGCACCAGTTATCTGTCTCTGTGAGACCTTTTTGAAGGATGTTTGTGTCAGCTGGAGAGTTGATTATGGCACCCAGTTTGCAGTCGTCTGCGAACTTGGTGAGCCATAGTCCTCCCACATTTGCCTGTACCTCGGAAAAGTATATACCGAACAAGAGTGGTCCCAGGACAGAACCCTGTGGGATGCCACTTGTGACCAGTTTTGAGTCTGACATGGCTCCAGCAACTCTCACTCTGTGGGTTCTGTCTTTGAGCCAGTTTGCAACCCATCTTGTGACATAGGGGTTTATATTTAAGCTGGGTAGCTTATCTATGATGCCTGAGTGGGGTATTGTGTCAAATGCCTTTGCAAGGTCCAGATAGGCTGTGTGGACTACCTTCCCTTCATCTATGGCTTTGGTGACTGTTTCAAAGAAGTCAACCAGGTTCAAAAGGCAGGATCTGCCCTTGACAAAGCCGAACTGGGTAGGATCTAGTGTCTGTAGGTCCCCAATGTCTTTGTTTATGAGCTCCATGATGATCCTCTCCATAGCCTTGCAGACTAAGCTAGTCAGGCTTATGGGGCAATAGTTTCCAGGGTCCGTAGATGCTCCACCTTTGTGGAGTGGGACCACTGTTGCTGTACGCCATTCTGTGGGCACATATCCTGTAGTGAGGCTGAGATTGTATAGCTGTTTTATTTGAGGGATTAGTTCCTCTTGTAGTTCATGTAGGACGCAACCTGGGATGCCATCTGGTCCCATGGAAGCAGTGTTTTTTGCTTTGGAGAGGGCAACCTTCACCTGAGCATCTGAGATGTTTGGGAGGCAGCCCTCTGCCGAGATAGATATTTGCTCTTTTGGGGGGGAGGGGGTGGAGAAGTTGGCACTGAACCTGTCTGCCAGGATATTGGTGATGTCTGTGGGTTCAGTGTATTTTTTGTCGTTTAGAATCAACTCAGAACAAGTTTGGGAGTTGCATCCCAGGTTTCTAACATAACTGAAAAAAGCCTTATGATTGTCTTTGGTGTCCTGTGCAATTTTTCTCTCGAAGCTGGCCTTGGAGGATTTTATGAGGGATTATAATTTTTTGCTAGTACTGATCAGAGATGTCTTCCCTATTAGGGATTTTGCTCTATCATGTAGTAGCTTCCTCCTTCTATTGTACAGTTTATTTATGGCAGGGGTCCACCAGACTGGATGCCTGCCTTTGGATGATTGGGTCTTGGTTTTGTTTGGGATAGCATGATCCATGCATTCCTGGAGATGTCCATAGAATGCATGTATATAGGATTCTGCAGTTTGGGCTGTAGTTTCCACTGGCCCTGGGGCCTTGAAGGATTCCACTTCGGTTTTGAGAAGTGAGAAGTTCACTTTTGAGAAGTTTTTCACTGTGGTTATCTGGGCTGGGGGTGGGGTCGGGACGTGGACATCCAGTGAAATTAATTTATGGTCTGATCTTACCAATGAGGGATATACTTCTGGTGTGGAGCATAGAGTCCCCATGTTGGTAATGATCAGGTCTAGTATGTTGTCCCCTCTTGTGGGAGTGGTGACTAGTTGTTCCATAGCATTTGAGTTTATAATTTCCAGGAATCTTTGGGCTAAGGTGCTGGGGCTTGAGTAGTGCTTCCAGTCAATGTCTGGGTAGTTGAAGTCGCCCAATATAATGGTGTTCGGAGAGATCTTCATGTTCTCCAATGTTTTCAGGAAAGCCGAATGGGATTCCTGACTTTGAGAGGGTGGTCTGTAGGATGCTATAAACTGAAAAGCAGTCTTGCCCACTGTTAGTTGCACATGGATGGTCTCCGATGCTTCGTGCAATGCCACTAACCTGGAGGTGTGGATATCCTTGATAAATATGGAAACTCCCCCTCCTTTTGTGGTTTGGTCCGGGTTTTGGGGCCAAAAAGCATGATATGAGGTATAGCCTGGTAGTGCTGGGGTGCTCTCTGGAGCCTTGAACCAGGTTTCTGTCACTGCACAGATATCGATGTTCTCCATACTGAGGAGAGCTTGAAGTGCATCTTGAGGTTAAGACTTCTGGCATTTAGCAGCATTACCCTTAGTTTCTTGTTCCTTGTGCTGTCTATGGGGGTGGGTTTGACTTTTGAGCCTTGCCTAAAAAAGGCACTATGGGGGTGGCAAGAGCCTTTGCCAATATTTGAAAGCCCAGTGGTGACAGGTGCAAGTCATCCCTAGCGAAGCAACGTGGCTTGTCGAGCATGTCATCCCAGGCTGACAGACACTGGATCCTCTTTGAATGACACCAAAATTTTAGCCAATTGTTAAAATCGATCATTTTGTCTTTGTACTGTGGCATCATTCTAGGTGAGGGTAAGATGCTGCTCAAGGTCAGGGTCATACCAGCCTGGGCTACATGATCAGAGAGCTCCTCTATGTCTCTTTTCATGTAGTCCAGGGAGGTATGTCTCAGGTCATTCACACCAGCATGTACAATGACTGAGTCATATTTGTATTTGCTTTGGAGTGACCTGAGTGCTTGCATTATGTGGCGGATCCTAGCGCCCGACAGGCAGCTCACTGTGACCTTCTCTTTATTCTGCCTGGTGAGCGGGACGTCAGTGTGTCTGACAATAGAGTCACCTATAACAAGAGTATCAGGTGTGTTATTCAGCCTTAAGGGCTGTGGCTGCTTGGCACACTGACTTTGTGGGTTATGTGTTGTGTGTGTTTTGTTCTGAGGTAGCGTTTGGTTGGATGTCTGCTTTGGAGGTCTCTGTTGCTTAGGTAGATTTTTATTTAGAGCCTCCGAGTATGTTTTTGTGTATTTATGTGTTTGGTTCGCTGATGTGGTGGGACTATGTGATACTGGAATTGTGTTGTGTGAGGTTACCTTCTCCTCCTGACTGGTCACACCAGTTTTGAGATGAGAGAGCTCAGCCTCCAGTTTGGCTAAATAGTTGCATCTCTCACATATATTTGAACCTGTTTGGAGGAGGAGAGGGTTGTCCGTGTACATGAGACAGTTGTAACATTGCCTCAAAATTCCCAGATTCACCAGCTGGACTGGAGAGGAAACCATTGACTGACCTTTGGACATGCTAGAGTAATAGGGAAACTGAATTTAAGATGGACCAATAGAGGACAGGGTAATCGTAGAGAGTATAAGAGTAAGTAGTGCTTATGGTTTAATAGTGCTAACTTGTAGGATTACTTAATTGGACCAGTGAAGGGCCTTAGAATGAGAATATGGTGTTTAAATTGAGAGATAGAGCAGTTCTAAGGGAAAAAGTGAAGAGCAGACTTTGTGGAGCCAGGAACAGTTTAAACCCAATTAGGCGCTGCCCGTTGTTGCGCTATGCTCAAAACGCAAAACCGCGCAAAGAGGGTTTTAAGAGAGGAAGATGAAGGAGCTTTGGAATTGACCCAGAATGGCCAATAAAACTACAGTTTCAAGTCAGTAACCACTCCCACAGGGGCAGACAGGCTGCTCAATGTTTTTCACTGCCACTGATCAACAGAGAGACTTTCCTTTAGCCCAAGCAAAAAATGGCCTCACAGAAACTTACAAACAGTTCAAGAACAGCAAGCCTGTAACTGAACTTTTTTAAATCTCAGAAAAGTGGGAAAAAAGCAAGATTATTTTTGTTTTTTGTTTTTTCAGAGATAGCAGAGGTTAACAAGTATCAGCAAGTTATAACAGTGCAGTAAATGACCCCACACAAGAGTGCTAAGCCAAAGACAGATAAAATGCAAGTTTTGAGAAAAAAAAATGATTTTAAAAATAAGTGCAAACAGGAAATTCAGTAAACAGCTCTAGGTTGTGCTCTAAATACAGTTACTAATGCAGAAATCAAATTTAACAAGCCAGAAAATGCTCAAAATAGGCGGCTATGCAGAAAAACTTAGCAAATAAACAGAGGAAAAATACTTAAACTCTCAAAAGTGGCTCCTTTCTTTTCTCAGTGTTTTCTCCTCTTGGTGGGTGCTTCACCAACAGCCAACAAGTCTGAAAAGATGCCAAAACCATGAAGCAACCAGGTTTTAAGAGAAGAAGATGAAGGAGTTTTGGAATTGACCCAGAATGGCGAAGAAAACTACAGTTTCAAGTCAGTAACCACTCCCACAGGGGCAGACAGGCTGCTCAATGTTTTTCACTGCCACTGATCAACAGAGAGACTTTCCTTTAGCCCAAGCAAAAAATGGCCTCACAGAAACTTACAAACAGTTCAAGAACAGCAAGCCTGTAAATGAACTTTTTTAAATCTCAGAAAAGTGGGAAAAAAGCAAGATTTTTCTTTGTTTTTTTTTTTGTTTTTTCAGAGATAGCAGAGGTTAACAAGTATCAGCAAGTTATAACAGTGCAGTAAATGACCCCATACAAGAGTGCTAGGCCAAAGACAGATAAAATGCAAGTTTTGAGAAAAAAACGATTTTAAAAATAAGTGCAAACAGGAAATTCAGTAAACAGCTCTAGGTTGTGCTCTAAATACAGTTACTAATGCAGTATCCTACTAAAGCTACATGTGCATTTCTGTGTTGCATATCATGGTGTATCCTACTAAAGCTACGTGTGCATTTCTGTGTTACATATGGTGTATCCTACTAAAGCTACGTGTGCATTTCTGTGTTACATATGATGGTGTATCCTACTAAAGCTACGTGTGCATTTCTGTGTTACATATCATGGTGTATCCTACTAAAGCTACGTGTGCATTTCTGTGTCACTTATCATGGTGTATCCTACTAAAGCTACGTGTGCATTTCTGTGTTACATATCATGGTGTATCCTACTAAAGCTACGTGTGCATTTCTGTGTTACATATCATGGTGTATCCTACTAAAGCTACGTGTGCATTTCTGTGTTACATATCATGGTGTATCCTACTAAAGCTACGTGTGCATTTCTGTGTTACATATCATGGTGTATCCTACTAAAGCTACATGTGCATGTGCATTTCTGTGTTACATATCATGGTGTATCCTACCAAAGCTATGTGTGCATTTCTGTGTTACATATCATGGTGTATCCTACTAAAGCTATGTGTGCATTTCTGTATTACATATCATGGTGTATCCTACTAAAGCTACGTGTGCATTTCTGTGTTACATATCATGGTGTATCCTTCTAAAGCTACGTGTGCATTTCTGTGTTACATATCGTGGTGTATCCTACTAAAGCTACGTGTGCATTTCTGTGTTACATATCATGGTGTATCCTACTAAATCTATGTGTGCATTTCTGTGTAACATATCATGGTGTATCCTACTAAAGCTACGTGTGCATTTCTCTGTTACATATTAAGGTGTATCCTACTAATGCTACGTGTGCATTTCTGTGTTACATATCATGGTGTATCCTACTAAAGCTACGTGTGCATTTCTCTATTACATATTATGGTGTATCCTACTAAAGCTACGTGTGCATTTCTGTGTTACATATCATGGTGTATCCTACTAAAGCTACGTGTGCATTTCTGTGTTACATATCATGGTGTATCCTACTAAAGCTACGTGTGCATTTCTGTGTTACATATCATGGTGTATCCTGCTAAAGCTACGTGTGCATTTCTGTGTTACATATCATGATGTATCCTACTAAAGCTATGTGTGCATTTCTGTGTTACATATCATGGTGTATCCTACTAAAGCTACATGTGCATTTCTGTGTTACATATCATGGTGTATCCTACTAAAGCTACGTGTGCATTTCTGTGTTACATATCATGGTGTATCCTACTAAAGCTATGTGTGCATTTCTGTGTTACATATCATGGTGTATCCTTCTAAAGCTACGTGTGCATTTCTGTGTTACATATCATGGTGTATCCTACTAAAGCTACGTGTGCATTTCTGTGTTACATATCATGGTGTATCCTACTAAAGCTACGTATGCATTTCTGTGTTACATATCATGGTGTATCCTACTAAAGCTATGTCTGCATTTCTGTGTTACATATCATGATGTATCCTACTAAAGCTACGTGTGCATTTCTGTGTTACCCTACTAATGCTACGTGTGCATTTCTGTGTTACATATCATGGTGTATCGTATTAAAGCTATGTGTGCATTTCTGTGTTACATATCATGGTGTATCCTACTAAAGCTACGTGTGCATTTCTGTGTTACATATCATGGTGTATCCTACTAAAGCTACGTGTGCATTTCTGTGTTGCATATCATGGTGAATCCTACTAAAGCTACGTGTGCATTTCTGTGTTACATATCATGGTGTATCCTACTAAAGCTACGTGTGCATTTCTGTGTTACATATCATGGTGTATCCTACTAAAGCTACGTGTGCATTTCTGTGTTACATATCATGGTGTATCCTACTAAAGCTACGTGTGCATTTCTGTGTTACATATCATGGTGTATCCTACTAAAGCTATGTGTGCATTTCTGTGTTACATATCATGGTGTATCCTACTAAAGCTACGTGTGCATTTCTGTGTTACATATCATGGTGTATCCTACTAAAGCTACGTGTGCATTTCTGTGTTACATATGATGGTGTATCCTACTAAAGCTACGTGTGCATTTCTGTGTTACATATGATGGTGTATCCTACTAAAGCTACGTGTGCATTTCTGTGTTACATATCATGGTGTATCCTACTAAAGCTATGTGTGCATTTCTGTGTTACATATCATGGTGTATCCTACTAAAGCTACATGTGCATTTCTGTGTTACATATCATGGTGTATCCTACTAAAGCTACGTGTGCAATTCTGTGTTACATATCATGGTGTATCCTACTAAAGCTACGTGTGCATTTCTGTGTTACATATCATGGTGTATCCTACTAAAGCTACGTGTGCATTTCTGTGTTACATATCATGGTGTATCCTACTAAAGCTACGTGTGCATTTCTGTGTTACATATCATGGTGTATTCTACTAAAGGTACATGTGCATTTCTGTGTTACATATCATGGTGTATCCTACTAAAGCTACGTGTGCATTTCTGTGTTACATATCATGGTGTATCCTACTAAAGCTACGTGTGCATTTCTGTGTTACATATCATGGTGTATCCTACTAAAGCTACGTGTGCATTTCTGTGTTACATATGATGGTGTATCCTACTAAAGCTACGTGTGCATTTCTGTGTTACATATCATGGTGTATCCTACTAAAGCTACGTGTGCATTTCTGTGTTACATATCATGGTGTATCCTACTAAAGCTACGTGTGCATTTCTGTGTTACATATCATGGTGTATTACTTATATTTTAGTGTTTTACAGTTGTTTTGAATTTTCATTTGTGTCTGCTTGCTCTATTTTGGTACTTTCACGTGTATATTAGTTTCATGCTGCTTTTGTATACACTGAATATACTGGATTCTTGTATCTATTATACGATGTTAATGCACAGTACCCTTTTCAACATGCACATATTAGGCATACAGTGTGGGAAAGACATGATCAGCATAAATTATTTATGCTGTATTGCTGTCACTTATCAGGAGGAAGACATTTTCTTACCAAGATAAAGAATAATATGGAACTCAGTTGTCTGAGCTGTTCATCTGTCATTGTATGTAGTTTCAGAACATCGCAGCTCTGTGACTGGGCAGTTACAACACAAACTCCTTTTCTTGGTTTTACTGCTGTGCAGGTCATTCACTGACACATTTTATGTTAATTACATGTGCACAACAGAACTGCAAGCAACTTACTTTACATATTGTTTATATTTGTTATATGCTGCTTGTTAAAAGGTTTCAGTTTCCTTTTATATATTAAAACTGTTCCTCGAGGCAGATTCTTGACCATAGAATGTTACACCACTCTGCCTAATTTTCTTACACTCAGCTCTGTGGCCTTTTGATATATGTGATGCTGTCAGGAAGTAAGAACTGTAATTCATTCTTGTAAAAAGTACTTTGCAGTACTTCCAAATTTCTTGGAATCTGGCCCAGTATGTTTGACATGTTAAACTACTCTGAATCATTTGCATGATAAACTCTACCAAATATGTGAAAGATATAAGCAACTTACTGTCTTAGAACCATACTGTGATAAGGACAGAGTGCATCTGTTGGCAATGTTGGTGTCCGTTGTACAGTGTACCTGTGTGTGTGTGTGTGTGTGTGTGTGTGTGTGTGTGTGTGTGTGTGTGTGTGTGTGTGTGTGCCTGTGTGTGCGTGTGTGTGTGTGTGTGTGTGTGTGTGTGTGTGTGTGTGTGTGTGTGTGTGTGTGTGCGTATATGACATTTGGTCTGCCCCCAAAACACAAGTACTGTACTTCAGCAAGGGATTGTGGATGTCAAGTCTTGGTGGAATAACAATGGTCTTAATCTATATACTAAGAAATATAGTGTGGTTCTATTTTATAAACAACATTTTCCCATCATTCCAAATTGATACTGCCATCAGGGGATTCGAGTACCTATGTTGACAGCTTACTATAATTTGACTACCATGTCTTCACAGTTGTTTCGCAATTCATTTATCTGTCTCACTTAATTTCCAAAGTAATGTCTTCTACGGAAATCGCAGTTCTCTTGCAGGCATCTGTCATAAAGGATTCCATTTGAGGCCTGGTCTGGAAATACAATTTTTAGAAATTACTTGAGTGATCATTAGAGATCAAAAGACATGTGTGTGATCATTAGAGATCATAAGACATGTGTGTGATCATTAGAGATCATAAGACGTGTGTGATCATTAGAGATCATAAGACATGTGTGTGATCATTAGAGATCATAAGACATGTGTGTGATTATTAGAGATCATAAGACATGTGTGTGATCATTAGAGATCATAAGACATGTGTGTGATCATTAGAGATCATAAGACATGTATGTGATCATTAGAGATCAAAAGACATGTGTGCCACTCATGGCAATGGCACAAAAACATTCCCCCTGACATCATTGCTGCTCTAACATATCTATACCAACCTTCATGGCCACACAACTTTGGGGAAAAAAGAAATTCCCTAAAAACAGAACACTATGATTTCAAACAATTTTTGTTTTCAGGCTAATAAGAACAAACGCATGGCATCATAGTTCAGTGAGTTATGAGACATCCCTTACAAATCCACATCACAGAGAATGATACTTCTTTTGTTGTGCACTTTTCTAAGCATGTTGGTCAACTTGGCAGGCTAAGAGATTCTTAATGAAAAGGTAAGTGGTCTCAAGTCCCTTATTTATTCAGATAGACTGGCAGCCATCTCTTTGTACTCAGTGTCCTGACCCTTTCCACAAGGCTGAAAATGACAGACAAACTACTCTGCTTCAAAACAGAGTTAAATTAATACCTAAATCAGCCCCCTGGACATGTTCATCTCCAGGCGGACAATTTCTCCCATGACCTCACAGTCTTTCCTAATCTTCTCAGATGCTTTCACCCCCTTGTCAAACATAACCCCCCACTTTTTCAACCTCTCTGCCATTTGTTCATCTCATTTAAAACCTTAAATGTCACTTCCCCAATCTCTCTCTCTCTCGTCCTGTAACCTAATATAACATTAATACTAATATTTGCCCCTTGAATCAGCAACTGAAATCCCTTTTTAGTTTCCTTCACCTTGCCTGCAGTCTTTCTTTCAAGCACTTTTTGATTATCTCTTTCGCCTCATTTTTTCTGTGAAACTTCTACAGCCCTTTCACTGATTCTCATGTTCAATACTAAAACATTTATTTCTCTTTGACTTACATCAATAGTATAATCCATCAATGTCTTATCTTAATGGAAATATCCTAGCTGCTTGTATAAAACTGCTTACAAGAAACTACTTTCTAAATCAAATGTCCTGTATATACCTGTCCTTTATCAATCTGTATACAACCCATTGTATTAACCTTGCATTTTACTGTAATTCATGAATGTAAATATAATTTACTCTGTATAATTGTGCTGAAGATAATACTGTTCTTAAAATCGAAACTGTTAATTACAAATATTACATAATGAAGGTTTTTAAGAGCTGTGGATTGGCATAATGGTTAAGATATTTACCACCCAGACACAATGTACAGGGATTAATTCTCACCTTGGGGAAAAAGGGATTATAGTTTCATAGGATGATGCTAGGCTATTGGCCCAGAGGCCCTTATAAGCCTAGCCAAGAATTTCATCCATGTTCCCTCAAAGTCAGCACCTGTTTCCCCTGTCCTGCAGGGCCCCTTGGATTTTCAGCCTACTAATTACCCACAAACCTTTTTCTTCCTGGGCCTCCATGAAAAGGGGTTACACTCAGTCAGACTTTCCCAGTCAATAACAACAAGAACATACATTCATGAATAAATAGTGACCTCTATCTTGCTTTTTCACCCAAGAGAAATGGTCCCCATTCATCCTTCTGCACTTCTCCAGAGTCAGTGACTCTTCAAGCATCCATACAAATGATTTCATGGCTTGTTGGAGGGATAGGTAAGTAACTTGGTGCATTTATAGGTAAGTAACCCAGTGCATCCCAAAATATGGAACATAGTCCCACTACGTTAAACAATGCAGTTCTCTACTGAGAGTTCAATGGGTACTCATAAAATGTTCCACTGGGTCATCCTGCACAGGTGTTGTAGGCAGTACAGAATTACATACTAATTCATGGGTCATCCTGCGCAGGTGTTGTAGACAGTACAGAATTACATACTAATTTATGGGTCATCCTGCACAGGTGTTGTACACAGTATAGAATTACATACTAATTCATGGGTCATCCTGCACAGGTGTTGTGCACAGTGCAGAATTACATACTAATTCATGGGTCATCCTGCACAGGTGTTGTACACAATACAGAATTATATACTAATTCATGGGTCATCCTGCACAGGTGTTGTACACTGTACAGAATTACATACTAAGTCATGGGTCTTTCTGCGCAGGTGTTGTAGACAGTACAGAATTACATACTAATTCATGGGTCATCCTGCACAGTTGTTGTACACAGTACAGAATTACATACTAATTCATGGGTCATCCTGCATAGGTGTTGTACACAATACAGCATTACATACTAATTCATGGATCATCCTACGCAGGTGTTGTAGACAGTACAGAATTACATACTAATTCATGGATCATCCTGCACAGGTGTTGTAGACAGTACAGAATTACATTCTAATTCATGGGTCATCCTGCGCAGGTGTTGTAGACAGTACAAAATTACATACTAATTCATGGGTTATCCTGCACAGGTGATATAGACAGTACAGAATTACATACTAATTTATGGGTCATCCTGCGCAGGTGTTGTAGATAGTACAGAATTACATACTAATTCATGGGTCATCCTGCATAGGTGTTGTAGACAGTACAGAATTACATACTAATTCATGGGTCGTCCTGCACAGGTGTTGCACACAGTATAGAATTACATGATAATTCATAGGTCATCCTGTGCAGGTGTTGTACACAGTACAGAATTGCATACTAATTCATGGGTCATTCTGCACATGTGTTGTAGACAGTACAGAATTACATACTAATTCATGGGTCATCCTTTGCAGGTGTTGTACACAGTATAGAATTACATACTAATTCATGGGTCATCCTGCACAGGTGTTGCACACAGTACAGAATTGTATACTAATTCAAACGGCTTATTTGACTAGGCATTTAATTGTCTTGGGACTGCTTCTCAAGGATCAGCACATCAGCTTATGAGACCTAACAACTACCTAGACAAAAACATGTTGGCAGATAGCCTGGCAGGTAAGTATATTGTACCTATGAGTGATGCTGGACAATATAAGTTATAATAAAATGAGCAGGCCTCAGAAAGGATGTCCTCACTGCACAGGGACTATAAGTACAAATTATTATAATCCATTACAAGAGCAAATGAACCTGGCAAAAAATTCACACCTAACCAACAAAGTGCAAGTTTACTGCTGACTGTAATTTTCATAAGCTCTTGCATAAAAACACCCAAAAGGCACCTGGCCAGATAGAAGTCTGTCATGACCCATGCCTTTCACTCCAGAAATGATGTTGTGCAAAGCACTCCAAGGTTTTTACATGTCCACATTGCTGTACATTAGTGTATAAAGGTTTATAACTTCTCTGCAGCTCAGATTCATTTATTTAGATGACAAGGATTCTATTAAGTCAAATCTGATAATGGTCTTATTGGTAGCAGAGTCACAACCTGCAGCAATACAAGAGTATTGTGGGTATTATATATTCTCTACATAGGCCGATGCACAAAACATAAAAGCTCTGATATCCACTATGGGTGTAACACACTGGTGTTTTGCAATGTTTTAATTTGGTGTATTTATTTTTGTTAAATTTGCTTACTATACTTCAGTGTCCTAGGAAATACCATCTAGCTACGTTTATTTCAGAATTACTAATCTTATGTTATCCCCACCAGACTGTACTATTCAAAAATGTAACCATAATTCCCGCATCACAGGCACCTCAAGCTCTGTCCTTAAATAATTAAGCCCGCAGCAGCAACTGTGGGATAGCATAGCCATTGGAATGGAAACCACTGAGGATTAGAATTGGTTCACCGATCATAACCTGCTTATTATATGCTTGGGACGTGGATGCCAAGAAATGAGAGCAGATAATTTAGGGTTATGATCAGTGAGATGATCACAGCTTTTTGTAGTACATAGAGTTTTATCCATGTACAACTAGTTAACAGGGAAAAAAATTGTAAACTGTTTTCCTGGTTTTCAAACCCATAAAACACTTAGTGCACACTGTCAGAGTGGTAGTATAATGTAGTCCGCTACATTTACACTTACAGGCATACCTCTCAACTGTCCAGATTTTCACAGGACATCCAGATTACTGCTTTATATTTTTATTCTGTTCCTCATAATACATGTGTTTTTTTAGACTAAGCACTAAGACATAAAGTCACTAAATAATGACATACACATGAGTTTCAGCATTTGCATTCTTCAGACTATGCAGGTGAACACACATCTTTTTATTGTAGAAATTCTCCTTTTTTGTTTGTTTTGTTTTACAGGGAGTTAGGGACTTGTTAACTGCACATACAGCAGTGATTTTACAGGGTAGTGTGGGACCTGACCTTAATGACTTTTGCAGGGGGTGCTTAACATTTAAGATCAGGTCATGCACCATTCTGGTGCTTAACTGGTTTGTCTTTTTACTGATATTGGAGTGTAATCAGTGTATTCCATGCCCTGCAACATTGTTATAGCAGTTCCAATGGGGAATAATATTTCATTCTGCAGTTGTTTTACTTAAACAAAGTTAAAACTCAAAAGTGTCTTTACTTAGATAGACTTGTTTTAATCCATTCGAATTCATATCACTCAAATGCAGCTCACTGTGAGGAATAATTCTCATTTGCTGTTCAATAGTGAAATGGTTTGCCACACATTCATTCTTAAGAATGTTTTCTAACAGGTGTGAACTGAAAATAATGGTGAATGATATTAATTCATCGAAATGACATTTTGTAAGTATAAAATAATACATTTCAACTATACTGTAACTTTTGATTTGAAGTTAGTCAGTGTTTCACATTTTCCACATTTATTCCACATTATCACAGGTGATGCTGTGCATTCCGAAAATGGAAGGTTGTCAACTATAACTGTTTAAACAAGGTTATTCTTGAACTCACTTTTCCTAGTACCTAAGGTAGCAGTTTGACTTCAGTCTGTGCATTATGCACAAACACCACTACTAAACCTGGTTGGCTTCTTCGAGACAGTCACCAAGGCGATAGATGAGGGAAAGGTGGGTCACACAGCCTACCTTGATCTTGCCAAGGTGTTCGACACCATTCCTCACTCGGGTATTATAGAAAAACTCACCAGCCTGAAAATAAACCCCTACGTCACAAGATGGGTTGCCAACTGGCTTACAGACAGAACTCACACGGTAAGAATAGCGCGCTCCAGGTCCGACTCTAAACCAGTCACAAGTGGTGTCCCGTAAGGCTTGGTTCTGGGACCCTTACTGTTCGGCATATATTTCTCAGAAGTACAGGCAAACACAGGAGGACTATGGCTAACCAAGTTCGCCAATGACTGCAAACTGGGAGCCATAATTGACTCTCTGGCTGACATGGACATCCTTCAAAACGGCCTTACTGAGACAGACACCTGGTGTCAAAGTCATGGCTTCAAGCTAAATGCAAAAAATGCATAGTCATCCCTTTTGGGAAAAGTAAAACACCCACAAATTACCACATAGGCGGCAGCCCCCTTAATACAGAAGAGGTAATAAAAGATCTGGGGACCCAGGTAGATAATAATCTCTCCTTTGACAATCATATTGCCAAAATAGTTAGGAAATCCTTCTATGTGGCCCATCTAATTACTAAGGGGTTCACATCTAGAAATAAAGAGGTTATAGTGCCCCTCTACTCGTCACTCATCAGACCCATCATAGAGTACAATGCCTCATTTGGGATGTACCTCACAAGACATTTTCAACAGCTGGAAAGACCACAAAAGCACTTCACCAAGAGGATTACTGGCCTCAAACATATGTCCTATGCAGCCCGACTGAAAAAACTCCGGCTGTACTCAGAGGCATATCGCTTACTCAGAGGTGATCTCTGCCTGACTTACAAAGCCATGTCCAACTCAAAATTGATGGACATGCTCTACCTAAAGAAATCCAAGTCACTGCGAGCCATGTGCTCTAGTGAGCTAAACCTCGCCACAACAATAAATAGAACATACTGGAGAGATATATTCCTGTCACAGAGACTCCCCATGCTTTGGCACAAAATTCCTAACTACATTAGGCAGAGCCCCTCACTAACACTCTTCAAGAGAAGCCTTGACAAGTGGATGGGTAACAGAAAATACACCCCTGGGATCACTTCATTGGCTCTGCTTGACAGAAGCTCAGTTAATTAATCAATGGGGCGGCGAAAGCCGACACACTCTGGCTAGGCTTAAAAATGCCCTCGGGCAGATAGCCTAGTACCTACCTATGAACCTATGAACAGTGGTAAAAAAAAATAAATTTAGGACTGAAAACTTTGCTTGATGACTGTTCTAGAAAAAATGATTGTTCGTTGGTTTAGCAAAAGTGCACCTAGAAGCTAGTGAGTGAGCTTTTACTGATGGCTACTTGCATTTAGGGAATCACTTGCATGTGAAACAGGGAGTGGTGAACACTGTGATAGTCAAGGGGATCATCTGAAACAAAACATTGTTTTCAATCATGGTATGACATGAAACTACAAGAGAAAGGAAGAAGGATGGT
>NC_056746.1:1357870952-1358075952 GCF_019279795.1 Protopterus annectens | reverse complement strand
GTCTTTAGAATCAGTGGCTATTTTGTTTTTGTAACTAGCTTTGGAGGATTTTATGAGGGATCTCAGCTTTTTACTGAGGCTGACCAGAGAGTTCCTCCAATCATGGGATTTTACTCTTTTTTGCAGCAGTTTCTTTCTTCTGTTGTAGAGTTTGTTTATGGCAGGGGATGACCAGATTGGCTTCTTTTTTTGGAGGATAGCATCTTGGTTCTGTTAGGGATTGCACGTTCCATGCACTCATGTAAGTGCTTATAAAGTGTATCTGTGTAGGATTCAGCAGTCGTACCTCTATTGTCCATCTGCATGGGTGTCGTGAAGTTTGCCACTTCTGTCTTAAGAAGCGTGAAAAAGCCAACTGTTTGTAAATGGAAACTAATCTCATTCATCACGATATCAATGTTGACTGAAAAACAGACCCCTCCCCCCGATTAATGAAGGCAAACCATGACGATCAGCACATGCCATGACTTTGGGACATTAGCAAGGAGAGCAGTGGATTAAAAATGGAGCATGTTTATTAAACAGAGGAACATACAGCATTAAGGAAAACATACTGCTATGACATGCTCTGTTGTATGACAGCATGTTGGAATAAATCATTTTCATGGGCTGCTAGGCTGGCAAAACATGATATAAGCTGACAATTTCAGATCTTGCGATGGAGTTTACATTTCCTGCACTTAAATATGCCACAGTCATGTGATTTTATTGGATCATCTACATGTAGTGAGTTATGTGCCATGCACTTTCTATGTCTTGTTTGCAGCCACACTCCAGTGGTCTCGCTCTGAATATATTTAGGAGCATACCTCTCATCTGTCTCTGATTCTCAGAGACGCCACTGATTTTGACTGAAAGTTTAGGTCCATCCCTCTCGGTCCCTCTTAAAATTGGTGACTGTTGGAGAAAAGGTGGTGAATTGCACTTAATAAATAATCATAGTAATTAGAGCTACAGACTTTTTAGTTCAAACAATGTATATTAATTCACATTGTCTTATTCTGTCAATGTCTCAAGTTAATAATGTTAATATTTTAAAAGTGTTCCTGATTGTCCCTAATTATTTCTGGATTTGTCCCTGATTCTATTAAGATTTGTCCCTGACTGGTTGACAGCTATGTTTAGGAGTATAAACTGTACAGAGAGTTTGCTTAAACATAGCTGAACTGAGACTAGCGCTCTTATGTGCTTAGTCTGTGAATAATGCACACTGTAACTTTTAACTTTTAACATTTGCTGCATACACTTCAATAGAACGGGTTGCAGTCATAGATCCTTCCTGCTACACTACAGAGCCAGCTACTTCCCAAAGAATTCCAACATTAATCCCATCAGGCTCTACTGGTTTTGTTCAAGATTTTTCCTTTGAAGCTCCTCCATGAGCACACTGCTTTTTGTTAAAGGACTAGGAACATCCAACTTCATATCACCACCACTACTGACTAGGTAAGATTAACCTCCCATCTCTTCTTGCTCTGTCAGATAGTGGGAAGAATCCATGTAGTTCATGTACCTGTTGACCACTTAGCACAAGAAATCTGGAGAAAGCCAAAAATAAAGGGCGCAGTAGACAATGGCCCAAAAATAGGGATAGAGTTTAAATATTGACTATATAAACTTAGAACGCTGCTATAATAAAAGGTTTTGTGTTTCCCTGTTTTTTGGTAAAGGACAAGACGTCTGAAATTGAAATATCTGTCATTATTTAGTGACTTACGATTTGCCAAAAAACAACAAATTTTATGAAGAACAAATAAAAAAAAAGAGGCAAAAATCTGGACATTCTGTGAAAGTCTGAACATTGAGAGCTATGCTAATTCATTTAGGACACTTGCTTTTCAGCCCATCTAGGTGTGTTTATGTTCCCATTCTACCCTTTTTTGTCTTTTTGCTTCCAGGTGTGCATGTAAATTGTGTTTTCTCCTTCTGTGACTAAATGGCTTATCGTTTTATCATTTGGACATGCTTTTCTGACTGTTTTCTTACCTTATTCTACCTTTATTGCTGTTGATATTCTGTCTGTGTTTCCTTACGTTTCCCAAATGTAATACTTCATCTCTTGTCTTTGATGGCATTACAATGGACAATAATATTTTTTCTTTCTTTTTGATTTACATATTTGTTCATTCATCTGTGATAGTAATTTTATCCATTTCGATACTTCAGACATACTACCGCAAGTTGTGTTAGTCAGAGCTTTTGCGAGAAGTCGTATCATTTTGTTAAAACCTGCCACCCCAAAAAGAAAGCTTTGTTTAGCATGATTCTTTTATTTATTTGATTGTTCACTACAGTGTTTGGCGATTACCCTTTTTCACAAATAGCTGTCCACATCTACATTTGAGATTGGTTTGCTATCATATTCTTCAAAATGCTTCTATTGAATAACCATAATGTCAATGGAAAATGTAAATTTCTCACATGTCTAAAATGCAAAATGTGAGAAATGACATGTCCAAACTTCCTGGTTTGACGAGTTCGACAAAGCAGGAGATGACGTCAGTCACCCATGCTATGCACATTAACATACCGTTACATTCAACAGTCAACAGTGTGTTAATTGTACTATTTTGCAAGGGGGCTACCCCCCATGTACACCCCACACCCCATGCACATTAAATATACCAACTCCAAGATTACACTACAGTGAGGAAATGGGCTAATTCCTTGTTCCTCACTGAACCGCAACCTCCCTACACAATGTTGAACCCAAAATATCGACCTACACTACCCATTCACTGTAGTGCAGTTGATTGTTTTTGGTTTGACATTATACTGACTTGGAAACTGCAAGTCAACCACATGCAGTTTTGATTGTAAACCTTTGAAATCATGTATCCATGTTCAGCCAAGAACACTGAACTCCAAACTGCTCTGTCTCATGAGTGTTCTATCATCAGCTGTTTAAAGCCTTCCCTTGTATAGGTGCTTATAAATATATAATAGAATTTCCTGTTTACCTGGGTATTCTTACTGATACTTTGAGAAGCTAATATTTTTGCCAGCACCTATATGGCTAATGTGAATTGGGTGGATACCTGCTTCCACTGCATCCCTTTGTTTCTAGCACACCTCAGTTGTTAATTGAAGCCTGCTGCAGTGAGTAACCATTCTCAGACAGGTAACAGATCTCATTCACCTTTAGAGAAATTTATTGAGAAGTTTAGCATTTTAAGGTATTCAAATAAGGTATTCTTGTCTCCAATAAGGAGACAAGGCAGTAGTATGCTGGTGGTTTATCATGCTAGAAACTGAGATAAAGTTCACTGTGCCCTGTGATCCAGTTCCTTACATCATGCAGCTGTCAGGTAAAATCACCTCCACAGGTGTACTTAGAGCCTGCTTTCCACAAACCTTCATTGCAGTGCTATAGCTCTAGTCACTGTTACAACTAAGATACTTGTGTAACTTGTGTATTTGGTCTTATTGGTCCTGTAGGGAAGGTTTATAGTCTGCTAGGTGTTTTTATTTTTTCTTGCCTGGACCTGCACCTATTTCTATACCTGAATTACCTGAGACAGAACTTAGTACCTGCTCATACAGCTAAATTCATACTTTAAAATGTAATGCTATTCTAGCATGTCAACAAATATTCTTGGGATTTTACACACACACACACACACACACACACACGCACACACACACACACACACACACACACACACACACACACACACACACACACACACACACACACACTAACACTGTGGATGCTCAAAGACAAATAAGCTGAAGATTAAAAATAATGTATCTCAAAAGAGAGAGACCATTAACTTTGTCAATCCAGTGTTTAGCATGGATTTATTTCTTAGGGAAATCTACAACTGCTTAGCACAATGTGTGTGTTCCCATATTTGGCATCTACTTTTTGTATCCTACTAGCTTCTTTCTTTTTCCTTTGATCTTTTGGGCTGCTTTTTGAAACCTACTTTTGTGGCTTAGAGCACAGCTGAGTGGTTGTCTTTACGACTTTCTAGTCTCACTCTTTCTGGGTATAACAGACTTTCGTGTTTTAAATGAACACATAATCAATAGAACGTCCTTATCAACGCACATTCTGTTCAGCCTGCAAGCAAAGAGTTCTTAAATGAAATTGCCATAAGCTAAATGCACAAAATCACTAGCCACAGGGCAAAGCAGTATACAATGTCCTAAGACCTTCAACCTTAGAGGGAAGACTCCATGGAACAACATTTGTCAGTGTCAAATCTTTATTTTCACAGATTGTACAGTTGTTGCCTTGTGAAATCGATATGTATATACATATTTAATGAAAAGAAAAGGCTCTTAAACATGAAAAAAGGGAAATACATAAGCAAGTAGGGAAAACTTAGAGGACTGAGACAGTGGAAGATAGGGAGAAGACAGAGAGAACTGAGAGAACTTTTAAAAGCTGGAAACTATGGTTTTATAAGATGATTTTTATGACACGTGAATTAAGTGAATAATGTGAAAATAAATGCTGTCATCTTACCTGTGTGTTAACTTTCCGCTAAGCATAGAAGTTTACTTGCAGGAAAATGGATACAAGTGTCAGTTAACAAACACACACACACACACACACATATGGACATAGGGCATGACCGCGTGTACACACACACACAAAATCACCTGGGTGCAAAGCAAAATAAAAGTTGGCTGTCAATCACATGTAAAAAAAATTACATTCATTTTACTAAACGAAGAAAATACTAATTAATTAAATACTAATTATAATACTAATTAATTAAATACTAAAAGCTTTGGAAAAAGTATGTTGGAGAAAAGAAGATTGTGATCTCCTTCAGTCAGATGATGTCCTAGCAGTCTGCTCACCAGTGACTTATTTTATTTACATTTTGTTGATCATGATTTATATTTGGCTGTTTGTTCAGGGTGACCCAAGGTTGTATTTGCACTGACTATGGGTAATTTGCTCAGGACATCAATGACATTTCTATTGAGTATCCATGAGCTCAGGATGATCAAACTTATGTCTAACATTTGTTCTGATGGATGGCACCTCAGAAGTGCAACAACACCTTATGGTGCACTACAAAGTCAGTACTGCAACATGAATCCAAACGGTTGGTATGGGGAGAGAACCTATGGCCCTCTGATTTATCCAGATCAAGGGCAAGAATATCACTTTCAGAGTCACTGTAACTGATGGCTCTTGCCACCTGCACTGATTCAGAATGAGAATGAGTCAGGTCAAAATATGGAAACCTTACAAGGTTAAGTGTACCGCAATAAATGCAAGGTCAAAATATGGAAGCCTTACAAGGTTAAGTGTACCACAATAAATACAAGGTCAAAATATGGAAACGTTACAATGTTAAGTGTACCACAATAAATGCAAGGTCAAAATATGGAAACCTTACAAGGTTAAGTGTACCGCAATAAATACAAGGTCAAAATATGGAAACCTTACAAGGTTAAGTGTACCACAATAAATACAAGGTCAAAATATGGAAACCTTACAAGGTTACGTGTACCACAATAAATACAAGGTCAAAATATGGAAACCTTACAAGGTTAAGTGTACCACAATAAATACAAGGTCAAAATATGGAAACCTTACAAGGTTAAGTGTACCACAATAAATACAAGGTCAAAATATGGAAACGTTACAATGTTAAGTGTACCGCAATAAATGCAAGGTCAAAATATGGAGACCTTACAAGGTTAAGTGTACCACAATAAATACAAGGTCAAAATATGGAAACCTGACAAGGTTAAGTGTACCGCAATAAATACAAGGTTAAAATATGGAAACCTTACAAGGTTAAATGTGCCACAATAAATACAAGGTCAAAATATGGAAACCTTATAAGGTTAAGTGAACAACAATAAATACAAGGTCAAAATATGGAAACCTGGCAAGGTTAAGTGTACCACAATAAATGCAAGCCTAGAAATTTGCTGGCATTCAGTAATGCTAACACACAGACTCTACGTACATTTAACAATGATACATTATGATTAAAAGTAGTAATAGACATTTATATCTTGCTTTCTACTTGTATTTTGCCCTTCCAAGTTATTAAAAAAACATATTCTGGATTTTAAAATGAATGCTATAGAGTCAAAAGGCACTCCAAAGTCATGTCTTTAACGTCAATTTCCAGTCAAAATAGTTAAACTTATAACATACGAAACTGACTTACATTATAAGCACACTGTGATCTTCAGTAGATTTCCATTCAATTCAGTTTGTAAAAGGAATTTTTGAAAGGCTGTTAAGATAGCAGTTGCTACTGTGATGACACTCCAAAAAGTATAGTGTTCCGTGTTTCAAATTACAATACTGAAATTGCTGGAAACCATTGAAGTAGGGGAGGAGTGTGATAGACATTGACATAGTCATCCTATAGGTTTCAGCAAATTAAACACACCATGCAAAAATTAAATAATACACCATGCAAACTATTTACTTGTTCTACAACCTGAAATGTTATGTTCATGCTAAACCTGACAGCATAAATGACAAATTCTACAGCTAAGAAATTTTTCTGGACAGTTACATCTCATGGCCAGAGGGTTTATACCTTCACATTTTAAGACTAACATGTCAAGCTGCAAGAAAAACCTTTGGCATACCACCACGGCACCATGATACAACTGTTAAAACCACACATTTATTGAGTAAAACCGTAAAATGCAGGAATAAAAATCGGTCTGATAAGTGCTTTCGGCTGATATAGCCTTCTTCAAATCATGTCCAATAAGCGCTTTATCAGCCGAAAGCGCTTATCAGACCGATTTTTATTCCAGCATTTTACAGTTTTACTCAATAAATTTGTGGTTTTAACAGTTGCATCGTGGTGCCATGGTGGCCTGTAAAAGGTTTTTCTTGCAGTTTGTTTTCTTTCCGTTGGCAGATTTAGCAGTTGTAACAGTGTTTTTCTTACTTACAACATGTCAAACTGTAGCTGTTGGTACCTTTTTATACATTTGATATTATTTACTTTTTATTGTCTATCAATGAACTAAGTTGGCTGTGTTTGTAACGCTTTTGGCTTTAATTACATGTGATACATTATCCATAATACAGTAAAGAGGAGACAGATACTGTAATTAGGGCTAGGAAACAGTAAACATCCATGAAACAGTATAAGAACATCAGAGGCTTTATGTTAATAAATTAATAATTAATATTAATTAATTAATTAATTAATTAATAATAATAATGCATTAATAAGACACTTACAAGTCTGGGTAAGACAGGGTTCTTAAAACTGACAGTGCAATAAAAAAGTAACTTAAGTATACAACCTCAGGGGGGAGCATGTTCTTCGTAGAAGAGTAGCATTAATAAGAGCCTGAGGGGGGAGCATGGTCATCATAGATGAGTAGCATTAATAAGAGCCTAAAAAAGGAGCATGTTCTTCATAGATGAGTAGCATTAATAAGAGCCTGAGGGGGAGCATGGTCATTATAGATGAGTAGCATTAATAAGAGCCTGAGGGGGGAGCATGGTCATCGTAGATGAGTAGCATTAATAAGAGCCTGAGGGGAGCATGGTCATCATAGATGAGTAGCATTAATAAGAGCCTGAGGAGGGAGCATGTACATCATAAATAAGTAGCATTAATGAGAGCCTGAGGGGGGAGCATGGTCATTGTAGATGAGTAGCATTAATAAGAGCCTGAGGGGGAAGCATGGTCATCACAGAGGAGTAACATTAATAAGAGCCTGAGGGGGGTGCATGGTCATCAGAGATGAGTAGCATTAATAAGAGCCTGAGGGAGGAGCATGGTCATCATAGATGAGCAGTATTAATAAGAGCCTGAGGGGGGAGCATGGTCATCATAGATGACTAGCATTAATAAGAGTCTGAGGGGGAGCATGGTCATCATAGAGGAGTAGTATTAATAAGAGCCTGAGGGGGAGCATGGTCATCGTAGCTGAGTAGCATTAAAAAGAGCCTGAGGGGAGAGCATGGTCATAGTAGATGAGTAGCATTATTAAGAGCCTGAGGGGGGAGCATGGTCATTATAGAGGAGTAGCATTAATAAGAGCCTGAGGGGGAGCATGGTCATCATAGTTGAGTAGCATTAATAAGAGCCTGAGGGGAGCATGGTCATTGTAGATGAGTAGCATTAATAAGAGCCTGAGGGGGAGCATGGTCATCATAGATGAGTAGCATTAATAAGAGCCTGAGGGGAGCATGGTCATCGTAGATGAGTAGCATTAATAAGAGCCTGAGGGGGTGCATGGTCATCATAGATGAGTAGCATTAATAAGAGCCTGAGGGGGAGCATGGTCATCGTAGATGAGTAGCATTAATAAGAGCCTGAGGGGGAGCATGGTCATCGCAGATGAGTAGCATTAATAAGAGCCTGAGGGGGAGCATGGTCATCGTAGATGAGTAGCATTAATAAGAGCCTGAGGGGAGCATGGTCATCATAGATGAGTAGCATTAATAAGAGCCTGAGGGGGAGCATGGTCATCATAGATGAGTAGCATTAATAAGAGCCTGAGGGGAGCATGGTCATCGTAGATGAGTAGCATTAATAAAAGCCTGAGGGGAGCATGGTCATCGTAGATGAGTAGCATTAATAAGAGCCTGAGGGGGGAGCATGGTCATCGTAGATGAGTAGAATTAATAAGAGCCTGAAGGGGGAGCATGGTCATCGTAGATGAGTAGCATTAATAAGAGCCTGAGGGGGAGCATGGTCATCATAGATGAGTAGCATTAATAAGAGCCTGAGGGGGGAGCATGGTCATCATAGATGAGTAGCATTAATAAGAGCCTGAGGGGAGCATGGTCATCGTAGATGAGTAGCATTAATAAGAGCCTGAGGGGAGTATGTTCATCGTAGATGAGTAGCATTAATAAGAGCCTGAGGGGGAGCATGGTCATCGTAGATGAGTAGAATTAATAAAAGCCTGAGGGGGGAGCATGGTCATCGTAGATGAGTAGCATTAATAAGAGCCTGAGGGGGAGCATGGTCATCATAGATGAGTAGCATTAATAAGAGCCTGAGGGGAGCATGGTCATCATAGATGAGTAGCATTAATAAGAGCCTGAGTGGAGCATGGTCATCATAGATGAGTAGCATTAATAAGAGCCTGAGGGGAGCATGGTCATCATAGATGAGTAGCATTAATAAGAGCCTGAGGGGGGAGCATGGTCATCATAGATGAGTAGCATTAATAAGAGCCTGAGGGGGAGCATGGTCATCGTAGATGAGTAGCATTAATAAGAGCCTGAGGGGAGCATGGTCATCATAGATGAGTAGCATTAATAAGAGCCTGAGGGGGAGCATGGTCATCGTAGATGAGTAGCATTAATAAGAGCCTGAGGGGGAGCATGGTCATCATAGATGAGTAGCATTAATAAGAGCCTGAGGGGGAGCATGGTCATCGTAGATGAGTAGCATTAATAAGAGCCTGAGGAGGGAGCATGGTCATCATAGATGAGTAGCATTAATAAGAGCCTGAGGGGGAGCATGGTCATCGTAGATGAGTAGCATTAATAAGAGCCTGAGGGGGAGCATGGTCATCGTAGATGAGTAGCATTAATAAGAGCCTGAGGGGAGCATGGTCATCATAGATGAGTAGCATTAATAAGAGCCTGAGGGGGAGCATGGTCATCATAGATGAGTAGCATTAATAAGAGCCTGAGGGGTAAGCATGGTCTACGTGGATGAGTAGCATTAATAAGAGCCTGAAGGAGGAGCATGGTCATCATAGAGGAGTAGCATTAATAAGAGCCTGAGGGGGAGCATGGTCATCATAGATGAGTAGCATTAATAAGAGCCTGAGGGGGAGCATGGTCATCGTAGATGAGTAGCATTAATAAGAGCCTGAGGGGAGCATGGTCATCGTAGATGAGTAGCATTAATAAGAGCCTGAGGGGAGAGCATGGTCATCATAGATGAGTAGCATTAATAAGAGCCTGAGGGGGAGCATGGTCATCATAGATGAGTAGCATTAATAAGAGCCTGAGGGGGGAGCATGGTCATCATAGATGAGTAGCATTAATAAGAGCCTGAGGGGGGAGCATGGTCATCATAGATGAGTAGCATTAATAAGAGCCTGAGGGGAGCATGGTCATCGTAGATGAGTAGCATTAATACGAGCCTGAGGGGTAGCATGGTCAGTGTAAGTGAGTAGTATTAAAAAGAGCCTGAATGGGGAGCGTGGTCATCATAGATGAGTAGCATTAGTAAGAGCCTGAGGGGGAGCATGGTCATTATAGATGAGTAGCATTAATAAGAGCCTGAGGGGGAGCATGGTCATTATAGATGAGTAGCATTAATAAGAGCCTGAGGGGGGAGCATGGTCATCGTAGATGAGTAGCATTAATAAGAGCCTGAGGGGGAAAGCATGGTCATTATAGATGTGTAGCATTAATAAGAGCCTGAGGGGGGTGCATGGTCAGCGTAGATGAGTAGCATTAATAAGAGCCTGAGGGGAGCATGGTCATCGTAGATGAGTAGAATTAATAAGAGCCTGAGGGGGAGCATGGTCATCGTAGATGAGTAGCATTAATAAGAGCCTAAAGAGGGGACCATGGTCATCATAGATGAGAAGCATTAATAAGAGCCTGAGGGGGGGCATGTTCATCATAGATGAGTAGCATTAATAAGAGCCTGAGGGGGGAACATGGTCATTATGGATGAGTAGCATTAATAAGAGCCTGGGGGAGCATGGTCAGCGTAGATGAGTAGCATTAATAAGCGCCTGAAGGGGAGCATGGTCATCTTAGATGAGTAGCATTAATAAGAGCCTAAAAAAGGAGCATGTTCTTCATAGATGAGTAGCATTAATAAGAGCCTGAGGGGGGAGCATGGTCATCATAGATGAGTAGCATTAATAAGAGCCTGAGGGGAGCATGGTCATCGTAGATGAGTAGCATTAATAAGAGCCTGAGGGGGAGCATGGTCATCATAGATGAGTAGCATTAATAAGAGCCTGAGGGGGGAGCATGGTCATCATAGATGAGTAGCATTAATAAGAGCCTGATGGGAGCATGGTCATCATAGATGAGAAGCATTAATATGAGCCTGAGGGGAGCATGGACATCATAAATAAGTAGCATTAATAAGAGCCTGAGGGGAGCATGGTCATCATAGATGAGTAGCATTAATAAAAGCCTGAGGGGGAGCATGGTCATCATAGATGAGTAGCATTAAAAAGAGCCTGAGCAGGTAGCATGGTAATCATAGATGAGTAGCATTAATAAGAGCCTGATGGGGGTGCATGGTCATCATAGAGGAGTAGCATTGATAAGAGCCTGAGCAGGGAGCATGATCATCCTAGATGAGTAGCATTAATAAGTGCCTGAGGGGAAGCATGGACATCATAGATGAGTGGCATTAAAAAGAGCCTGAGCAGGGAGCATGTTCATCATAGATGAGTAGCATTAATAAGAGCCTGAGGGGAGCATCGTCATCATAGAGGAGTAGCATTAATAAGAGACTGAGTGGGGAGCATGGTCATCATAGATGAGTAGCATTAATAAGAGCCTGAGGGGATGCATGGTCATCAGATGAGTAGCATTAATAAGAGCCTGAGGGGAGAGCATGGTCATCATAGATGAGTAGCATTAATAAGAGCCTGAGGGAAGCATGGTCATCATAGATGAGTAGCATTAATAAGAGCCTGAGGGGAGAGCATGGTCATAGATGAGTAGCATTATTAAGAGCCTGAGGGGGTGCATGGTCATCATAGATGAGTAGCATTAATAAGAGCCTCAGGGGGAGCATGGTCATCATAGACAAGTAGCATTAATAAGAGCCTGAGGGGAGCATGGTCATCATAGATGAGTAGCATTAATAAGAGCCTGAGGGGGAGCATGGTCATCGTAGATGAGTAGCATTAATAAGAGCCTGAGGGGGGAGCATGGTCATCATAGATGAGTAGCATTAATAAGAGCCTGAGGGGGAGCATGGTCATCATAGATGAGTAGCATTAATAAGAGCCTGAGGGGGAGCATGGTCATCATAGATGAGTAGCATTAATAAGAGCCTGAGGGGGAGCATGGTCATCATAGATGAGTAGCATTAATAAGAGCCTGAGCTGGGAGCATGGTCATCATATATGAGTAGCATTAATATGAGCCTGAGGGGGAGCATGGTCATCATAGATGAGTAGCATTAATAACAGCCTGAGGGAGGAGCATGGTCATCGTAGATGAGTAGCATTAAAAAGAGCCTGAGCTGGGAGCATGGTCATCATATATGAGTAGCATTAATATGAGCCTGAGGGGGAGCATGGTCATCGTAGATGAGTAGCATTAATAAGAGCCTGAGGTGGAGCATGTTCATCGTAGATGAGTAGCATTAATAAGAGCCTGAGGGGGGAGCATGGTCATCATAGATGAATGAGTAGCATTAATAAGAGCCTGAGGGGGAGCATGGTCATCATAGATGAGTAGCATTAATAAGAGCCTGAGGGGGAGCATGGTCATCGTAGATGAGTAGCATTAATAAGAGCCTGAGGGGAGCGCATGGTCATCATAGATGAGTAACATTAATAACAGCCTGAGGGGGGAGCATGGTCATCGTAGATGAGTAGCATTAATAAGAGCCTGAGGGGACCATGGTCATCGTAAATGTGTAGCATTAATAAGAGCCTGAAGGAGGAGCATGGTCATCATAGAGGAGTAGCATTAATAAGAGCCTGAGGGGGGACCATGGTCATCGTAAATGTGTAGCATTAATAAGAGCCTGAAGGAACACCATGGTCATCATAGAGGAGTAGCATTAAAAAGAGCCTGAGTGGGGAGTATAGTCATTATAGAGGAGTAGCATTAATAAGAGCCTGAGGGGAGCATGGTCATCATAGATGAGTAGCATTAATAAGAGCCTGAGGGGGGAGCATGGTCATCATAGATGAGTAGCATTAATAAGAGCCTGAGGGGGAGCATGGTCATCGTAGATGAGTAGCATTAATAAGAGCCTGAAGGAGGAGCATGGTCATCAATGAGGAGTAGCATTAATAAGAGCCTGAGGGGGTGCATGGTCATCGTAGATGAGTAGCATAAATAAGAGCCTAAAAAAGGAGCATGTTCTTCATAGATGAGTAGCATTAATAAGAGCCTGAGGGGGAGCATGGTCATCATAGATGAGTAGCATTAATAAGAGCCTGAGAGGAGGTGCATGGTCATTATAGATGTGTAGCATTAATAAAAGCCTGAGGGGGAGCAAGGTCATCGTAGATGAGTAGCATTAATAAGAGCCTGAGGGGGGAGCATGGTCATCATAGATGAGTAGCATTAATAAGAAACTTAGGGTGGAGCATGGTCATCATAGATATGTAGCATTAATAAGAGCCTGAGGGGAGCCTGGTCATCATAGATAAGTAGAATTAATGAGAGCCTGAGGGGGGAGCATGGTCATCAGAGATGAGTAGCATTAATAAGAGCCTGAGGGGGGAGCATGGTCATCATAGATGAGTAGCATTAATAAGAGCCTGAGGGGGAGCATGGTCATCATAGACAAGTAGAATTAATAAGAGCCTGAGGAGGGAGCATAGTCATCATAGACGAGTAGCATTAATAAGGAGCCTGAGAGGAGGAGCATGGTCATTATAGATGTGTAGCATTAATAAAAGCCTGAGGGGGAGAAAGGTCATCGTAGATGAGTAGCATTAATATTAGCCTAAGGGTGGAGCATGGTCATCATAGATGAGTAGCATTAATAAGAGCCTGAGGGGGGAGCATGGTCATCATAGATGAGTAGCATTAATAAGAGCCTGAGGGGGAGCATGGTCATCGTAGATGAGTAGCATTAATAAGAGCCTGAGGGGAGAGCATGGTCATCGAAAGTGAGTAGCATTAATAAGAGCCAGAGGGGGGCGCATGGTCATCATAGATGAGTAGCATTAATAAGAGCCTGAGGGGGAGCATGGTCATCATAGATGAGTAGCATTAATAAGAGCCTGAGGGGGAGCATGGTCATCATAGATGAGTAGCATTAATAAGAGCCTAAAGCTGGGACCATGGTCATCATAGATGAGAAGCATTAATAAGAGCTTGAGGGGGGGAGCATGTTCATCGTAGATGAGTAGCATTAATAAGAGCCTGAGGGGAGCGCATGGTCATCATAGATGAGTAACATTAATAACAGCCTGAGGGAGGAGCATGGTCATCGTAGATGAGTAGCATTAAAAAGAGCCTGAGTTGGGAGCATGGTCATCATATATGAGTAGCATTAATAAGAGCCTGAGGGGGGGCATGGTCATCGCAGATGAGTAGCATTAATAAGAGCCTGAGGGGGAGCATGGTCATCATAGATGAGTAGCATTAATAAGAGCCTGAGGGGGGAGCATGGTCATCGTAGATGAGTAGCATTAATAAGAGCCTGAGGGGAGCATGGTCATCATAGATGAGTAGCATTAATAAGAGCCTGAGGGGGAGCATGGTCATCATAGATGAGTAGCATTAATAAGAGCCTGAGGGGGAGCATGGTCATCATAGATGAGTAGCATTAATAAGAGCCTAAAGAGGGGACCGTGGTCATCATAGATGAGAAGCATTAATAAGAGCCTGAGGGGGGCATGTTCATCATAGATGAGTAGCATTAATGAGAGCCTGAGGGTGGAGTATGGTCTTCATAGACGAGTAGCATTAATAAAGAGCCTGAGAGAAGGAGCATGGTCATCATAGATGAGTAGCATTAATAAGAGCCTGAGGGGGAGCAAGGTCATCGTAGATGAGTAGCATTAATAAGAGCCTGAGGTGGAGCATGGTCATCATAGATGAGTAGCATTAATAAGAGCCTGATGGGGGACCATGGTCATCATAGATAGCAGCATTGATAAGAGCCTGAGGAAAGAGCATGTTCATCATAGATCAGTAGTATTAATAAGAGCCCAAGGGTGGAGCATGGTCATCGTAGATGAGTAGCATTAATAAGAGCTTGAGGGGGGAGCATGTTCATCATAGATGAGTAGCATTAATACGAGCCTGATGGAGCAGCATGGTCATCGTAGATGAGTAGAATTAATAAAAGCCTGAGGGGGGAGCATGGTCATCGTAGATGAGTAGCATTAAACAGAGCCTGAGCGGGGAGCATGGTCATCATAGATGAGTAGCATTAAAAAGAGCCTGAGCTGGGAGCATGGTCATCATAGATGAGTAGCATTAATAAGAGCCTGAGGGGGTGCATGGTCATCGTAGATGAGTAGCATTAATAAGAGCCTGAGGGGGAGCATGGTCATCATAGATGAGTAGCATTAATAAGAGCATGAAGGGGAGCATGGTCATCATAGATGAGTAGCATTAATAAGAGCCTGAGGGGGAGCATGGTCATCGTAGATGAGTAGCATTAATAAGAGCCTGAGGGGAGCGCATGGTCATCATAGATGAGTAACATTAATAACAGCCTGAGGGAGGAGCATGGTCATCGTAGATGAGTAGCATTAAAAAGAGCCTGAGCTGGGAGCATGGTCATCATAGATGAGGAGCATTAATAAGAGCCTGAGGGGAGCATGGTCATCGTAGATGAGTAGCATTAAAAAGAGCCTGAGCTGGGAGCATGGTCATCATATATGAGTAGCATTAATATGAGCCTGAGGGGGAGCATGGTCATCATAGATGAGTAGCATTAATAAGAGCCTGAGGGGGTGCATGGTCATCATAGATGAGTAGCATTAATAAGAGCCTGAGTGGGGAGCATAGTCATCATAGAGGAGTAGCATTGATAAGAGCCTGAGGGGGTGTATGGTCATCATAGATGAGTAGCATTAATAAGAGCCTGCCCCCGGAACATGGTCATCGTAGATGAGTAGCATTAATAAGAGCCTGAGGGGGAGCATGGTCATCGTAGATGAGTAGCATTAATAAGAGCCTGAGGGGGAGCATGGTCATCATAGATGAGTAGTAATTATAAGAGCCTGAGGGGGTGCATGGTCATCATAGATGAGTAGCATTAATAAGAGCCTGCCCCTGGAACATGTTCCTCATAGATGAGTAGCATTCATAATAGCCTGAGGGGGAGCATGGTCATCATATTTGAGAAGCATTAATAAGAGCCTGAGGGGGTGCATGGTAATTGTAAATGAGTAGCATTAATTGGAGCCTGAGGGGGGAGCATGGTCATCATAAATGAGTAGCATTAATAAGAGCTTGAGTGGCGAGCATGGTCATCATAGATGAGTAGCATTAATAAGAGCCTGAGGGGATTATGGTCATCAGATGAGTAGCATTAATAAAAGCCTGAGGGGGGTGCATGGTCATCGTAGATGAGTAGAATTAATAAGAGTCTGAGGGTGGAGTATGGTCTTCATAGACGAGTAGCATTAATAAAAGCCTGAGGAGGAGCAAGGTCATCGTAGATGAGTAGCATTAATAAGAGCCTAAGGGGGAGCATGGACCCCATAGATGAGTAGCATTAATAAGAGCCTGAGGAGGGAGCATGGTCATCACAGATGAGTAGCATTAATAAGAACCTGTGAGGGGGGCATTGTCATCGTAGGTGAGTAGCATTAATAAGAGCCTGAGGGGAAGCATGATCATCATAGATGAGTAGCATTAATAAGAGCCTAAGGGGGAGCATGGTCATCATAGATGAGTAGCATTAATAAGAGCCTGAGGGGGGAGCATGGTCATCATAGATGAGTAGCATTAATAAGAGCCTGAGGGGGGAGCATGGTCATCATAGATGAGTAGCATTAATAAGAGCCTGAGGGGAAGAATGGTCATCATAGTTGAGAAGCATTAATAAGAGCCTGAGGGGGGAGCATGGTCATCATATATGAGTAGCATTAATAAGAGCCTGAGGGGAGAGCATGGTCATCATAGATGAGTAGCATTAATAAGAGCCTGAGGGGAAGCATGGTCATCATAGATGAGTAGCATTAATAAGAGTCTGAGGGGGTGCATAGTCATCATAGAGGAGTAGCATTAATAAGAGCCTGAGGGGAGCATGGTCATCGTAGGAGTGAGCATTAAAAAGAGCCTGAGCTGGGAGCATGGTCATCGTAGATGAGTAGCATTAATAACAGCCTGAGGGGGAGCATGGTCATCATAGATGAGTAGCATTAATAAGAACCTGAGGGGGTGCATGGACATCGTAGATGAGTAGCATTAATAAGAGCCTGAGGGGGGAGCATGGTCATTGTAGATGAGTAGCATTAATAAGAGCCTGAGGGGGGAGCATGGTCATCATAGATGAGTAGCATTAATAAGAGCCTGAGGGGAGTGCATGGTCATCATAGATGAGTAGCATTAATAAGATCTTGAGGGGAGCCTGGTCATCATAGATAAGAGCCCGAGGGGGTGCATGGTCATCATAGATGAGTAGCATTAATAAGAGCCTGAGGGGGGAACATGGTCATCATAGATGAGTAGCATTAAAAAGAGCCTGAGTGGGGAGTATAGTAATTATAGAGGAGTAGCATTAATAAGAGCCTGAGGGGTGCATAGTCATCGTAGATGAGTAGCATTAATAAGAACCTGAGGGGGAAGCATGGTCATCATAGATGAATAGTATTATTAAGAGCCAGAGGAGTGAGCTTCGTCATCATAGATGAGAAGCATTAATAAGAGCCTGAGGGAGGAGCATGGTCATCATAGATGAGTAGCATTAATAAGAGCCTGAGGGGGTGCATGGTCATCATAGATGAGTAGCATTAATAAGAGGATGAGGGGGGAGCATGGTCATCTTAGATGAGTAGCATTAATAAGAGCCTAAAGAGGGGACCATGGTCATCATAGATGAGAGGCATTAAAAAGAGCCTGAGGGGCGGGCATGTTCATCCTAGATGAGTAGCATTAATGAGAGCCTGAGGGGCGAGCATGGTCATTGTAAATGAGTAGCATTAATAAGAACCTGAGTGGGAGCATGGTCAGTGTAAGTGAGTAGTATTGAAAAGACCCTGAGCGGGGAGCATGGTCATCATAGATGAGTAACATTAATAAGAGCCTGAGGGGGGAGCATGGTCATCATAGATGAGTAGCATTAATAAGAGCCTGAGGGGAGAGCAGGGTCATCATAGATGAGTAGCATTAATAAGAGCCTGAGGGGGGAGCATGGTCATCAGAGATGAGTAGCATTAATAAGAGCCTGACGGAGGAGCATGATTTTCATAAATAAGTAGCATTAATAAAAGCCTGAGGGGAGCATGATCATCATAGATGAGTAGCATTAATAAGAGCCTGAGGGGCAAGCATGGTCATCGTAGATGAGTAGCATTAATAACAGCCTGAGGGGGAGCGTGGTCATCATAGATAAGTAGAATTAATAAGAGCCTGAGGGGGGAGCATGGTCATCATAGATGAGTAGCATTAATAAGAGCCTGAGGGGGAGCATGGTCATCATAGAGGAGTAGCATTAATAAGAGCCTGAGGGGGTGCATGGTCATTGTAGATGACTAACATAAATAAGAGCCTGAGGGGTGCATGGTCATCGTAGATGAGTAGCATTAATAAGAGCTTGAGGGGGGGAGCATGTTCATCGTAGATGAGTAGCATTAATAAGAGCCTGAGGGGAGCATGGTCATCGTAGATGAGTAGCATTAATAAGAGCCTGAGGGAGGAGCATGTTCATCATAGATGAGTAACATTAATAAGAGCCTGAGGGGGGACTATGTTCATCGTAGATGAGTAACATTAATAACAGCCTGAGGGAGGCGCATGGTCATCGTAGATGAGTAGCATTAAAAAGAGCCTGAGCTGGGAGCATGGTCATCATAGATGAGTAGCATTAATATGAGCCTGAGGGGGAGCATGGTCATCAGAGATGAGTAGCATTAATAAGAGCCTGTGGGTGGAGCATGTTCTTTGTAGATGAGTAGCATTAATAAGAGCCTGAGGGGGAGCATGGTCATCATAGATGAGTAGCATTAATAAGAGCCTGAGGGGGATTATGGTCATCGTAAGTGAGTAGCATTAATAAGAGTCTGAGGGGGGGCATGGTCATCATAGATGAGTAGCATTAATAAGAGCCTGAGGGAGGAGCATGGTCATCATAGATGAGTAGCATTAATAAGAGACTGAAGTGGGAGCATGGTCATCATAAATGAGTAGCATTAATAAGAGCCTGTGGGTGGAGCATGGTCTTCATAGATGAGTAGCATTAATAAAAGCCTGAGGAGGAGCAAGGTCATCATAGATGAGTAGCATTAATAAGAGCCTAAGGGGGAGCATGGTCATCATAGATGATGAGTAGCATTAATAAGAGCCTAAGGGGGACAATGGTCATCATAGATAAGTAGCATTAATAAGAGCCTGAGGGGTAAGCATAGTATTCGTAGATAAGTAGCATTAATAAGAGGCTGAGGTGGAGCATGGTCATCGTAGATAGCAGCATTGATAAGAGCCTGAGGAAGGAGCATGTTCATCATAGATCAGTAGCATTAATAAGAGCCTTTGGGGGGAGCATGGTCATCGTAGATGAGTAGCATTAATAAGAGCCTGAGGGGGAGCATGGTCATCATAGATGAGTAGCATTAATAAGAGCCTGAGGGGTGCATAGTCATCATAGATGAGTAGCATTAATAAGAGCCTGAGGGGGTGCATGGACATCATAGATGAGTAGCATTAATAAGAGCCTGAGGGGGAGCATGGTCATCATAGATGAGTAGCATTAATAAGAGCCTGAGGGAGAGCATGGTCATCATAGATGAGTAGCATTAATAAGAGCCTGAGGGGAAGCATGGTCATCATAGATGAGTAGCATTAATAAGATCCTGAGGGGAACATGGTCATCGTAGATGAGTAGCATTAATAAGAGCCTGAGGGGGAGCATGGTCATCGTAGATGAGTAGCATTAATAAGAGCCTGAGGGAGGAGCATGGTCATCATAGATGAGTAGCATTAATAAGAGCCTGAGGGGGAGCATGGTCATCATAGATGAGTAGCATTAATAAGAGCCTGAGGGGGGAGCATGGTCATCATAGATGAGTAGCATTAATAAGAGCCTGAGGGGGGAGCATGGTCATCATAGATGAGTAGCATTAATAAGAGCCTGAGGGGGGAGCATGGTCATCATAGATGAGTAGCATTAATAAGAGCCTGAGGGGGAGCATGGTCATCATAGATGAGTAGCATTAATAAGAGCCTGAGGGGGAGCATGGTCATCATAGATGAGTAGCATTAATAAGAGCCTGAGGGGGAGCATGGTCATCATAGATGAGTAGCATTAATAAGAGCCTGAGGGGGGAGCATGGTCATCATAGATGAGTAGCATTAATAAGAGCCTGAGGGGAAGCATGGTCATCATAGTTGAGTAGCATTAATAAGAGCCTTTGTGGGGAGCATGGTCATCGCAAATGAGTAGCATTAATAAGTGCCTGACTGGGAGCATGGTCATTGTTGATGAGTAGCATTAATAAGAGCCTAAGGGGGACAATGGTCATCATAGATGAGTAGAATTAATAAGAGCTGAGGAGGGACCATGGTCATCATAGATAGCAGCATTGATAAGAGCCTGAGGAAGGAGCATGTTCATCATAGATGAGTAGCATTAATAAGAGCCTGAGGGGGGAGCATGGTCATCATAGATGAGTAGCATTAATAAGAGCCTGAGGGAGGACCATGGTCATCATAGACGAGTAGCATTAATAAGAGCCTTTGTGGGGAGCATGGTCATCGCAAATGAGTAGCATTAATAAGCGCCTGAAGGGGAGCATGGTCATCATAGATGAGTAGCATTAATAAGAGCCTGAGGGGGTGCATGGTCATCGTAGATGAGTAGCATAAATAAGAGCCTGTCGGGGGAGCATGGTCAGCATAGATGAGTAGCATTAATAAGAGCCTAAGGGGGACAATGGTCATCATAGATGAGTAGAATTAATAAGAGCTGAGGAGGGACCATGGTCATCATAGATAGCAGCATTGATAAGAGCCTGAGGAAGGAGCATGTTCATCATAGATCAGTAGCATTAATAAGAGCCTGAGGGGGGGCATGTTCATCATAGATGAGTAGCATTAATGAGAGCCTGAGGGGAGCATGGTCATCGTAAATGAGTAGCATTAATAAGAGTCTGAGGGGGGGCATGGTCTTCATAGATGAGTAGCATTAATAAGAGCCTGAGGGTGGAGCATGGTCATCGTAGATGAGTAGCATTAAAATGAGCCTGAGCAGGGAGCATGGTCATCCTAGATGAGTAGCATTAATAAGTGCCTGAGGGGAAGCATGGACATCATAGATGAGTAGCATTAAAAAGAGCCTGAGCAGGTAGCATGGTCATCATGGATGAGTAGCATTAATAAGAGCCTGAGGGAGGAGCATGGTCATCATAAATGAGTAGCATTAATAAGAGCCTGAGGGGGGAGCATGGTCATCATAGATGAGTAGCATTAATAAGAGCCTGAGGGGGAGCATGTTCATCATAGATGAGTAGCATTAATAAGAGCCAGAGGGGGAGCATGGTCATCATAGATGAGGAGCATTAATAAGAGCCTGAGGGGAGCATGGTCATCATAGATGAGTAGCATTAATAAGAGCCTGAGGGGGAGCATGTTCATCATAGATGAGTAGCATTAATAAGAGCCTGAGGGGGAGCATGGTCATCATAGATGAGTAGCATTAATAAGAGCCTGAGGGGGGAGCATGGTCATCATAGATGAGTAGCATTAATAAGAGCCTGAGGGGGAGCATGGTCATCATAAATGAGTAGCATTAATAAGAGTCTGAGGGGGGGCATGGTCATCATAGATGAGTAGCATTAATAAGAGCCTTTGGGGGGAGCATGGTCATCGTAAATGAGTAGCATTAATAAGAGCATGAATGGGAGCATGGTCATCATAAATGAGTAGCATTAATAAGAGCCTGAGGGAGGACCATGGTCATCATAGACGAGTAGCATTAATATGAGCCTAAGGGGGAGCATGGTCATCATAGATGAGTAGCATTGATAAGAGCCTGAAGGGGGGAGCATGTTCATCGTAGATGAGTAGCATTAATAAGAGCCTGAGGGGGAGCATGGTCATCATAGATGAGTAGCATTAATAAGAGCCTGAGGGGGAGCATGGTCATCATAGATAAGTAGCATTAAAATGAGCCTGAGCAGGGAGCATGATCATCCTAGATGAGTAGCATTAATAGGACCCTGAGGGGAAGCTTGGACATCATAGATGAGTGGCATTAAAAAGAGCCTGAGGGGGAGCATGGTCATCATAGAGGAGTAGCATTAATAAGAGCCTGAGGGGGGCGCATGGTCATCATAGATGAGTAGCATTAATAAGAGCCTGAGGGGGAAGCAATTTCATCGTAGATGAGTAGCATTAATAAGAGCCTGAGGGGGGAGCATGGTCATCATAAATGAGTAGCATTAATAAGAGCCTGAGGGGGAGCATGGTCATCATAGATGAGTAGCATTAATAAGATCTTGAGGAAGGAGCATGGTCATCATAAGTGTGTAGCATTAATAAGAGCCTGAGGGGGGGCATGGTCATCATAGATGAGTAGCATTAATAAGAGCCTGAGGGGGGAGCATGGTCATCATAGTTGAGTAGCATTAATAAGAGCCTGAGGGGGGAAGCATAGTAATCATAGATGAGCAGCATTAATAAGAGCCTGAGGGGGGAGCATGGTCATCATAGATGAGTAGCATTAATAAGAGCCTGAGGGGAGCATGGTCATCATAGATGAGTAGCATTAATAAGAGCCTGAGGGGAGCATGTTCATTGTAGATGAGTAGAATTAATAAGAGCCTGAGGGGGAGCATGGTCATCAGAGATGAGTAGCATTAATAAGAGCCTAAAGGGAGGACCATGGTCATCATAGATGAGAAGCATTAATATGAGCCTGAGGGGGGGTGTATGTTTATCATAGATGAGCAACATTAATGAGAGCCTGAGGGGAGCATGGTCATCGTAGATGAGTAGCATTAATAAAAGCCTGAGGGGGTGCATGGTCATCACAGATGAGTAGCATTAATAAGAGCCTGAGGGGAGCATGGTCATCATAGATGAGTAGCATTAATAAGAGCCTGAGGGGAGCATGGTCATCATAGATGAGTAGCATTAATAAGAGCCTGAGGGGAGCATGGTCATCATAGATGAGTAGCATTAATAAGAGCCTGAGGGGGGAGCATGGTCAGCGTAGATGAGTAGCATTAATAAGAGCCAGAAGGGGAGCATGGTCATCATAGATGAGTAGAATTAATAAGAGCCTGAGGGGAGCATGGTCATCAGATGAGTAGCATTAATAAGAGCCTGAGGGGAGCATGGTCATCATAGATGAGTAGCATTAATAAGAGCCTGAGGGGAGCATGGTCATCATAGATGAGTAGAATTAATAAGAGCCTGAGGGGGGAGCATGGTCATCGTAGATGAGAAGCATTAATAAGAGGCTAAAGAGGGGGGCATGTTCATCATAGATGAGTAGCATTAAAAAGAGCCTGAGGGGGAGCATGGTCATCATGGATGAGTAGCATTAAAAAGAGCCTGAGCGGGGAGCATGGTCATCATAGATGAGTAGCATTAATATGAGCCTAAGGGGGAGCATGGTCATCATAGATGAGTAGGATTAATATGAGCCTAAGGGGGAGCATGGTCATCATAGATGAGTAGCATTGATAAGAGCCTGAAGGGGGGAGCATGGCATCGTGGATGAGCAGCATTAATAAGAGCCTGAGGGGGGTATGGTCATCATAGTTGTGTAGCATTAATAAGAGCCTGAGGGGAGCCTGGTCATCATAGATAAGTAGCATTAATAAGAGCCTGAGGGGGTGCATGGTCATCGTAGATGAGTAGCATTAATAAGAGCCTGAGGGAGCATGGTCATCGTAGATGAGTAGCATTAATAAGAGCCTGAGGGGGGAGCATGTTCATTGCAGATGAGTAGCATTAATAAGAGCCTGAGGGGGGAGCATGGTCATCATAGATGAGTAGCATTAATAAGAGCCTGAGGGGGGAGCATGGTCATCAGAGATGAGTAGCATTAATAAGAGCCTAAAGGGAGGACCATGGTCATCATAGATGAGAAGCATTAATAAGAGCCAGTGGGGGGAGCATGTTCATCGTAGATGTGTAGCATTAATAAGAGCCTGAACAGGCAGCATGGTCATCATAGATGAGTAGCATTAATAAGAGCCTGAGGGGGGAGCATGTTCATCGTAAATGAGTAGCATTAGTTAGAGCCTGAGGGAGGAGTATGGTCATCATAGAGAAGTAGCATTATTGAGAGCCTGAGGGGGGGCGCATGGTCATCATAGTTGAGTAGCATTAATAAGAGCCTGAGGGGGTGCATGGTCATTGTAAATGAGTACCATTAATAAGAGCCTGAGGGGGGAGCATGATCATCATATATGAGTAGCATTAATAAGAGCCTGAGGGGAGAGCATGGTCATCATAGATGAGTAGCATTAATAAGAGCCTGAGGGAAGCATGGTAATCATAGATGAGTAGCATTAATAAGATCCTGAGGAAGGAGCATGGTCATTGTAAGTGTGTAGCATTAATAAGAGTCTGAGGGGGGCAAGGTCATCGTAGATGAGTAGCATTAATAAGAGCCTGAGGGGGGAGCATGGTCATCATAGATGAGTAGCATTAATAAGAGCCTGAGGGGGAGCATGGTCATCATAGATGAGTAGCATTAAAGGAGCCTGAAGGGGGAGCATGGTCATTGTAGATTAGTAAAATTAATAAGAGCCTGAGGGGGTCAATGGTCATCGTAAATGAGTAGCATTAATAAGAGTCTGGGGGGCATGGTCGTCATAGATGAGTAGCATTAATAATAGCATGTGGGGGGAGCATGGTCATCATAGATGAGTAGCATTATTAAGAGCCTGAGGGGGTGCATGGTCATCATAGATGAGTACATTAATAAGAGCCTGAGGGGGAGCATGGTCATCATAGATGAGTAGCATTAATAAGAGCCTGAGGGGGGAGCATGGTCATCATAGATGAGTAGCATTAATAAGAGCCTGAGGGGAGCATGGTCATCGTAGATGAGTAGCATTAAAAAGAGCCTGAGCAGGGAGCATGGTCATCATAGATGAGTAGCATTAATAAGAGCCTGAGGGGGAGCATGGTCATCATAGATGAGTAGCATTAATAAGAGCCTGAGGGGGGAGCATGGTCATCATAGATGAGTAGCATTAATAAGAGCCTGAGGGGGGAGCATGCTCATCATAGATGAGTAGCATTAATATGAGCCTGAGGGGGCAGCATGGTCATTATAGATGTGTAGCATTAATAAGAGCCTGAACAGGCAGCATGGTCATCATAGATGAGTAGCATTAATAAGAGCCTGAGGGGAGCATGGTCATCATAGATGAGTAGCATTAATAAGAGCCTGAGGGGGGAGCATGGTCATCATAGATGAGTAGCATTAATAAGAGCCTGAGGGGGAGCATGGTCATCATAGATGAGTAGCATTAATAAAAGCCTGAGGGGGAGCATGGTCTTCGTAGATGAGTAGCATTAATAAGAGCCTGCCCCCGGAACATGGTCATCGTAGATGAGTAGCATTAATAAGAGCCTGAGGGGGAGCATGGTCATCATAGATGAGTAGCATTAATAAGAGCCTGAGGGGGGAGCATGGTCATCATAGATGAGTAGCATTAATAAGAGCCTGAGGGGGGAGCATGGTCATCATAGATGAGTAGCATTAATAAGAGCCTGAGGGGGGAGCATGGTCATCATAGATGAGTAGCATTAATAAGAGCCTGAGGGGGAGCATGGTTATCATAGATGAGTAGCATTAATAAGAGCCTGAGGGAGCATGTTCATTGTAGATAAGTAGCATTAATAAGAGCCTGAGGAAAGAGCATGTTCATCATAGATCAGTAGTATTAATAAGAGCCCGAGGGTGGAGCATGGTCATCATAGATAAGTAGCATTAAAATGAGCCTGAGCAGGGAGCATGATCATCCTAGATGAGTAGCATTAATAAGTGCCTGAGGGGAAGCATGGACATCATAGATGAGTAGCATTAAAAAGAGCCTGAGCAGGTAGCATGGTCATCATAGATGAGTAGCATTAATAAGAGCCTGATGGGGGACCATGGTCATCATAGATGAGTAGCATTAATAAGTGCCTGAGGGGAAGCATGGACATCATAGATGAGTAGCATTAAAAAGAGCCTGAGCAGGTAGCATGGTCATCATAGATGAGTAGCATTAATAAGAGCCTGAGGGGGGTGCATGGTCATCATAGAGGAGTAGCATTAATAAGAGCCTGAGTGGGTGCATGGTCATCATAGATGAGTAGCATTAATAAGAGCTTGAGGGGGGAGCATGGTCATCATAGATGAGTAGCATTAATAAGAGCCTGAGTGGGGAGCATAGTCATCATAGATGAGTAGCATTAATAAGAGCCTGAGGGGGAGCATGGTCATCATAGATGAGTAGCATTAATAAGAGCCTGAGGGGGAGCATGGTCATCATAGATAAGAAGCATTAAAAAGAGCCTGAGGGCCGGGCATTTTCATCCTAGATGAGTAGCATTAATGAGAGCCTGAGGGGCGAGCATGGTCATTGTAGATGAGTAGCATTAATAAGAGCCTGAGGGGGAGCATGGTCATCATAGATGAGTAGCATTAATAAGAGCCTGAGGGGGGAGCATGGTCATCATAGATGAGTAGCATTAATAAGAGCCTGAGGGGGGCATGTTCATCATAGATCAGTAGCATTAATAAGAGCCTGAGGGGGTACATGGTCAGCAGAGATGAGTGCCATTAATAAGAGCCTGAGGGAGGAGCATGATCTTCATAAATGAGTAGCATTAATAAAAGCCTGAGGGGGAGCATGGTCATCGTAGATGAGTAGCATTAATAAGAGCCTGAGGGGGAGCATGGTCATCGTAGATGAGTAGCATTAATAAGAGCCTGAGGGGGAGCATGGTCATCATAGATGAGTAGCATTAATATGAGCCTAAGGGGGAGCATGGTCATCATAGATGAGTAGCATTGATAAGAGCCTGAAGGGGGGAGCATGGTCATCGTAGATGAGTAGCATTAATAAGAGCCTGAGGGGGAGCATGGTCATCGTAGATGAGTAGTAATTATAAGAGCCTGAGGGGGTGCATGGTCATCATAGATGAGTAGCATTAATAATAGCCAGAGGGGGGAGCATGGTCATCATATTTGAGAAGCATTAATAAGAGCCTGAGTGGCGAGCATGGTCATCATAGATGAGTAGCATTAATAAGAGCCTGAGGGGAGCATGTTCATCATAGATGAGTAGCATTCATAATAGCCTGAGGGGGAGCATGGTCATCGTAGATGAGTAGCATTAATAAAAGCCTGAGGGGAAGCATGGTCATCATAGTTGAACAGCATTAATAAGAGCCTGAGGGGAGGCATGGTCATCATAGATGAGTAGCATTAATAAGAGCCTGAGGGAGCATGGTCATCATAGATGAGTAGCATTAATAAGAGCCTGAGGGGAGCATGGTCATAGATGAGTAGCATTAATAAGAGCCTGAGGGGAGCATGGTCATCATAGATGAGTAGCATTAATAAGAGCCTGAGGGGAGCATGGTCAGAGATGAGTAGCATTAATAAGAGTCTGAGGGGGGGCATGGTCATCATAGATGAGTAGCATTAATAAGAGCCTGAGGGAGGAGCATGTTCATCATAGATGAGTAGCATTAATAAGAGCCTGAGGGGGAGCATGGTCATCGTAGATGAGTAGCATTAATAAAAGTCTGAGGGGGAGCATGGTCATCATAGATGAGTAGCATTAAAAAGAGCCTGAGCTGGGAGCATGGTCATCATAGATGAGTAGCATTAATAAGAGACTGAGGGGGAGCATGGTCATCAGAGATGAGTAGCATTAATAAGAGACTGAGGGTAGCATGGTCATCATAGATGAGTAGCATTAATAAGAGCCTGAGGGGAGCATGGTCATCATGGATGAGTAGCATTAATAAGAGCCTGAGGGGAGCATGGTCATCATAGATGAGTAGCATTAATAAGAGCCTGAGGGGGAGCATGGTCATCATAAATGAGTAGCATTAATAAGAGCCTGAGGGAGGACCATGGTCATCATAGACGAGTAGCACTAATTAGAGACTAAGGGAGGAGCATGGTCATCATAGATTGAGTAGCATTAATAAGGAGCCTGAGGGAGCATGGTCATCATAGATGAGTAGCATTAATAAGAGTCTGAGGGGGGCATGGTCATAGATGAGTAGCATTAATAAGAGCCTGAGGGAGGAGCATGTTCATCATAGATGAGTAGCATTAATAAGAGCCTGAGGGGGAAGCATGGTCATCATAGATGAGTAGCATTAATAAGAGCCTGTGGGGGAAGCATGGTTATCATAGATGAGTAGCATTAATAAGAGCCTGAGTGGGGACCATGGTCATCATAAATATGTAGCATTAATAAGAGCCTGAAGGGGGAGCATGGTCATCATAGATGAGTAGCATTAATATGAGCCTGAGGTGGAGCATGGTCATCAGAGATGAGTAGCATTAATAAGAGACTGAGGGGGAGGCACATGGCATCATCAATAAATAGCATTAATAAGAGCCTGTGGGTGGAGCATGTTCATTGTAGATGAGTAGCATTAATAAGAGCCTGAGCAGGGAGCATGGTCATCCTAGATGAGTAGCATTAATAAGTGCCTGAGGGGAAGCATGGACATCATAGATGAGTAGCATTAAAAAGAGCCTGAGCAGGTAGCATGGTCATCATAGATGAGTAGCATTAATAAGAGCCTGAGGGGAAGCATGGTCATCATAGATGAGTAGCATTAATAAGAGCCTGAGGGGGGTGCATGGTCATCATAGAGGAGTAGCATTAATAAGAGCCTGAGTGGGGAGCATAGTCATCATAGAGGAGTAGCATTAATAAAATCCTAAGGGGGTACATGGTCATTGTAGATGAGTAGCATTAATAAGAGCCTGAGTGGGTGCATGGTCATCATAGATGAGTAGCATTAATAAGAGCTTGAGGGGGGAGCATGGTCATCATAGATGAGTAGCATTAATAAGAGCCTGAGGGGGAGCATGGTCATCATAGATGAGTAGCATTAATAAGAGCCTGAGGGGGTGCATGGTCATCGTAGATGAGTAGCATTAATAAGAGCCCGAGGGGGTGCATGGTCATCATAGATGAGTAGCATTAATAAGAGCCTGAGGGGGAGCATGGTCATCGTAGATGAGTAGCATTAATAAGAGCCTGAGGGGGTGCATGTTCATCAGAGATGAGTAGCATTAATAAGAGCCTGAGGGGGGTGCATGGTCATCATAAATGTGTAGCATTAATAAGCGCCTGAAGGAGGAGCATGCTCATTGTAGATGAGTAGCATTAATATGAGCCTGAGTGGGGAGTATAGTCATCATAGAAGAGTAGCATTAATAAGAACCTGAGGGGGTGCATGGTCATCATAGATGAGTAGCATTAATAAGAGCCTGGGGAGGGCGCATGGCATCGTGGATGAGTAGCATTAATAAGACCCTGAATAGGGGAGCATGCTCATCATAAAGGAGTAGCATTAATAAGAGCCTAAGGGGGGTGCATGGACATCGTAGATGAGTAGCATTAATAAGAGCTTGTGGGGGGAGCATGGTCATCATAGATGAGTAGCGTTAATAAGAGCCTGAGGGGGTGCATGGTCATTGTAGATGAGTAGCATTAATAAGCGCCTCAGTGGGAGCATGGTAATCGCAGACAAGTAGAATTAATTAGAGCCTGAGGGGGGAGCATAGTCATCATAGATGAGTAGCAATTATAAGAGCCTGAGGAGGGAGCATGGTCATCATAGATGAGTAGCATTAATAAGAGCCTGAGGGGGGAGCATAGTCATTGTAGATGAGTAGCATTAATAAGAGCCTGAGGGGGGAGCATGATCATCATAGATGAGTAGCATTAATAAGAGCCTGAGGGGAGCATGGTCATTGTAGATGAGTAGCATTAATAAGAGCCTGAGGGGAGCATGATCATCATAGATGAGTAGCATTAATAAGAGCCTGAGGGGGAGCCTGATCATCATAGATGAGTAGCAATTATAAGAGCCTGAGGAGGGAGCATGGTCATTGTAAGTGAGTAGCATTAATAACTGCCTGAGGGGGAGCATGGTCATCGTAGATGAGTAGCATTAATAAGAGCATGAGGGGGGAGCATGTTCATCGAAGATGAGTAACATTAATAAAATGCCTGAGGGGGAAACATAGTGATTGTAGATGAGGAGCATTAATAAGAGCCTGAGGGGAAGCATGGTCATCATAAATGAGTAGCATTAATAAGAGCCTGAGGGGGGAGCATGGTCATCGTAGATGAGTAGCATTAATAAGAGTCTGAGGGGGGAGCATGGTCATCGAAGATGAGTAGCATTAATAAGAGCCTGAAGGGGGGCACATGTCATCGTAAATGAGTAGTTTTAATAAGAGACTGAGGGGGGAGCATGTTCATCATAGATGAGTAGCATTAATAAGAGCCTGAGGGGGGATCATGGTCATCATAGATGAATGAGTAACATTAATACGAGCCTGAAGGGGTGCATGGTCATTGTAGATGAGTAGCATTAATAAGAGCCTGAGTGGGGAGTATAGTCATCATAGAAGAGTAGCATTAATAAGAGCCTGAGGGGGTGCATGTTCATCAGAGATGAGTAGCATTAATAAGAGCCTGAGGGGGAGCATGGTCATCATAGAGGAGTAGCATTAAAAAGAGCCTGAGTGGGGAGTATAGTCATCATAGAAGAGTAGCATTAATAAGAACCTGAGGGGGTGCATGTTCATCAGAGATGAGTAGCATTAATAAGAGCCTGAGGGGGGAGCATGGTCATCATAGATGAGTAGCATTAATAAGAGCCTCAGGGGAGAGCATGGTCATCACAGATGAGTAGCAATAATAGGAGCCTGAGGGGGGGGCATGGTCATCATAGAGGAGTAGCATTAATAAGAGCATGAAGGGGTGCATGGTCATCATAGTTGAGTAGCATTAATAAGAGCCTGAGGGGTAAGCATGGTCATCATAGATGAGTAGCATTAATAAGACCCTGAAGCTGAACCATGGTTATCGTAAATTAATAGCATTAATAAGAGCCTGAGGGAGGACCATGGTCATCATAAATGAGTAGCATTAATTAGAGCCTAAGAAAGGAGCATAGTCATCATAGATGAGTAGCATTAATAATAGCCTGGGGTGGGGACCATGGTCATCGTAGATGAGTAACATTAATAAGAGCCTGAGGGGAAAGCATGGTCATCGTAAATGAGTAGCATTAATAAGATCCTGAGGGGGGAGCATGTTGACCATAGATGATTAGTATTAATAAGATCCTGATGGGGAGCATGGGCATCGTAGATGAGTAGCATTAATAATAGCCTGAGGGGGGTGCATGGTCATCGTAGATGAGAAGCATTAATAGAAGCCGGAGAGGAAAGCATGCTTATCATAGATGAGTAGCATTAATAAGTGCCTGAGGGTGGAGTATGGTTATCTTAGATGAGTAGCATTAATAAGAGCCTGAGAGGACAGCATGTTCATCGTAGATGAGAAGCTTTAATAAGAACCTGTGCAAGGAGCATGGTCATTATAGATGAGTAGCATTAATAAGAGTCTGAGTGGGAGCAAGGTCATCATAGATGAGTAGCAATAATAAGAGCCTGAAGGGGGCGCTTGGCATCGTGGATGAGTAGCATTAATAAGACCCTGAGGGGTGAGCATGTTCATCGTAGTTGAGTAGCATTAATAAGAGCCTGAGGAGGGAGCATGATTATCATAGATGAGTAGAATTAATAAAAGCCTGAGGGGAGAACATGGTCATCATAAATGAGTAGCATTAATAAGAGCCTGAGGGGGTCCATGGTCATCGTAAATGTGTAGCATTCATAAGTGCCTGAAGGAGGAGCATGGTCATCAAAGAGGAGTAGCATTATTAAGATCCTGAGTGGATGCATGGTCATCATAGATGAGTAGCATTAATAAGAGCCTGAATGGGGGAGCATGCTCATCATAGGGAAGCATCATTAATAAGAGCCTGAGTGGGGAGCATATTCCTCATAGAGGAGTAGTATTAATAAGAGACTAAGGGGTTACATGGTCATCATAGATGAGTAGCATTAATAAGAGCTTGAGGGGGGAGCATGGTCATCATAGAAGAGTATCATTAATAAGAGCCTGATGGGGAAGCATGGTCATTGTAGATGAGTAGCATAAATAAGACCTCAGTGGGAACATGGTCATCATAGACAAGTAGAATTAATATGTGCCTGAGGGTGGAGCATAGTCATCGTAGATGAGTATCATTAATAAAGAGCCTGAGAAGAGGAGCATAGTCATCATAGATGAGTAGCATTAATAAGAGCCTGAGGCAGAGCATGGTCATCGTAGATGAGTAGCATTAATAAGAGCCTGAGGGGGAAGCATGTTCATTGTCGATGAGTAGCATTAATAAGAGCCTGAGGGGGGAGCATGTTCATCGTAGATGAGTAGCATTAATAAGAGCCTGAGGGGGTAGCATGTTTATCATAGATGAGTAGCATTAATAAGAGCCTGATGGGGAAGCATGGACATCGTAGATAAGTAGCATTAAAAAGAGCCTGAGCGAGGAGCATGGTCATCATAGAAAAGTATCATTAATAAGGCCCTGAGCGGGGAGCATGGTCATCGTAAATGGGTTGCATTAATAATAGCCTGAGGGTGGAGCATCATCATCATGTATGAGTAGCATTAATAAGAGCCTGAGGGGGGAGCATAATCATCCTAGATGAGCAGCATTAATAAGTGCCTAAGGGGTGAGCATCATCATAATGTATGAGTAACATTAGTAAGAGCATGAGGGGGGAGCATGATCATCATAAATGAGTAGCATTAATAATAGCCGGAGGGGGGAGCATCGTCATCATGTATGAGTAGCATTATAAAGAGCCTGATGGGGTAGCATAATCATCGTAGATGAGCAGCGTTAATAAGAGACTGTGGGGGTGCATGGTCATCGTAAATGAGTAGCATTAATAGCCTGAGGGGGAGCATCTTCATCGTAGATGAGTAGCATTAATAAGAGCCTGAGAGTGACCATGGTCATCATAGATAAGAAGCATTAATAAAACCCTGAGGGGTGCATGGTCATCATAGATGAGTAGCATTAATAAAAGCCTGAAGTGGGAGCATGGTCATCATAAATGAGTAGCATTAATAAGAGCATGAGGTGGAGGAGCATGGTCATCATAGATTAGTAGCATAAATAAGAGCCTGAGTGGGGCACATGGTCATCATAGATGAGTAGCATTAATAAGAGCCTGAGGGGGGAGCATGGTAATTGTAAATGAGTAGCATTAATAAGAGCCTGAGGGGGGAGCATGGTCATCATAGATGAGTAGCATTAATAAGAGCCTGAGGGGAAGCATGGTCATCATAAATGAGTAGCATTAATAAGAGCCTGAGGGGGAGCATGGTCATCGTAAGTGAGTAGCCATAATAGGAGTCTGATGGGGGAGCATGGTCATCATAGATGAGTATCATTAATAAGAGCCAGAGGGGGTGCAAGTTTATTGTAGATGAGTTGCATTAATAAGAGCTTGAGGGGGGAGCATGTTCATCATAGATGAGTAGCATTAATAAGAGTCTAAAGGGGGAGCATGGACATCGTAGATGAGTAGCAAGATGAGTAGCATTAAAAAGCCCCTGAGGAGCATCATGGTCATCGTGGATGAGTAGCATAAAAGAGCCTGAGGCGGGGAGCGGGAGCATGGACATCGTAGATGAGTAGCATTAATAACAGCCTGAGGGGGGAGCATGGTCATTGTAGATGAGTAGCATTAAAAAGAGCCTGAGCAGGGAGTATGGTTATCATGGAAAAGTAGCATTAATATGAGCCTGATGGGGAGCATGGTCATCATAGATGAGTAGCATTAATAAGAGCCTGAGGGGGGTGCATGGTCATCGTAGATGAGTAGCATAAAAAGAGGCTTAGCGGGAAGCATGGACATCATAGAAATGTAGCATTAATAAGAGCCTGAGGGGGACCATGTTCATCATTGATGAGTAGCATTATAAAGAGCCTGAGGGGGTAGCATGGTCATCGTAGATGAGTAGCATTAAAAAGAGGCTTAGCGGGAAGCATGGTCATCATAGAAATGTAGCATTAATAAGAGCCTGAGGGGGACCATGTTCATCACTGATGAGTAGCATTATAAAGAGCCTGATGGGGTAGCATAATCATCGTAGATGATCAGCATTAATAAGAGCCTGAGGGAGGAGCATGGTCATCGTAGATGAGTAGAATTAATAAGACACTGAGGGGGAAGCAATTTCATCATAGATGAGTAATATTAAAAAGAGTCTGAGCGGGGAGCATGGTCATCATAGATGAGTAGCATTAATATGAGCCTAAGAGAGAGCATGGTCATCATATATGAGTAGCATTAATAAGAGCATGAAGGGAGGAGCATGGAATCATGGATGAGCAGCATTAATAAGAGCCTGAGGGGGGAGTATGTTCATCTTAGATGAGTAGCATTAATAAAAGCCTGAGGGGGGTGCATGGTCATTGTAGATGAGTAGCATTAATAAGAGTCTGAGGGGAGCATGGTCATCGTAGATGAGTAGAATTAATAAAAGCCTGAGGGGGAAGCATGGTCATCATAAGTGAGTAACATTAATAAGAGTCTGAGGGTGGAGCATATTCATCGTAAATGAGTAGCATTAATAAGAGCCTGAGGGGGGAGCATGGTCATCGTAGATGAGTAGCATTAATAGGATCCTGAGGGTGAGCATGGTCATCTGGATGAGTAGGATTAATAAGAGCTTGAGGGTGGGATCATGGTCAACATAGATGAGTAGCATTAATAAGAGCCTTAGCAGGATCATGGTCATCCTAGATGAGTAGCATTAATAAGAGCCTGGGGGGCATGGTCATCGTAGATGAGTAGCATTAATAAGAGCCTGAGTGGGGAGCCTCTTCATTGTACATGAGTAGCATTAATAAGAGCCTGGGGGGTGAGAATGGTCATCATAGTTGAGTATCATAAATAAGAGCCTGAAGGTGACCATGGTCATCATAGATGAATAGCATTAATAAAAGCCTGAGAGAGGATCATGTTCCTCATAGATGAGTAGCATTAATACAAGCCTGAGGGGGGAGCTTGGTCATCGTAGATGAGTAGCACTAATAAGAGCCTGAGAGGTCTATTTTCATCATAAATGAGTAGCATTAATAAGAGCCTAAGGGAAAAGTATGGTCATCATAGATGACTAGCATTAATAAGAGCCTGAGGGGGAGCATGGTTGTCATAGATGAATAGCATTAATAAGATCCTGAGGGGGAGCATAGTCATCATTGAAGAGTAACACTAATAAGAACCTGAGGGGGGATCCTGGCCATCGTAGATGAGTAGCATTAATAAGAGCCTGAGGGGGGAGCATGATCATCGTAAATGAGTAGCATTAATAAAATCCTTAGGGGGAGCATGGTCATCATAGATGAGTAGAATTAATAAAAGCATGAGGGGGTACATGGTCATCTTAAATGAGTGGCATTAATAAGAGCCTGAGGGGGGAGCATGGTCATCCTAGATGATTACGTTAATAAGAGCCTGAGGGGGGACCCAGGTCATTGTATATGAGTAGCATTAATAAGCGCCTGGGGAGGACCATGGTCATCAATATTGAGTAGCATTAATAAGAGCCTGAGGGGGGCATGATCATCATAGATGAGCAGCATTAATAAGAGCCTGAGGGGAGAGCATGGTCATTGTAAATGAGTGGCATTAATAAGAGCCTGAAGAAGAGCATTGTCATCGTAAGTGAGTACCCATAATAGGAGTCTGATGGGGGAGCATGGTCATCGTAGATGAGTAGCATTAATAAGAGCCTGAGGGGGGAGAATGTTCATCGTAGATGAGTAGCATTAATAAGAACCTGAGGAGGAAGCATGGTCATCATAGATGAGTAGCATTAATAAGAGCCTGAGAGGGGAGTATGGTCATCGTAGATGAGTAGCATTAATAAGAGCCCGATGGGGAAGCCTGGTCATCATAGGTGAGTAGCATTATTAAGAGCCTGAGGTGGAGGAGCAGGGTCATCATAGATGAGTAGCATTAATAAGAGCCTGAGCAGGGATCGTGTTCATTATAGATGAGTAGCATTAATAAGAGCCCGAGGGGGAGCATGGTCATCATAGATGGTAGCATTAATAAGAGTTTGAGGGGGAGCATGGTCATCATAGATGAGTAGCATTAATAACAGACTGAAGGGGAATCATGGTCATCATTGATGAGTAGCATTATTAAGAGCCAGAGGTGGAGGAGCATGGTCTTCCTAAATGAGTAGCATTAATAAGAGCCTGAGGGAGGAGCATGGTCATCATAGATAAGTAGAGTTAATAAGAGCCTGAGGGGTCCATGGTCATCATAAATGAGTAGCATTAATAAGAGTCTGAGGGGGTGGCATGGTCATCATAGATGAGTATCAATAATAATGTACTGAGGGGGGAGCATGGTCATCATAAATGAGTAGCATTACTAAGAGTCTGAGGGGGGAGTATGGTCATCGTAGATGATTACATTAATAAAAGCCTGAGGGGGGGACCATGGTCATTGTATATGAGTAGCATATACAATGACCATGGTATATGAGTAGCATTACTAAGAGCCTGAGGGGGGGCATGGCCATCGTAATTGAGTTGCATTAATAAGCACCTGGGGGGGCATGATCATCGTAGATGAGTAGCATTAAAAAGCGCCTGAGGGGGAAGCATGGTCATCGTAGATGAGTAGCATTAATAAGAGCCTGAGGGGGGACCATAGACATCGTAAATGAGCAGCATTAGTAATAGCTTGAGGGGGGAGCATTGTCATCATGTATGAGTAGCATTAATAAGAGCCTGAGGGAGGAGCATGGTCATCGTAGATGAGTAGTATTAATAAGAGCCTGAGGGGGGAGCATGATCATCGTGGATGAGTAGCGTTAGTAAGAGGCTGAGAGGGTAGTATGGTCATCGTAGATGAGTAGCATTAATAAGAGCCTGAGTGGGGAGCATGGTCTTCGTAGTTGAGTAGCATTATTAAGAGCCTGAGCGGGAATCATGGTTAGTATAGATGAGTAGCAATAATAAGAGCCTGAGGGGGTGCATGGTCATCGTAGATGAGTAGCATTCATAAGAGCCTGAGGGGGGAGCATGGTCATCATAGATGAGTACCATTAATAAGAGCCTGAGGGGGAAGCATGGTCATTATAGATGAGTAGCATTAATAAGAGCCTGAGTGGGGAGCATGGTCTTTGTAGATGAGTAGCATTAATAAGTGCATGAGGGGTAGCATGGTCATCCTAGATGAGTAGCATTAATAAGAGCCTGAGGGAGTAGCATGATCATCATAGATGAGTAGCATCAATACGAGCCTAAGGGGAGAGCATGGTCATCGTAGATGAGTAGCATTAATAAGAGCCTGAGGGGGTGCATGGTCATCGTAGATGAGTAGCATTAATAAGAGCCTGAGGGGGATGAGGGGGGAGCATGGTCATCTTAAATGAGTAGCATTAATAAAATCCTGAGGGGGTGCATGGTCATCGTAAATGAGTAGCATTAATAAGAGCCTGAGGGGTGAGCATGGTCATCGTAGATGAATAGCATTAATAATAGCCTGAGGGGGAGCATGGTCATCGTAGATGAGTAGCATTAATAAGAGCCTGAGTGGCGAGCATGGTCATCATAGATGAGTAGCATGAATAATAGCCTGCAGGGGTAGCATGGTCATCATAGATGAGTAGCATTAATAAGAGCCTGAGGGGGGAGCATGTTCATCGTAGATGAGTAGCATTAATAAGATCCTGAGGGGGAGCATGGTCATCTAGATGAGTAGGATTAATAAGAGCTTGGGGGTGGGATCATGGTCTTCATAGATGAGTAGCATTAATAAGAGCCTGAGAAGGATCATGGTCATCCTAGATGAGTAGCATTAATAAGAGCCTGGGGGGAGCATGGTCATCGTAGATGAGTAGCATTAATAAGAGCCTGAGCGGGAAGCATGGTCATCATAGATGAGTAGCATGAATAATAGCCTGCGGGGGTAGCATGGTCATCATAGATGAGTAGCATTAATAAGAGCCTGAGGGGGGAGCATGTTCATTGTAGATGAGTAGCATTAATAAGAGCCTGAGAAGGATCATGGTCATCCTAGATGAGTAGCATTAATAAGAGCCTGAGGAAGAAGCATAGTCACCATAGATGAGTAGCATTAATAAGAGCCTGAGGGGGGAGCATGGTCATCGTAGATGAGTAGCATTAATAGGATCCTGAGGGCGAGCATGGTCATCTAGATGAGTAGGATTAATAAGAGCTTGAGGGTGGGATCATGGTCATCGTAGATCAGTAGCATTAATAAGAGCCTTAGAAGGATCATTGTCATCCTAGATGAGTAGCATTAATAAGAGCATGGGGGGCATGGTCATTGTAGATGAGTAGCATTAATAAGAGCCTGAGTGGGGAGCCTCTTCATTGTACATGAGTAGCATTAATAAGAGCCTGAGGGGTGAGAATGGTCATCATAGATGAGTATCATAAATAAGAGCCTGAGGGTGACCATGGTCATCATAGATGAATAGCATTAATAAAAGCCTGAGGGAGGAGCATGTTCCTCATAGATGAGTAGCATTAATACGAGCCTCTGGGGGGAGCATGGTCATCATAGATGAGTAGCATTAATAAGAGCCTGAGAGGTCCATTTTCATCATAAATGAGTAGCATTAATAAGAGCCTAAGGGAAAAGTATGGTCATCATAGATGACTAGCATTAATAAGAGCCTGAGGGGGAGCATGGTTGTCATAGATGAATAGCATTAATAAGAGCCTGAGGGGGAACATGGTCATCGTAGAAGAGTAACATTAATAAGAACCTGAGGGGGGATCCTGGCCATCGTAGATGAGCAGCATTAATAAGAGCCTGAGGGGGGAGCATGATCATCGTAAATGAGTAGCATTAATAAAAGCCTGAGGGGGAGCATCGTCATCATAGATGAGTAGAATTAATAAAAGCCTGAGGGGGGAGCATGGTCATCTTAAATGAGTGGCATTAATAAGAGCCTGAGGGGGGAGCATGGTCATCGTAGATGATTACGTTAATAAGAGCCTGAGGTGGGACCCTGGTCATTGTATATGAGTAGCATTAATAGGAGCCTGGGGGGGGCATGTTCATCGTAGATGTAAAGCATTAAAAAGTGCCTGAGGGGGAAGCATGGTCATGTAGATTAGTAGCATTAATAAGAGCCTGAGGGGGACCATAATCATCGTAAATGAGCAGCATTAATAATACCGTGAGGGGGGAGCATAGTCATCATGTATGAGTAGCCTTAATAAGAGCCTGATGGAGGAGCATGATCATCGTAGATGAGCAGCATTAATAAGAGCCTGAGGGGGGAGCATGGTCATTGTAAATGAGTGGCATTAATAAGAGCCTGAGGAGGAGCATGGTCATCGTAAGTGAGTAGCCATAATAGGAGTCTGATGGAGGAGCATGCTCATCATAGATGAGTAGCATTAATAAGAGCCTGAGTGGGGAGTATGTTCATCGTAGATGAGTAGCATTAATAAGAACCTGAGGGGAAGCATGGTCATCATAGATGAGTAGCATTAATAAGAGCCTGAGAGGGGAGTATGGTCATCGTAGATGTGTAGCATTAATAAGAGCCCGATGGGGAAGCCTGGTCATCATAGATGAGTAGCATTAATAAGAGCCTGAGCAGGGATCATGTTCATTATAGATGAATAGCATTAATAAGAGCCCGAGGGGGAGCATGGTCATCATAGATGGTAGCATTAATAAGAGTTTGAGGGGGGAGCATGGTCATCATAGATGAGTAGCATTAATAACAGCCTGAGGGGGAATCATGGTCATCATTGATGAGTAACATTAATAAGAGCCAGAGGTGGAGGAGCATGGTCTTCATAGATGATTAGCATTAATAAGAGCCTGAGGGAGGAGCATTGTCATCATAGATAAGTAGAGTTAATAAGAGCCTGAGGGGGTCCATGGTCATCTTAAATGAGTAGCATTAATAAGAGTCTGAGGGGGAGGCATGGTCATCATAGATGAGTATCAATAATAATGTACTGAGGGGGGAGCATGGTCATCATAAATGAGTAGTTTTACTAAGAGTCTGAGGGGGGAGTATGGTCATCGTAGATGATTACATTAATAAAAGCCTGAGGGGGGACCATAGTCATTGTATATGAGTAGCATTACTAAGAGCCTGAGGGGGGGCATGGCCATCGTAATTGAGTAGCATTAATAAGCGCCTGGGGGGGCATGATCATTGTAGATGAGAAGCATTAAAAAGCGCCTGAGGGGGAAGCATGGTCATCGTAGATGAGTAGCATTAATAAGAGCCTGAGGGGGGACCATAGACATCGTAAATGAGCAGCATTAATAATAGCTTGAGGGGGGAGCATTGTCATCATGTATGAGTAGCATTAATAAGAGCCTGAAGGAGGAGCATGGTCATCGTAGATGAGTAGTATTAATAAGAGCCTGAGGGGGGAGCATGATCATCGTGGATGAGTAGCGTTAGTAAGAGGCTGAGGGGGAGTATGGTCATCGTAGATGAGTAGCATTAATAAGAGCCTGAGTGGGGAGCATGGTCTTCGTAGTTGAGTAGCATTATTAAGAACCTGAGCGGGAAGCATGGTTATTATAGATGAGTAGCATTAATAAGAGCCTGAGGGGGTGCATGGTCATCGTAGATGAGTAACATCAATACGAGCCTAAGGGGAGAGCATGGTCATCGTAGATGAGTAGCATTAATAAGAGCCTGAGGGGGTGCATGGTCATTGTAGATGAGTAGCATTAATAAGAGACTGAGGGGGATGAGGGGGGAGCATGGTCATCTTAAATGAGTAGCATTAATAAAATCCTGAGGGGGTGCATGGTCATCGTAGATGAGTAGCATTAATAAGAGCCTGAGGGGTGAGCATGGTCATTGTAGATGAATAGCATTAATAATAGCCTGAGGGGGTGCATGGTCATCGTAGATGAGTAGCATTAATAAGAGCCTGAGGGGGAAGCATGGTCATCGTAGATGAGTAGCATTAATAATACTACAAGAAGTGATAAATGGAGCACAGGAATCACTCGTCAGCGGAGGGTATTACTGCTCAGTGCAAAGATTTATATTGAAATTATGTGGTTGTCTCCTGCAGAAGGATAAAATGGCATAGGCATTCACAAAATATGTATAACACTGAATAGGGAACAGGATATACAGACACCTGGTTCAAGGTGTTCAGGTTACCCGAAAAGAACAGGAGTAATTGTAATGGAGGCTGGTGATATATGGCCAGAATGAGATAAAATGTGCTAAGCAAAACAGTGGTCTGATGATGATGATGATGATGATGATGATGATGATAATGATAGCAGCGGTGAAGGAAAGGAAGTGAAAAATGAGATGGAGACTTTCAAGTAAACAAGAAGTTCTTTCAGTTTTCAGACCACTATATTCGGGAAAGAAAATTATGTTTGAGTAAGCTAAAGTACCCATTAATGGTCAAAGTGGAAGAAAACCGTAGTCAAAGGGGATCTTAGACTTCCAGAGCTGAGGTGAAGCATGTCTATGTGTCTATGACAAGTTGATGCAATCATTCAGACAGTATGAATCTCAGTGATGAAATGGAACATTCTAGACTTAGCCCTAACCATTACAGATAGAGTGATCAGAGGTTAGTGGCAAGGGTGTTTTTAAACAACAGTGAATGTGTAATGATATGATTAACAATCCCTGAGGAGATGCTGAGGTGTGCTGAAAACAAATTTAAATTCAGATTTCATTTACAAAGTCAAAACACTAAAAAAGAATGTATAAATATGCAAGCAGTGAAATAATAAAAATAAAAGCAAATGAAATGAACAATAGAAGCATACATGGGAATATGAAATAACAGGTAAAACAAGAAAAACCTTGCACTTTACAAAATCTTTAGAATATAGACTTCAGGTTTTGAAAACAGTTATTCAACAGAATGGGGGCAGACACTGAGAATTAGTGAAGACTTATGAACTTCATTAAGGAAGGCGTGAGGAAGGGTTACTAGTTCTGTTTTTGAAGAAGGAGTAAGTGTGAGAAGAGGGCACGACTTCACCAACTCAAGAGAACGTGAAAAAGTGATGACCACTGAAACCAGGAAGGCATACAGAAAGATAAAAGGCGAGGAAACAAAAGGAAAACAATGGAATGTGACAAAACACAGCTATATAGTGGAAGCTAAAGCATATCTCAAGAAGGAGACAGCCAGAGGTGTGATGAATGCAACAAAGATATTTTTCAAGTACAGTGGAGAAAAATGCAGACATGACAGAGTACTGAGTTAAAGTAACAGCATAGGAATGAAAATTCTATATATCAGGACTGTTGAATGAGACATTTACCACTGAATTTACACAGTCATGACAAGGAAGTATGCCAGCATGCAGTGAGATAGAATATACTGCCAGAGATGTGTGGACAAGGGCAGGAGACTTAAACCTCGACACGGCTATTAATAGGACGTGCTGGAGGGACAGATTCATCACCCAAAGACTCCCTATGCTGTGGAACAAAATCCCGGTCTATGTGAGGCAGAGCACCTCGCTGGCCTTGTTCAAGAGGAATCTTGACCAATGGATGGGGGATCGCAGATACACCCCAGGGGTTACCTCAGTGTCACTGCTAGACAGAGGCACAGCAAAATAAAGGGCATAGTTTCTCCAAACTAAAAACTATGGGCTAGGCTTATAAATGCCCTTGGGCAGATAGCCTAGTATGAACCTATGAACCTATGAACCTATGATAGATGACAAAATGACTTGGGAGGGGCAGATAAGTATAAAAGATACTTGGACATTGTTGGGAAAGTCACAAGGTCTGGATGAACTGCCTTCCAGGGTGCACAATTAACCACAACCTCTACATTTTTCATGTACAGGGCATGAGAGTGGTAAAGTATCATAAAATGGAGAGAGGAGATCCCCTCCACACCGTGGCATGGATGCATTGACCACAAAGGACAATGAAATGACCAGGCTTATGGGCTGCCAAATGGATTATGATGCTCAAACTGAGAATTCCCTAAAGAAATAAACAAGCAAGAAGATAAATAAATAAAGGATATCCTTGGAATAGACTTTCTGGTCAAACCCAGGAAGTCTTCAAGAAAAAAATTCAAACCCTACCAAGACCAAATGAGGAACTGAAGCCAGTTGGCTAGCAAATGCCCCATATGCTGAAATTCTCTGCAAGTTTGATTAATTATGCTTATGAAGCTGCCTGCTTTTTATCTCTGACTTGTGTTACCTACTGACTGCTCTCTTACTTCCTTCTCATGTGTGTCTCATATTTATTTGTTGTCATTTTTCCGAGTTCTGACTCTCATATTTTGGTTTGTTGTATAATATCTTTACCTTCCTTTTGAGTTTCACTATCCTCTGATTCTTCACCCTCTCTGTGTCTTTATTTGTTTAACTCATTGTATGGTTGATATTTTGTACCCAGATCACTAAAGTTTCTCTGTGTATTTATTCCTTTTTCTTTACTAATGATTCTTGTGTACGTTTGTTTTCTCCACGTCTTATTGCTATTCAGTCTCCTTGATTTGTAACTCACTGGGCTAAGAAATGCTCTGTAATCATATCAGCTGCAGAATCTTCTCTCCAGGTTCTAGTGCTTTTCATTTTATTTGATCCAGTCAGCAGTTTTATTGGGTTCTCTGAATATTTTATAAGACCCAGTTAATTTTATTGGGTTCACTGAATATTTTATATTACCTTTGTGATCCACTTTTATAATATTAGGCTATTTTTAAAGAAAAACAGTCATTTTAATTACATTTTGTTTTTTTCTGTCTACACTTTGCTTAAATTCAAATAATATTCAGTTTTTTAAATACTCATAATTTATGTTTGCCTTGACCTCATTTTAGTTGATGAATATTTTTATTAAGTGCATCATGCTTTAATTCTTATTTTGAAGTAATTCTGATACATTGCACTCCTTTTAAAATAAATTAATTTAGATCAAATGTGGCATTTACATATTTAGATGTTCAGTGTTAACAGCATATTGCAACAAAAATGAAAAATTGCCGCATAAATAATTTAATGCATGCATTTATTTCTATCCAAGCAATCTTCTACTGACCAATAAAATGTTCTGGATCCTTTGTCTACTATATGCCTTTTGATCTGTAAGTAAACATTTCACTTACCAATTGAAATTATTATACTGTTTAAATGGATCGAAAAATATCACATAAAAACACTGTACAGTTATTGTGTAAATATAGTTACCATAAGTAAATCAATATCCACACAATGTAAAACACAGACTGATTTAGCCTAACATAATAACTACTATTGTGTATTAAATATTTTTGGATGAATTGTCAATAAAAAATACTTTCTCAGAAAATAATATTTGATGCAGTCTTACATTCTGGCTTCTTTTCTAATTCACTTAAAAGAGTGTAAATATAATTTGTCATATTTCTCATTCCAGAGTTTGGCTTGAAACAAACATAAGTTAATGAAGTGCATTAAAAATAATTAAATCACTCAAGTCAATATACATAAGCAATAAATAAATTTTGCTTAAAGTCAGGAGTTTAAAATATGAGTTATGTGCATTTCATATAGGCAACAAATACAAAAAAAATCTTTCTTAAAATAATCTTTAAAAAAACAGATGTAATTTTCTTGATAAATAATAAGAAAATGGCTAATTAAGCATACAGCATAATGAGCAGCTTTATAACCATTACAGTATAAATAAAAATTTAAGCCATATTTATACTCAGAAAAATTAGAAAAAAATAATACAAATGTAAGTTATCCCTATGTGTACAATATAATCAGTTATTTGCCTTGAAGCTAGCCTGTTTAGGATAGCATGAATAAAAAAAAACTTTATTTTATGAACCTAAATTTTAAACATCTAATATGCAGCAGACCCTCCCATCAACAATTGCAGCAGTATAAGAACATAGATCATATAAAAATATCTGCAAGTAAACATACATTTTAGTTAAAGAGTATCAAAGACAGAAACAATATTTAATGCAGAACATGGACTTAAATCTGGGCCTTACTTTAATCTTTCAGGATACAGATGTATTTCAATTTTAAATCCATTCCATATCCTCTGGGTAATTTGTTCTTCAGACATCCTACTCTCAAACGTACAGGTATCTAATCTGTTAAAGAAGAGATTATCTTTAGCAGTGCTTTCATATACTGTTTAAGACGGTACAAGCTGCTAAACTGCTTCCAGGATCACTGCTTTCTGCAAATCAGTGGTGGTGTCACAGCATAACTTTAGGGGAGGTCTGGCCTGGTAGATATTTTTGGAATTATAACCTACAAGAACATGAATCCACCAAGTAGTTTATTTTACAAATAGTAGCATTATGTCTGAAGTGAATGATGATTATTTTTTTTCAAATACTGTGTATTTTTTCTGTCCACATACTCATAAATACTATTCTTTGACTATTTAACAATCTTTGCTGGTTTTATGTCAAGCCATGATTTTCTGACTCTAGGAAGGAAATGTCAGTGCACTATTCTGTCAGCAAATGCCTTTTCTAAAACTTCCTCAGGAATCTACATACAAGCTGTTTTACAGAAAGCAATTTTGTTTCATAGAAGATACTATAGCTAATACACTTAACATCTCTTTTTAATTTACATTGAAAAACAAGTAAAAGTTGTTAACATGGAAACGAAGCATTTCACAAAACATCAAATATAACTAGTACTGAAAAGACTTAGAGGGAGTAATTTAAAACTTATCATAATAGCTGTTTGAATAAAAGTTATATTTTTGTTGTGAAATTAACCAGCTGACTTCTATTAAAAGCTTTGATTTTGCCACAAAGCTTCCCTTGACATTTTATTTTCAACAGCCATGACCAAAAGGTGTACAAAGATTTTTTTTTTAATTTTCTAACATGGTGCTAGTGCATCCATCTTACCTATACTGTTCCTGAAATGCTCTTACATCAGTAATATATGTGCATCAGAACAGGTTCTTCTCAGATGAATTATTTTGAGTGCAAAGGACTGGAGTTTTGTCATTTTTGTGGCTATCACTTATGTGGCGTAGGACATTATTGGTAACTGGAAATGTATCTTTGTAGCTTCAGTTTCACTGCTTATCTCATAAAAGTAGCTCTAAGAAAAAATAATCACAGAGCAACTGTCTGCAAAATAAACTTCAAACCGCATGGATCAGTATTTATGTAGACAAGAAAAGTTTCCATGCATGAGCTGTTATCTGCCCTTATAATTAAAATGGCATCAACAAAATGAAGTCAGTGTAAAATACTGCATTGAAATGTATTTCCTGTACTGCACAACATTAATCTGAACAAATTCTAAAACTATATAATTGTCAGAAAGTGCTGACTAGTATGTGTGCTATCCCAGATTTACATATAGGTGTCACCATTAAAATGAAAATTATTATATTTAAACAGAAAAAGTATTTTAGAAATTAAAACGCTGCCTTGTATTGAAACCTAATGCTCAGTTATTTGCAGGATACCTCCAGTCAATAGAACAATAATTTAAATGTCCTCTGGTTATTATTGCCCAGATAGCTTCATGATGTTAATCAAATACATTAGAATTTTTAGAATCTCTGCTGTAACTGTGTTCTGTCAACTGTCCAGATTTTTGCAGAATGTCCTGATTTTTGCTTCATATTTTTGGTCTGTTCCTCATAAAATTAGCAGTTTTCTGGCAAATCACTGAGGACCCTTGTTACTGAACAATGACTGACATTAGCGTTTCATACTTCATACCCTTAATAAAATGTAGGGTAATGTAAAACCTGTTGTTTTACAACTTTTTAAGTTTGTAAGTGTGATATTTAAAATGTGTCTCAATTGTGGGCCCTTTGTTCCCCTATTATTTTTGGCTTTGTCCAGATTTCTTGAGCTAAGACACTAAGAGGTATGAACTGTTTAAGTGTGCACTGCAGACAACCGTTTATAACAGCAGGAAGACCCCAAGCAGACTGAGTGACCATAAGGAATTAATGACTGCAGTAGTATCTGTTTTGGCACTGGTACTGTGGGGTAAAATTGTATAGGATACATATAAACGTACGATAGGAACAGCAGTGGACTTAATTCATTTAGCTTTGCTTTGTGACAAAGTGAGCATGTCCCCATGGTCCAGACCCTGTATAGCATTATCTTATCAGTCCCTTGTGACAGCAGAATTTTTAAGATCTACATCATGCCGTGCTTTACTGTTTAGTCTTTAACAAGAAATGAAAAGATTCATAAAATCACGCAGACTGGTCATCTGTTAAAAGGCACACAGTGACGTAGGTGGCCTTTCATATTTCCCATGAAGTCATAAGTAGTCCTTAATGTTTGTGTCACTGTTAGGCAATAACTGAGATACTGGTCCTGTTGCATATCTGTGTGTGTGTGTGTGTGTGTCTGTGTGTGTGTTTTTACACATACTTCTGAATGTCTATGCACGTGTGTGTGCATGTGCGCATGCACATGTCTCCCTTTCTGAACCCATGTATCATTTAATTATGTATTTGATGATTTTTCTGAGACATGGGTAGTGTAAATTTATCTCCCTTATGTGAAAAATGCCTTTCAGTACAAGACACAGCCATATTATGAATGCTACAATTTTCCTTTCTATACTACTGTGAGTATCAGCCACTTCTCTAGCTGGTGTACCTAGTTAGGTAGGGATTCTAATCTCACTATAGTCAACTGACGTGTGTGTGTGAGTGTGTGTGTGTGTGTGTGTGTGTGTGTGTGTGTGTGTGTGTGTGTGTGTGTGTGTGTGTCTAGTGAGACAAACATAAGTGTGTATCCTAGTGTCAGCAATCCAGTCCCATGGAGAACAAATAATTTCCCTCCCTGATTCTCTTAACACGCAACCTACATCAATGGATGGGTGACCACAAATTCACTCCTGTGGTGGTGCCTACATCCTTCCTGGACAGAGGAAGTTTATATTAACTAGACCCTTACCTCTGTGAACTTCACTCACCTAACCATTGATAATTGGGGTAACTTGGGATAAATATGGCTAGGCTTGTAAGGGATTTAGGGCCATTAGCCTATTAACCTCCTATGAACCTATGAACAAGCTAATTTAAAATATAAATTGATATCAGGCAAGGTATAACATACAGAAGGTTATACCCACACCATTAAAATAAAGTATATATATATAGTGAAGCTATGGAGCTGCAAGCTAATGTGGCTAGGCCTAGGTTTTGTTCCCCTTTACAATCCCAAAATATTGAAAGCTCGAATTTCAGTATCTTGGGACCATAAAGGCGAAAATGCAAAATCTCGAAAGTGCATAAGCGTGAATTCAAATATCTCGACTCAGCGCTTATGCAGTGCAGCAACGGGACGAGAAGTGTTTGGTCGAGATGTTTTATGGACGTGAAGGTAAATGAGTTTATCTGAGTGCTATTGTAAGTTGTGCATGTCAGTTGGGGTAGGGAGGCTGTGTTTGTGTGGTGTGTGTGTGCGAGGGAGTGTGGAATGTCTGCATGTGAGTAATGCATTTCTTGACTGTTAATGGGATCTCAGAGTTGGTATATATAAGTAGGGGGGTGAGGGAGGCAGGGGGGCTTGACCCCCTGTGTAGATGTAGTGTAGGATTGTGTGGTTTGTGTGTTTTGGGTTGAATGGTGTGCGTGTTGTGTGGTGTACGGTTTGTGAATGTTCGGGATTTTAGTTTTTCATGTATGTGTGTTTCGGGATTGTGGGCTGTTCGACTTTATAGTTTCGAAATACTGTTGTTCGAGCTTTCAATATTTTGAGATTATAAAGGGGAACCATATATATATATATATATATATATATATATATATATATATATATATATATATATATATATAGATTCACTTTATATCCTCAAAATACTGAAATGTGGAAATTCAGTATTTCAAAGCTATAAAGTCGAAAATTTAAAACCATGAAAACTCAGAACCCTGAAATTCAAAATCTCGTACACCAGAGATTTTGAATTTCATGCTTCTACTCCACACACACACACCTCCCTCCCCACACACAAACTCTCTACTACATAAAAGCAAGGGGGCAAGCCACCCTGCACCTCCCACACCCCCCCTACTTAAATATTCTCACTCTGAGGTTGCACTGCAAACAAACACACGCAAAACACCACCACACAAGCTACATTCTCCTCGCACACACACATCACAGCAACAAAACACACTGACACACACCACAGCCCCTACCCAAAACCCTTAACACACACACTTACCTGAATCCATAACCACATCGAAACCTCAGAAGCGCGAAATTCAAAACCTCTGGAATTCGAGGTTTTGAATTTCATGCTTCTGAGCTTTCGCTCTTCTCAGGATTCCACTTTATGGGCTCGAAATACTGAATTTCGATATTTCAGTATTTCGAGCTTCTAAAGTGAATATCTCTCTCTCTCTCTCTCTCTCTATATATATATATATATATATATATATATATATATATACACACACACACACACACACACACACACACACACACACACACACACACACACACACACACACATACAGACTGACAAGAGAGACATACATACAGAAACAGAGCCATAGGCACTCCTCCCCCCCACACGCATGCATGAACATGCACATACACAAACAGACACATGCATGCACACACACAGACACATGCATGCACACACATACACACAGACAGACACACACACACATATCTATCTATATATATATATATATATATATATATATATATATATATATATATATATATATATATATATATATATATATATATATATATATACTAGCTTTAGTTGGTGTATTATGTTTTGCAAGTGTGTAATCGAGATAGTTATTAAATTTTATTGCAATTAATTATAAGCCACACTTGAGCAACTTAAAATAAGAAAGAAAAATAAAAATGCTTAATGAGATGTTAATAAATTAATCTCTTTTCTTACATATGCCACTAAATGATGCTATTTGTGAATTTAAGGGAAGGATGACATAAACTATGAAATGTTTCACTAGAGTTAATGCAGTTTCAAGTTAATAGGTTTTGTTTTGTTTCCAATTTTAACTAGTATATCAGTGCCATCTTGTCAAGAAGAGGCAGATCAAAGTGGTAGGAACTTAGTTCTCAGTAGTCGAGTGTTATTCTTTCTGAAGCTGGACATGTTTGCTGGAGCCTGGAAGGATCGCCCAGTTCCAGCCATTTTCCCAGGATGCTTGCAGTAGAATGCTGACTGGGGCCAGAGAGGAGCCAGTCTGGCTGAGACGGGCTACAAATGCTGGGAGTGGGACAGATAAAGTAAACACTCACAGCCTCAGCTCTGGCAAATTACTGGAGGGCCTTGACAGCACGACACTGACCAGGGCTGTTTGATAAGGGAGGCAAATCCTTGCACTGTCTTCATACTAGGCCCAGATATTTCACAATAAATGTCACCCTGTGAGAACAGACACTTCCAGAAGTATTAGACATCTGTATATTCCTGTCACCTTGGGGTGGGGGGAGTGAACTGGCAGTGCTGTCTAAACATTATAAGCCAGCTGCTAATCTCCTGACACAATAAAGGAATTATTTTTCTTGTTTAATCACAGGGAACCACAAGCATATTGTTTACCGGCCTTTTTAATGTAATGATAGTAAATCTGTTCATTACTGGATTTGAAAGTACTACTGCAGTACACTATTTTGTGTGCGTGTGTGTGTGTGTGTGTGTGTGTGTGTGTGTGTGTGTGTGTGTGTGTGTGTGTGTGTGTGTGTGTGTGTGTGTGTGAGAGTGAGTGTGTGTGTGTGTGTGTGTGTGTGTGTGTGTGTGTGTGTGTGTGTGTGTGTGTGTGTGTGTGTGTGTGTGTGTGTGCAGTTAAGCATAGGCCTGCATATTAACACATCACTTTTCCCTGGTCATTGAGTGATGCATTATTGCATAATTTAGGGGGATCCATTGACTTGCAGACCACAGTAGGCTTCATCTGTTCCTGATTTTGCCAGCCATCCCTGATTTTGCCTCGTATGTTTGTTTTGACATTTACTTGTAAATCACTGAGGATTACTGTTTATAATATTACCAGGCATTACAGTTTTGTACTTTTTACTCTTCAGAAAATGCATGCTGTTGTTTTATTAACCTTTTAAGTGAATTCCGTTATATAATAGAGTAACATTTTCCTGATCTTCAGCATTTGTTCCTTCACATTTTTGGGTTTGTCCCTGGGTTATTCAGAAAGCTGTATTGGTTCCACTATGGACTGATGAACTACAGCAGCTCGAGCATTGCGAATGCTAAATAATAATGTCTAAAAAGAGTAAAAAGTAAGTGTTTTTTTGCAAAGGACAAGCACTCTCTTGCACTCCTAATGTGAAGGGAAAGACCCCCTCCACACAAAGATGTATATACATATATAGATATAGATAGATAGATAGATAGATAGATAGATAGATAGATAGATAGAGCTAGACAGATATAGATATACACCAACTCCTTGGTTGCTCCAACTTGAAGACGGAAGAAATCTCCCAAAAGAAAGAAACCATTGTCACTGCAAAACTGACAGCGAATTCCAGAGGAAAACAATGACCGACAGTATGTTCCTTTTTCTCTGAGCACCTGACGTTCAGCTGACACCTCGACCCACTGCAGAACAGGTAGTTATATAATGCCACTGGACCCAATGATGTTTGTTTCGTTCACTACTTTGGGTTTCAGTGTGTAAATTTACATGTATGTACTTATCTCCACTTAGTGTTTTATGTACAGTGTATATTGACTGAAGAACAGTATTTTGAATAGTATTTTATAATTCATTGTTTTGTATGAACTCGGTATTGCTTGGAGTGCCTTTTTACAGATTCTGTTCATGTAAGAATATTATTGGATAGCTCAGGAAATACCTGACCGGTTTTGTTCTTTTAATACGGATCAGTACTCTTCCCAGGATAACAAATACAAATAAAAGAAAGACACTGTAATAATAGAACAACAAAAGCTTGAGGATGCAGTCTGACGGCTTTGGTTAACATGCATTGCTTAAAGATCCTGAAAAATATTATCTGAGGCAGTGATACATTGTGATTTGTCAGATTTTTTTTAACAATGTTAAAAATGGTGTAAGAAAAATCAATGGGAGATGTAGCTGTGTCTTGTATTAGCTGCACACTTGGATGGACTTCATAGATAAAAAATATTTTTGATGTTTTTTGAAGCTTTCATAAGTTCATATGAAATAATTAAAAAACACAAGCATGAACTTTGCTTTTATTATTATTTATAAAAGGATGAACAAATCATAAGCTGTACAAGCAGGAGCATAAACTTTAAGGTCATGTTCTGTTTCAAGGCACATACACTGCACTCAGTATTGCAAACTTGAACATATATTTTTGTCAAAACAGCAGAACACAACATGATCGATATTAGTAGCAGAACAGAATATAATTAAGCAATAATCCATGATTGTTCATGGGTATAAGATTTACCCGTGGTTGGTGTGGTTTGATCATGAGGGCAAACCCCAAGTGATTAAGCAAAGCCAACCACGGAGAAATCCTGATACACCCACAAACAGGAATGGATTATTGGTTTAATACAGTGACATTATTTAAGAATGAAACCACAAACAGGAATGGATTATTGGTTGAATACAGTGACATTATTTAAGAATGAAACCACAAACAGGAATGGATTATTGGTTTAATACGGTGACATTATTTAAGAATGAAACCACAAACAGGAATGGATTATTGGTTTAGTACAGTGACATTATTTAAGAATGAAACCACAAACAGGAATGGATTATTGGTTGAATACAGTGACATTATTTAAGAATGAAACCACAAACAGGAATGGATTATTGGTTGAATACAGTGACATTATTTAAGAATGAAACCACAAACAGGAATGGATTATTGGTTTAATACGGTGACATTATTTAAGAATGAAACCACAAACAGGAATGGATTATTGGTTTAATACAGTGACATTATTTAAGAATGAAACCACAAACAGGAATGGATTATTGGTTTAATACGATGACATTATTTAAGAATGAAACCACAAACAGGAATGGATTATTGGTTTAGTACAGTGACATTATTTAAGAATGAAACCACTTACCCTTCCTAAGTAACGCCTTTGTCTGTTTTATCTTAAACACTCTGATGTACTGCATATGCATATGGGACTAGCATTCCCACACTTGCACAGTACATTTGTGCAGTGCAAGAGAAGCGACAGACGAAAATTGTTTTTTTTTTTTAAGTTTTAAAATGTCAGGATTTTACAAGGGACAGTGAAGAAACATAAGAAAATCAAGTCTGATTTTGTTTCTTTAGCTTTGCAAAAGATATATGATTTTCCTGCATTTTGCTCTCCCCCAGTATATACCAGTAGAATGTCTAGCTACTCAGTGGTACTTCAGCAGCTGTATTTTTCCTGTTGGTATATGTTCGATTTACATTGAGCATGCTGTCTGGGCTGTACAGTTAACACAGTCATTTGTGATTAGCAGTGAGCAGTCATTGCACAATAACACATAAATAAACTGGATGGTTAAATTACACTGTACAATTCTATGTTTGAGGGGATAAGAAATCTCTATATTCCCAGGTGGGACATCTGTTGCTCTGACAGCTGTTCTTAAACATTTTTTTCTAATATCAAGGACACATGCTTTCAGAGAAATGGCAGATACTTTGTTGCAAATGTAACTATGTGTTCCTCTTGTCTCCTAGTTTGTGTATGTATGTATGTATGTATATATATATATATATATATATATATATATATATATATATATATATATATTTATTTATTTATTTATTTTTATTTTATAAAAAAATAAATAAATAATAAATAAATAAATATATATATATATATATATATATATATATATATATATATATATATATATATATATATAGATCCCTATATGGATCCCTATCACTTCCCTGAAGTTTCAAAATTCTGAAGACCATATCTCCAACGTTTTGAAACTCTGAACACTTTGTATTGGGATCACCGTATAGCGCGGAACTAGGGATTTGCCATTTTCCTCACTGTAGTGCAATCTCGGAGTTGGTATTTAAATAGCAGTGTGTGTGGGGGGTGCAAAATATATATATATATATATATATATATATATACAAAAATGTACAGGTAAGTTGTTTTGCTTTATGTTCTTGTTTTTATTGTTTCGGAGTTTCAAAACTTCAGAGATATGGTCTCGGCCATATGGTCTTTGGAGTTTTGAAACTTCAGAGAAGTGATAGAGATCCCTATCCATATATATGTGTATATACACACACACACACACACACACACACACACACACACACACACACACACACACACACACACACACACACACACACACTATGTATATATGGGTCTACTTCACATAACCGAACGCTCAAATGTTCAAAATTCATATGGCCAAGGCCATATGATCGAACATTTGAATGTTCGAAAATGTGAACTAGACCCGTAAAAATAAAAAAAACACACATTAAACTATGTATATCAGGGGGACTTCAACCCCCTGCACCCCCCACACCCCTCTACTTAAATATACTAACTCTGAGATCGCACTACAGCGAGAACAAGGGAAATCTCCAGGTCAATGCTGTATGCGATTTCCCATTCAGAATGTCAGTATTTCAAAACTTCTAACATATGGTCTGCGATCATATGGGTTTCGAAGTTTTGAATTTTGGCATTCTGAAGGGGACTCGTGTGTGTGTGTGTGTGTGTGTGTGTGTGTGTGTGTGTGTGTGTGTGTGTGTGTGTGTGTGCGTGTGTGCGTGTGTGTGTGTCAAACATGACAGTAAATAATAGGACCAATATGCCGCAAGCTGTGATATACTGTCTAAAGTAGCTAATTGGCAATTGCTTAATAACTGGAACAGTTAGTCGATCTCTTCTATTGTTATTAGTGCAATAGCCAGATGAGCCATCACTCCATGTATGTGCAATATGAACAGAGTTTATCACAATACTAATGTGGATGTGCAATATTCTATGCAAGTCAGAATGGGAATTTTTAGTCTGTGCAATACCTACTAGTATAATATTGTCTAATATCTTATTGTCCAATATGACGTAAATTTATGTGTTGTCGATTATCCTAATTATTACTGCATGTGAATTGCTCTTACTGTCCCTCTAAATATATATGTTATGTCTTGCACTGGGACCAAGCAAGTTGGCACTGATAGGTTCATCTGATCAACAATAAAGTTTACTTTGACTACTTTGACTTTCATTGAGGACTTCAGTCAGAAAATAATAACAGAAATTTAAATTTTAGACTTCATATCTTTCATAAAATTCATGCTAATGCAGTACCTGTTATTCTATCAACTTTCTAAGTTTATAAGTGCAATCTTAAAAACTGTCCCTACTTTGAGCCTTTGTTCCCGCCTCCCCAGTACTTATGGCTTTGGCCAGATTTCTTATTCTAAGAGGTTGAGAGGTATGATATATTGAAACAGAAAGACAGAGTGGAAAGGGGCTACTGCTGACCCCAGGTACAAGGTGGAGTGGGATTTGTCCCCCTCACAAAAAACCTTGAATAAGAATTCTCTAGTATGTCTTAAGATGCACAACAAATTGTAATGTATGAATTTAATAGTCAAAGACAGCATTTGGAACTATTCACTACAATTTTGCCTTCTTTCTGTACTTTACCTGCATGACTTGATTGTACTAGCTGGGTTGTATTCACAAAAAAGTACCCATAGCCAGGTGAAGAAGTCATCAGTATTGTTAAGTTCCTCATTTACTTGTATGCTTAAGAATTTGCTGTGTTTTACCATTTCTTGACCAGGCTAGTCCCACTAGGCCAGCAACCTCTTTTCAGGAGAGACCCAAGGTGGTATTTGTATGTACTAGAGGTAATCTGGCCTTGGCACCAGAAAAATTTCCCTACTCCCTTGAACATGTCCCATGGGATATTTTTATATCTACCTGGCCTAATACCAACTTGTGCAGATGGGATCTCAATTAAATACTTGTGTGGTTTGACTTTCATGGCTTTTGATGTTTTCTAATTTTGATAATTTCTAATTAATGTTATATGCTTCAGGGTAGTGGTATTATTTTAAGATATGATGCACACCCTACCAGAAATTAGACAAATTATTTGTCTTGAAGATTTATAACATCTGATTGTACTTTTGTCATGAAGGTTTTATTGGTCTTTGTATACCTTCTTCACATATTATTTAATAACTGAAGACAGAAACCTTAACTTGCATAATCTAAACTTTATTCAGGTCATTTGCCTTATCTTTACAGTCATGATGATGCCAACAATAGGTGGCCTTAGTTTTAATAATACATGCTTGTCTGACATAAGAACGGGTAAGAGATTTACTTGCTCTGTTATAGAGTGAACACAGGAATCTGAAATGGAATTTGAAAGCTGTATCTCTGTACTAAGTAAAGCCCCTGCACTTCCTATGATGGGGTTTAACCCTTTGCACAACCTTTAATATTATAACCAGCTCAGAGGCACCTATACCTTAAGATAAGGCAAATTTCTCCTGTAATGGCATCTACTGAAAGGAACACAAGGGTATTCAGATATATTTGGAAAAGTGTCCAGCATAAGAATAAACTAGCATAGCAGTACTTTCTTTCCACTCAGAAAAACAAACAAAACCTTGACAAACTATGCAGTATACTAAAAACCAGTCTAAGGAAACCTCAGTAAAAGTTCTCATCTAGGCAGTTGGCACAGAGGGTTAAGGCTGTGAACTATCATTCCTGTGGTACAGGATTTGATTCCCATAGCATTTATTTACTTATTGTAAGACCTTGAGCAAGTCACATAACCAGACATTGATCCCAAATTGGCCCTGAAAAGGAACTTGTGTCCAGTGGGCTTACCTGGTTAAAAAACGGGCATCATTATTATAAACATTTTATATGTTGTGTGACAAATCATCTCACAATTTTCAGTTTCTACGTGAAATGGCCATCTTGGTCTATATAAAATAGTGTTAAACCCGTCTTCTTAGTATATAAAATATTCTGAGAAAACTAAGCTTAATTTCTATTACACTGTTGTCAACCTGTTCTTTGAACCAAATTCATCTCTTTGACCTTTGGATAAAGTCCTGACAGTCAAGATCCAGGAGTAAACTAAGATTGGGAAGAGAAATTGGATAAGCAATTTGCAAGGAAACAATGGGAAGACATATGTATGGCTCTCAAGGATGCATCAAAGTATAGCAGACTTAGGATTTTTTCCTGGAAGTGTTTGCATAGATAGCATTATACTCCAAGCCAACTCCAAAGAATTTTTACTTGGTAGATCACAAATATTGGATGTGTTATGGGGAAGAAAGAGGTACCTGAGAGCAATGTTCTCAGAGTATAATACGTTGGCAAACTTTAAAAGTTCTCTATAGTGTACTCTGTCAGAAATACTTGTTGAGCAAATTTCTGTAATGAAGGAAATGATTTTTCTAGCTGGGATACAAGATCTGAACTGCCAAGACAAAGTAAGACCTTGTTAAGTTTAATTCTGGTAGCTAGGAAACGGAAGTCAAAGTCTAAACCATTCATATTAGACGTACTGTAGTGAATATACTAACAGAGATAAAAGAACTGGAAGTGGGATCTTTAGAAAAGGGTAGGACTAAATTACGTAGAAGAAAATGAAAATTGTGGGAATGTTTTGGAGGAGGAATGAGGTTTAAGAGAAGGCAGTTTATGTAATGTTTGTTTGGTTATATTGTCTATAACAACATATGTGATGTATACTGTTTGTAAATGTGAACTTGTTACTATGGCTTGATTACTTTTATAATGTTATGCTTGCCTGTGTCACAAGTGATAATTCCATTAAAGTGTTTTTTTAAATAAAGATCCAGAAGTGAACTCATAAGTACAAGAAACCACTAATAGTAAACTCTTTTCATAATTATCGCTTAATTCAACAATTTGATGGAAACATTTTATACAAATACGTTTTCAACTTAATGTCTCTTTTGTTCATCTATAATCTGCAGAGTTTATGGACCTAAAACTTTTAACAGAATCCCGATACATGTGACCTTGCACAACCGTGACATTCCCCATTCTGACTTTTACATGCTCTTTTGAAAGGATTGTATTGGCCTTATGTTCCAATAAATGCTGTTCAAAATCTTTTTGAAAGTGTCCTGCAAAGGATCAACAATTTTATTCACATCTTCTAGTGGAATATATATTAAGAATTTCAATACATTTTAGGTGATGTTAAACAACTCACAGAAACGATATATGTTTTTGGACCACAGTTACTCTCTCACACCATGTATTTTTGTCGCTGTCATTAAACATCTGTTGTCTCTACCCAGCAAGACAGTATTACACCTAACAGCACAAAGAAATCCTATTCCTTATATGTCTTGTAAGTCAGCTGTGCTTCCAGCAAGAAAATTACATTATCATTAATTATGTATGAAGAGCAGCGACTAACACAAATCTTGTGTGATTGGCCTGACACGTTCCAAGAAATATTCTATCACAAGATAAAAAATTCTGCCTGTTTAAAAATGATGACCCTTCCTTTGATGAAATCTAACTTCTCCAACTGGATCTTAAACTATTGTTTCTAAAAAGTCAATTTAGATTGAAGCTTTGTCAATCCACCTAATGACCTTGTCCATCCAGCCAAGAAAGAAAAAACAAATAACACATCATGACAGTTTAGCCAAGGCAATTAAGGCTATGAAATGTTAAAAAAGCTTTGCCACGATGCCTTAGGCCTCAGTTTTTCAATCTCCACTTGTGGTATGGATCAAGTCACTTAACCACAGAATGTGAATGCTCAATGGCCACATCTGAAAAGAGTCACTTGCATTTAGTAGATTCAATTAAAATGAATAAAAAAAATAATAAAATGTTATTCAGTTTTCAACTATTGTACTGATTTGAATATTCATATGCGTGCATCTATTTAATTTGTTTCAACAATTCCAACAAGCTTTCTATGTACTTTCTACAGCTGAAAAGACACTGTTTGCTTCTTTTTCCATATTAAAATAATATTATTTTGAAAAGTTAATTCAATAACAAAATCTTTGAGCATTTATAGTAATTATTTGTTAAGCAGTTGCTTCTCTGTAACATAAAAATTAACAACCATAAGATCTAATAATATAAATACCACCTGTGGTCTCCCCCAAAAAGAAGCTACTAGCCTAGTGGGACAAACCTAGTCAACAAAGGAGAAACAAAATAAAATCTTCAAAATTAAAATGTTTCTGTTAATGGATGTACAATTCAGTCAAAAACTGCTTATTTTTGTAATATTATCTGGAACTTTTCAGCTAAGAATATATAATTAGAATTTGTTTTGCTTCCTATTTAATGTGACTGCGAACAAGCCCTTTCAGCTTTGGTCAGATCACTGGTCACAAGTTCACACTGTATTAACATACTAAAATAGATTTAAATTCATTTAGGGAATTTCCAGGTTTCTTAGCTCATATTTTCTAACCTATGAGCAATGGATACAGGATGAGATACAGGTATATAATATGATCTATATAAAACCAGTGCAAAGATGCATATAATTAAGTTCAAAGAGCTATTGTGTTCTCCTGTGTTGAACACTGTGATTTCCTGGCATATAGGGACTTCTCTTATACTAAAATGGCCACTAGTAGTAGTACCAGCATCCAGACATCAGGTATTAGTGGCAGTTTTTGGAGCCAGAGCCCATGGCATTGTGCACTGTCACACTTCGTGTGACAGAGGAGTCTAACGGTGACTGATATACCATCACCTCTATGAGTAGGACAACTGCTAAATTGTGGACAACATGTGGTAGGTAGGAGATGTGTCATCCACATATGTAATCAAGAGGGATTCATGGACTGCCTGTCAAGGTGGACACAAAAGCTTGTGCAACCTTAACAAATCATGTTGTAGGGACCTTTCAGTGAATGACGGTAAACATGTATTATTCTTCCCCGCTCTCTCTCTCTCTCTCTCTCCATATATCTATATATATGGTTCCCCTTTATAATCTCGAAATACTGAAATCTTGAATTTCAGTATCCCGAGACCATAAAGGTGAATTTTTAAAATAGCAAAAGTGCATAATCGCGAATTTGACTATCTCGAATTCATGGTTATGCCTTTAAGCTTCGTTACGTTCGGTGTTTTCTGTGGATGGTATACGGTGTCGTGTGTGGATTTAGGTGCGATTTTAGGTAAGTGAGTGTTTTGTAAGGGTTTTGCATGGCAGTTTGAATGTATGTGAGTGTGTTTGTAAGTTGTACACGTGGGTTAGGGTAGGCAGATGAAAGTATGAGTCTGTAAGTGTTGGATGTGTTAGTGTTTGTATATGTGTGATGTGTGTGTCTGTGTGCGAGGGACTGTGGAATGTCTGGGTGTGAGTTTGCTGTCTTTTCCTGTTTGTGTGATCTCGGAGTTAGTATATATAAGTAGGGGGGTGCAGGGGGGCTTGCACCCCTGCTTATATGTAGCATAGGTGTGTTGATTTGTGTTGTTGTGCTTGTGTATGTAGTGTGGGTAGGATATATATGATTTACTAATAAAAGTTTGTGGTCGAGATGTCCCCAGGTGGAAAATTCGAAACACAGATGTTAGAAATTTCACCTGTCAGAACATCTGAATGTCCGAAAGTTTATATTAGCGAATGTACAGTGCATTCGCTAATATAAATGTGAAGAATTGTACAGAGATCGCAGTACAGTGTGGTTTGGGAAATTCATCCCTTTCCTCATTGTAGTGCAATCTCAGAGTTGGAATATATAGTGAGCAGGGGGTGTGGGGGGGTGCAGAGTGGCTTGGACCCCTGTAAAAACGTGATGCTAGGTATATGAGTTTACTTTATGTGAGCTCCTATACTGACATCACGTGATGTTTTCAAAAACAATGTCAAATCTGCTGAATTCGATCAGCAGATTTGACATTGTGACTTGTCTATTTTTGATTTTCGCGGTTTACTTTCGATATGTCTGTTGAAAATTTTTTTTAACGTTCGACATATTGATAGTGAACCATATATGTGTATGTATATATATATATATATATATATATATATATATATATATATATAGATATATATATATATATGTATTAGCTATATATGTATTTTATAGACACACACACACACACACACACACACACACACACACACACACACACACACACACACACACATATGCACACACACACACGCACACACACACACACACACACACACACACACACACACACACACACACACACACACACATATATATATATATATATATATATATATATATATAAATATATATATAAGTCTATTTCAGTAGGCCAAAATCCCACTTTCAACAAGGCCAACAGTCCAGAATACCAATGGAACACCAACTTTCCACTCTAGGCAAGTAACTGCTTGTCCAACCTGAAAAACAAATTAAAACTGAAGCAAAGGAAACCTGCCCATGTGGGGGGCTTTGCCCCCATACCCCCTAACTAAATATGCCAACTCCAAGATTGCACTATTGCAGGGGTAAGGGGCAAAGTTCAGCATGGTGGCCAAGTGGTTATTTACCTGGAGAGGAATGTCAGTGTCCTGGGATGTTGGTGTTATGGAGTATCGGCTTTGTCGTCTCGGCATTTTAAAAGTTGGGTAAGTGGGATTTCAGCCTACTGAAGTAGACCCATATATAAATACATATATATATATATATATATATATACATATATATATATATATATATATATATATATATATATATATATATATATAAATATATATATATATATATATATATATATATGTATATATATATATATATATATATATATATATATATATATATATATATGGGTCCCCTTCACATGGTCGACAGTTCATTTGATCAACAGTTATTTGGTCGACAATTCATATGGTCGACAGGCAGATTTGCCCCCCTCCCCAATGTTGTGCGACCCTGGAGTTGATATATATAGTTAGGGGGGGTGTGGGGGCAAAGCCCCCCACATAAAATTGCTTGTCGATCAAATGAATTGTCGATCAAATGAATGTCGATCAAATGAACTGTCGACCATGTGAAGTAGACCCATATGGCAACCCCAGCCCTTTACTGAGGGCACAGGGGACCACACTACCCCCATCCACCACAAAAAAGGCTATCGGGGGGCAATTACCCTCACAACCGGGGGAGCTTCCCCCACAGAGGTTCCCAAGGTGCCAAGCACCCAAAACCTAGAACCCAGAACACCAGGGGACCACCAGACCCTGAGTAGACAACCCCAGACAATTACAAATACCCCAGAAACAAGATCCCCCCAACCCTCCTTGACTAGCACTGAACTCACCCAGTCCAGTCAAGAAAGCGGGTACACTCAGGCAGTCCTAAAAAGGAAAAGCATAATCAACCCCCCCCTAAACACACACATTGGTGTGTTTGCCAAAGTATGTGAAAGCGAGATCAGAACCCACCTAGAGAAGCCACAACACCCCTGCAGAGGCAACCTCAGCCCAAAAGAAAAAATAGCTCTGAACCAGCTGTGCCAGAGAAATGACCTCAAAATACTAAAAGCGGACAAAGGAGCCGGAATAGTAGTCATGACAGAAACCCAATACAATAACAAAATGCTGGAGATTCTGTCTGACAAGCAGAGCTACCAAGTAGTATCCAAAGCCGAAGTACTCCAAAAATTCCATACCATTGAAGCTACCCTTGTCCACCTAGCCTACAAAGAAAAAATCTCTGAAGAAGAACTTGACTTTATGGCAGTGGACTCCCCCAGAGTTGGAAAACTATTTGGGATACCCAAAATCCACAAAAATGAAACAAATCCCCCTATGAGACACATCGTGTCCTCCAAACGCACCAAAACCGAGTACATCTCGGAACTACTAGATTTCTACTTTAACCCTCTAGTACAAAGCTCGAGGTTTTACCTCAAGGATTCATGGGAATTCCTAAAAGAAATCCACGAAATCCAGAGGGACAATACAGGGAACAATATATACCAGCTGGTCACGCTAGACATAACAGCCCTGTACCCCAGCATCCCCCATACCCAGGGAATGCAAATGGTCAAAAAATACCTGGTAGATCACAGACACCAGGCCCCAGAACGAGCAAACACCCTATGCAAGCTACTCAAACTGGTACTGGAAAACAACTACTTCCAGTTTGGTGATACCATCTACAAACAACTTAAAGGAGTAGCCATGGGGGCCAAAATGGCCCCAGCATATGCCAACCTAGTCCTATGCGCATGGGAGGAAGACACCCTAATCCACCTAAAGGGATTTGACAAGGTCAGCCTATACAGAAGATTTATAGACGACCTCTTCCTCTTATGGAACGGCACCAGCTTAGAACTAGACAGCTTTCTAAGCGAACTGACCAACAGCATACCCTTCCTACAATTCACCATAGGAAGCAAGGAAAATGCAGCCAACTTCCTAGACATCGAACTAACATTCAGCAAAGAAACCAGCACGTTCTCTTCCAATATCCACAGAAAGCCCACCCACAGGAACAATCTGCTAGACTTCAAAAGTCTGCACCCAAAGGGTATGAAAAAGAATGTCATTAAGGGACAATTCGTCAGGCTCAGCAGAATAGTAAGCCAAGACGAACAATTTCTGACAAAGAGCCTACAGCTCCAGCAGATGTTCCTTGACAAAAACTACCCCAAAGGACTGGTCAAGAGGATTGCCCAGGAAGTGTTAGAACACAGACACACCAGGCATCAGCCCATCCTGATATATGGGGACTTTAAACACAACAAAAAAGAAGAGGAACCCCTACCCCGGTTCCCCATCCCCATCTCAACAGATGCGGATATAATAAGAAATTCCTTATCCCACAACTGGGACATACTGAGCTGCAACTCAGACCTCCACAAAACCCTAGGTGACCAACCCAAGTTCACCCATAAAATAGGGTACAACCTCAAGTCCCTCTTTGAAAACAAAAGGAGGTACAAAGGAGAGGAACCCTCACATGGCACACAGCCGTGTGGCCAGTGCTGCTGCTGTCAATATATCAACACCACGCAGCACGTCAAAATAGGCAACAACAAGCCAGTGCACCCGAAAGGCAGCCACGACTGCAACTCTACCCAGGTGGTGTACCTGGGCACTTGCACACACTGCCCAGGGTACTATATTGGCATGACCACTAGAAAACTAAGTGACAGGATCAAAGAACACTACCAAGCCATCAGGAGGATGGACCAGAACAATGCCATTGCAAAACATGCAAACCAGTGCAAAAAACCCACTAGATTCACTTTCCTAGTGTTAGAGAAGGTCCTTAACTTCTGTGATGAATCCAGCACACCACTAGAGGTCAGAGAACTAAAATGGCAGATTAGGCTAGGAGCAGACAATCACCCTGGCCTTAATGGAAGCCTTAATATCAAGTGTATACTGAAATGGATCAGGTAACCCAGGCCTCCCTGCATAAGGGTCCCACCCACCAAAAGGTACCTCCCATACACTACATGACATCACTATGCCTATTTATTGTCTGTTGGAATGCACTTAGCCATAGATTTCTGAAGAAGTTCAACTACTTTGCAATAAAAGTGCGAACGAAAGCGCTCAAATCTAATACAACTGGTGTTTGTGTGGGTTCTTTCCATAAGAAGATTACTTTCAGAGTGCAGCAGGCACTCTGTGTGAGATCCTTTTACTGTTCTACTGTTTTGCAGTTTCAGCGGTCCCATCAATTGGATTTAACTAGCATATATATATATATATATGGTTTCACTTCATAATCTCAAAATGCTGAAATTTTGAATTTCAGCATTCCAAAACTATGAAGCTGAACCATTCACAATCCTGAAACCCACAATCGCGAATCACACAATCACAAACATACATACACCATACACCACATACACACCATTCTACCCACAGCACACAAACCACACAACCCTACACTACATCCCTGCACCCCCCTACTAATATATACCAACTCCAAGATCACACATAGCGAAAAAAAAAATCACACCATGGCATTATACACTTGCTCACACACAAGTACACATCACACATACACAAACACCAACAAATCCAACACTCACTCTCATACTTACACCTCCCTACCCTTACCCACACACACAACGTACAAAAACACACACATACACTTACTCACCTTCAATTCCAAACACCATACCCGCCAAACACTTCATGTAATTTACCGGAAATGCATAAGCACGTATTTGAGATAGTCGAATTCACTCTTATGCTCTTTCGGCATTCTGCATTTTCAGCTTCATGGTCTCGGAATGCCGAAATTCGAGATTTCAGCATTTCGAGATTATGAAGTGAAACTAGATATATATATATATATATATATATATATATATATATATATATATATATATATATATATATATATATAGATATAGATATATATATATATATATATATATATATATATATATATATATATATATATATATATAGATATAGATATATATACACACACACACACACACACACACACACACACACACACACACACACACACACAGAAGTGTGTGTGTGTGTGTGTGTGTGTGTGTGTGTGTGTGTGTGTGTATATATATATATATATATATATATATATATATATATATATATATATATAAACATGGCTTTTTTGCTACTTTTCTGATGTCATCAGTAAAGCATAAGTGGATTGTGTGGCTATACTTTCAAAACATAGAGCATAAGACTGAGCCTTTTGCCCATAATCATTAATTTTCTTTCAAAATATCCCAAATAACATCCAAGTCAATGGGTATAAATATCATAACAAATTTTTGTATCCTTATAACATTGTTATTTTGGCCTTTTTATAAATGCAAAAAGATGGATCACCAAAGAATTTCCAACTGAAATTGTAATTTTCTTCTGCTGAAACACACAGCACCTAGGTTGTGAAAAGTGTGGTACACATGTGAAGCAAACTACAATTTATCTGCAACTTTTCCCAGTCTCAGGAAGCTAGCACACTGCAAAAGCAATCAGAAATTCTGCAATGAGAATAGCTAACCTGGGCACATAAACAGACTCATTAATATGTAAATGTGAGTTTTGCTCATTTGCATCTGTGGCATGTTTAGTTTATTTATGTATTTATCTATTTATTTCAGCAATTAATTAATTAATTTATTAACCATCCTTTTGTTGTCCAGGTAGTTCTACTAGGTTAGTAGCCACTTTTCAGGGGAAATCCATGCATCCATCCATCCTCAACCCCATTTCCCATTTTTGCACATGGGTCGTAGTGTCGCTTCAACAGTGGCAATCATATAGAGCCAAGGTTTACACTGCTGAGTGGCTAGCCTTGCCACAATAGTTCATCCGTACCACACACTTGCACACAAATCTGATGTAGTATTTATACTACTTGGAGAATATCTGACCAGGGTATTGGGGAACTTGCCCTTTTGTTTTCAATGAGTGCTGCAGGATCTTCTACATCGACCTGAGCTACCACCAATTCAAGCAGATGGGGCCTTGGTTTACCATCTGATCTCAAGGATGGCACACTCAGGAGTACAACATCCCCTCTTATACTTGATCTACCTGGTGTGGGAATAGAACCCACACATTTCTGCACCAAAGGCAAGTGTGCTACCTGTTGCACCACTACGAGTGCTATGTACAAAAAAGATGCAAAATATTTTTTTCTCTGTCTAAAATGTTTCAAAAATTCATAAAATTTATGATGAGATTCAATAATTTTCTCACTTACGAATAGATAAAAGACCAGCTCTAGATATATATTTTCTTTTTTGTACTCTGTTTGTTCAAAAGGACTATATTTTGTTTCCATCTTCTCTAAGTAAATCATTTTATTTATACATTTTTAAAAAGTATGCGGCTGGTCAGCCATTTACATATTTTTAATGGATTAGAAGGTCTTTATTACTAAGTAGTGACAAGCTACTGATATCTAGCTGTATTTGGCCAAACTGCTCAGTGACACATTAACATATGGTTTTACAATTATTTGAAATGTATTTTTATGAAGCAGGACTAGGAGGTCCCCAGCCTTTTAATTTGTAGTGGTGGCAGTTTACAGTTGTCAACCAGGAGAGGGCAGAAGGCTATAGTCTCAGAAAATAGTACTTGGATTACCTGGAAACAGTGTTTGTTGTGTGTATGGGTGTGTGTGTTTAAGGCTTTATTCAAAGAGTAGTTACTGTAGGCAGGTGAGCACTGGAAGGCAATGAAATGCAGTGACAGTGGAGAGAATGGATCTGGGGAACTAGGCCAAAGAGTACAGCTGACAGCCTGTTTAGAGTGGAGCCTATCCAAGGGTGTGGATGGTGCAGACACATAGTCAAGGCAACAGTGCAACTACATATATACATTTAGCAACATTGTTATTCATCCTATTGTGTGTTTTCATATAACTGTCAACCCTCCAGAATTTCATGGATTTCCAGATTTTTGCCCGATATTTTTGGTCTATCCCTTATAAAAACTTATGGTTTTCTGTTAAATCACTGAATATTGACTTCACTATATAATGAGAGGCATTTAAATTTAAGACATTAAAACATGTTATTCTAGTAACTTTCTAGGTTTATAACAACATTATTTAAAATCTGACCTTGATGTCTGGCCACTGTCAACACCATCATTTTTGACTTATCAAGATTTTTTGTGTTAAGAAGTTGAGAGGTATGAAGGAACTTTGTCTGAATTGTTTGATTGCTGAAATATTTACAGAAATGTGAAAATGATTACAATATGCATAATTAGTGTGTGAACAGCAGCACATATTTTACCATTGATTATGATATAAGCTCCAAGATAAAATATTATATTATGTTATATTATATTATATTATATATTATATTATATTATATCATATCATATTATATTATATTGCTGCGGTGGTGGTGCTGCGGTAGCATTGTCGCCTCACAGTAAGACGTTGTCCTGTTTGATTCTCAACTCGAGCGTATTCTGTGTGGAGACATGCGTGAATGGGCGTACCTTCATTGAAGGTTGTGCGTCAGGGCCAGCAACTTGGCATGTAAAAATCTACTGCCAATCATTAGCGGACCGGAGTTCCGCTGTGGCGACCCCTAACTGGGAAAAGCCAAAAGACACAACAACAACAACATCATATTATATTATATTATATTATATTATATTATATTATATTATATTATATTATATTATATTATATTGTATTATATTATATTATGTCATATTATATTATATTATATTATATCATATCATATTATATTATATTATATTATATTATATTATATTATATTATGATTTAGCGACTATTAATGGAAGACTTAAAAAGCATTATTAGATGCCTGGAGATAACAATAGCCTGATTTGGGAAAACATCTGGCAGTATCTGTAGGACTTAACCCCTGATGACTGCTTGGATGATGGTTTGAAACATTATTTATTTATTTTATTTATTTATTTTACATTTGTTAACCGGGATAGTCCAACTGGACACAGGTGCATTTTCAGCGGAGGCCTGGGGAGAAAAGCTCCACATGTGGATAGATACAGAAGAGTTAACAGTAGCAGTTTTATGCAGTTACATATAGAGATCAGTTACAGAATTGTAGGATTACATACATAACACTTAAAAACTTGGAATACATACATACTTAGAAACTTTACAGTATTCATTTTCTTGTTGGAACATAAACATTTGTAGTGGTTCAAGGCTGAGTAAGGTAGTATATCATTTAGTAGTACAATACATTTGAGAGAGATAGTTAATATTTCAGACTTTTTAAGACTTTTCTACAAACAGCCAGATAGTAAAGTGAATGGTGAGATGGTTAGTCAGGGTTGGCACAGGGGCATGGCCAGTGACTTTTTAGGGATATTTTTAAATTGGTTTATAGAATGAATTGCTGTAAGTTTGGCAGGGAGCCAGTTCCAGATTTTACCAAGAGAGTTGCAAAATAATGACTCACCTGCTAAGTTTTTAGATTTAACAGTTTGTATCAGCATTTTGTCAGAAGAGTGGAGTGATTTTAGGTTACTGTATGGGGTAATTATATTCTTGAGTATCAGCATGCTTTCAGGATGATAGTGGACTTTGTGAGCTATTATTAATTGGTTATACTGAATTTGAGAGGGAAACTCTAGCCAGCCTATGGATCGTAGGTTAAGACAGTGGTGGGTTCTATATGTCAAACCTGTGGTAAATCTGGCTATGTTATTATAGCAGCTATTGAGTATACTGAGGTCAGATTTACTCAGGTTTGTATAGATTGGGGATGCATAAAGAAGGGTTGAAAGTAAGTGTGCTTGGGCAATTTCTGTCCTAGCAGCAGGGGTTAGAAATGTCTTAATCCTATATAGAGATTCTAGCTTCTTCTTGACTGTTTTAATGGTTTTGTCAATGTGAGCATCAAACTTAAGGTTATTGTCAATAATTACACCTAATAGTTTTGTATTACTTTCTGGGGAAATTATTGTGCCATTATTAGATGGTATGCTAAATGATAGGAATGTAACTTTTTGGGTGGGGGTAACGAGTAGCAGTTTTGTTTTGTTTGGATTCAATAGAAGACGCCTGTCTGTGAGCCAGTTTTCTACTACGGTGAAAGTATTTTGGGATAAGGTCTGCAGGTCTAATGGAGAGGTGGCGGAACAGATTAGGGTAGAGTCATCTGCATATTGAATGCAGGTTATTTTGGGGATGACTGTATGAAGATCATTAATGAAGATGGAAAATAGGAGAGGTCCTAGTATAGACCCTTGAGGACCTCCAAGGGTGACTGGCAGTAGGGAGGAAAGGCTGTCCTTCCGTAGCACAGATTGTTATCTGCCACTTAGGTAGGACTGAAATCAGCGTATTGCTAGGCTGTCTATGGCAAGAGGGTTTAGTGTGCCAAGGAGTAGTTGGTAGTTTACCATATGAAATGCCTTGGATAAGTCCAGAAAGATGGCAGAGGGGAGCAGGTTATTATTTCAAATTTGATTTATTGTCTGAGAGAAGGATAGAAGGTCTGAGGTGGTACTGTGGTGGGGTCTAAATCCGTGCTGGGTGGGAGCTAGGAGATTGTGCAGATTGAGGTAATGCAGGAGTTGCTTATGGATGCATTTTTCCATAATTTTAACAAGAGGGGACAGAATGGCAATGGGCCGATAATTTGATAGATCAGTGGAGTTACCCCCTTTATGGAGAGGAATTACGTGGGAAGTTTTCCAAATGGAAGGGATATATGCTTCCGAGATGGTTCTGTTGATTACTATTGAGATGGGATATGCTATTGCATCTGCAGCCTTTTGAAGATATTCAGTGGGGAGTAGGTCTGCTGACAGGGTGGTGGGTTTCAGTTTCTTGATTAATGATTGGAAAATGATGTTGGTACAGGTTGAAAGTTAAAGGAGGGGTGGGTATTGGATATGGGGTTAATTTGATCTAGGTTATTGGGGCCTAGTTGGCTGGCAATGGATTGTATAGTTTCCATAAAGAATGTGTTAAAGGTGTTGGCAATATTTTCTGGAGGTTTTTGGAGGATAGATGCAGGGGTAGGGGTAGTAGTATTTCCAGGATGGAGAAGATTGTTTAAGCTGGACCAAAATTTTTGTGGTCGATTTTGATGTTTCTCTTGCAGGTTACAGAATAGTCTTTTTTGTCTAGTATTATAGACTTTTTAGCATTGTTCCTTAGCTGTTTATATATAAGTTGGTCCTTAGGGATTTTATTTGTTTTCCAAGAGGACCAGGCTTTATTTCTATTAAGAATTTTTTGTCTAGTTTCTTTGGACAGCCATGGTGCTACTGTTTTTTTTTGTTCTGATGGCCTGGGTATGTGCATGATTATCAAGGATTGTAAGAAATGTGGAGGTAAAGTGTGATACTGCCTCTCATCCCATAAAAGGACACATGGGCATATGCTGCCACCCTTTACAGGAAAAAAAATTGTATAATCCACTCTGGTGGCCTCATGTTCAGCAGACATAGAGTGTAACAAAGAATAAAAAATCCCTTTGGATAGGTCATTAATATCCACATATCTAATTATGTATGAGTTTCATAAATCATTTCTAATCAGCTTTTTATGGTTGGATGGCCCTTTCTAGTGTTCATCCTGGCACAGGATTTACTGTTACAAGATTAGGCCCTTTCTAGTTACCATCCTGATACAGGTTTTACTGTAACTAGATTAGGCCCTTTCTAGCTTCCATCATGGTACAGGCCTTACTGTAACTTGGTTATCCCCTATCTAGCATCCATCCCGGTGCAGGCCTTACTGTAACTTGATTACCCCTGTCTAGCTTCCATCCTGGTACAGGCCTTACTGTAACTTGATTAGCCCCTGTCTAGCTTTCATCCTGGTACAGGCCTTATTCTAACTTGATTAGCCCCTGTCTAGCTTCTGTCCTGGTACAGGCCTTACTGTAACTTGATTAGCCCCTGTCTAGCTTCCATCTCAGTACAGGCCTTACTGTAAATTGATTAGCCCCTGTCTAGCTTCCATCCTGGCACAGGCCTTAGTGTAACTTGATTAGCCCCTTTATAGCTTCCATCCTGGTACAGACCTTACTGTAACTTGATTAGCCCCTGTCTAGCTTCTGTCCTGGCACAGGCCTTACTGTAACTTGATTAGCCCCTGTCTAGCTTCCGTCCTGGTACAGGCCTTACTGTAACTTGATTAGCCCCTTTCTAGCTTCCATCCTGGTACAGGCCTTACTGTAACTTGATTAGCACCTGTCTAGCTTTCATCCTGGTACAGGCCTTATTCTAACTTGATTAGCCCCTGTCTAGCTTCTGTCCTGGTGCAGGCCGTACTGTAACTTGATTAGCCCCTATCTAGCTTCCATCCTTAGAGTAACCTGATTAGCCCCTTTCTAGCTTCCATCCTTGTACAGGCCTTACTGTAACTTGATTAGCCCCTTTTTAGCTTCCATCCTAGTAAAGGCCTTACTGTAACTTGATTAGCCCCTGTCTAGCTTTTATCCTCGTACAGGCCTTATTCTAACTTGATTAGCCCCTGTCTAGCTTCCGTCCTGGTACAGGCCTTACTGTAACTTGATTAGCTCCTGTCTAGCTTCCATCCTGGTGCAGGCCTTATTGTAGCTTGATTAGCCCCTGTCTAGCTTCTGTCCTAGTACAGGCCTTACTGTAACTTGATTAGCCCCTGTCTAGCTTCCATGCCGATAAAGGCCTTACTGTAACTTGTTTAGTCATTAGTCCTCTTTTCTCCCAAATAACATTCTTTGTAAATGAGTGTCTAGACACATAAGGTGTGACTCACTTACTGGTGAGACCTTTGATCTGCAGCCACTCTTTGTCTATAATTGTACCTCTTCTAGCTGTCTGTTTTATCTGGTAACCACTTACAAAAGGCACCAATAAAGGCAGTCCAAAATGATTCATAATTAATCCCAGCAAGGTTCTCAGATCAAAATGTTTTAATCACTTGCAGAACAGCAACAATACATTTGCTGAACAAGGATTGAGGGCTTTCATCTCCCTACAAGAAACTTCATCCGAATCAAAGTCAGTAACTTCATTAACTTTTAAATACACTCAAAAACATTCTCATTGGTTAGTTTCCCTCCCATTGTCCCAATCAATTAAGATGGACTTCTAGTGAAAAGCCGTCCAAGTTAATCCAAATAAAAATCTAAAAGAAACATACAAAGCAGTACAAACTTTTTGTAAACTGATACAAATATATGTATACATTTACTATAGTAAGTGTGTGTAAACATATAAAAATGTGTATATGTATATATATATATATATATATATATATATATATATATATATATATATATGTAACTATATGCATGTACGTGCAACACCTGCACAATTTTGCTGTTATTTTGTGTGTTTGTGTATCTCATTGTTATTTTAGTTTTTTTGCCCTTAACTTCAGGGCTGGTGCTAGGGAAATATGATCATTCAAACCTGGGAAAATACAGGCATCCAGCTATAACTGCAAAATTAGTTCCCTCTATTCTAACCTGGTTTCCCAGTCCCCACCCTATCATTTTGTTTCACTAGTTCTAATACCCAAAATTTAAAATCCTCTGTATTGCATTTTAAAACATGCCTATATAAAGCATTAGTGTCTGTCTTCCGGCCAATTTCATACATGTAGTCATATATCCTCTGCCTCAGGTTACGCTCTGTTTTACCCACGTAGAATGCCCAACAGGTGGTCCAGTATGCAACATATAAAACTCCTTTGGTTGAACAACTATAATAACCCATAGCCAACATTTTCAGTGGGGTGTAGGAACCTGTAATATATCAAGATTTGCAATGAAAGTACATTGGCAACATCTGCCACACTTGTAAGTTCCCTTTTTGGTAGCTACCCTGTTTTCTTCCTCAGTTTTCCTTTTCTCCAAGATATCCTTTAAGTATAAATTCCTCCTGTAATTATATGTGAAAGGCCTATTGATGTTGGACATTCTCGCAAACATTTCCCAATAACTGTTAATAATCTTTTTTATTGCCCTGGTGTCCTGCTTGCATGTTATCACTAAATAGGATGTCCCAGAAATCACAGGTTTGTTTGTGTCTTTCGGCTTTTCCTGGTTAGGGGTCGCCAAAGCGGAACTCCGGTCCGTTAATGATTGGCAGTAGATTTTTATGTGCTGGCTTGCTGGGCCTAATGCACAACCTTCAACGAAGGAATGCCCATTCACGCATGTTGCCACACAGAAGACGCTCTAACTGAGAATTGAACGGGCAACGTTTAACTGTGAGGCGACAACGCTACTGCAGCACCACCACTGCAGTCTAGCTTAATGTCCCAGAAACCACAGGTGCTGATGTCATATTAGTTGGTATCCCTATTCCCTGTACAACATCTCTACATGTTATTGGTCCTTTTAGCAATGGTAAATAGTTTGTTCCCCATCCTACAAGAATTTCTTCCTTTAAAGTTGTTAAAAGGTTCTTAGGGTAACCCCTCTCCAGGAAAAGTGATTGGACATAGTCTAGTTTTTCATTAGGTTTTCATTTTCCTTTTCTGATGTCATCTGGGCTACCCCCACCATCTGACCTTTAAATATATTTCTCTTCTGAGTGGGTGATTACTATCAAAATATAGATAGGAATTGGAAAAACAGTTTTTCCTATAAACCTGGGATACAGTTCTGTTGTTAAGGTTCATAGGTTCATAGGTTCAAAGGTAGGTATTAGGCTATCTGCCCAAAGACATTTATAAGCCTAGCCAAAATGTGTTGGCTTTTGCTGCCCCCTTAGATTAGATCCATGTGCCTCTGTCCAGCAGAGCCATTGAAGTGATCCCCGGGGTAAACTTTCTGTTTCCCATCCACTTGTCAAGGTTTCTCTTGAAGAGTGTTAGCGAGGAGCTCTGCCTAATGTAGATTGGAATCTTGTTCCAAAGAATGGGAAGTCTGTGGGACAGGAATCTATCCCTCCAGCATGTCCTATTTATTGTTGTGGTGAGGTTTAGATCCCTAGAGTGTGTGGCTCGAGGAAATATGGTTTTCTTTAGATGGAGCATATCCATCAATTCTGGTTGGACATGGCCTTGTATGTCAGACAGAGATCACCTCTGAGTAGGTGGTATGCAACCGAGTACAGCTGAAGTTTCTTCAGTCGAGTTGTATAGGGCATCTGTTTGAGGCCAGTGATCCTCTTGGTGAGGTACTTCTGTGGTCTTTCCAGCTGTGTCAGGTGTCTTGTAAGGTACATCCCAAATAGGGCACTGTACTCTATGATGGGTCTGATGAGTGATGAGTAGAGGGGCACAATGACCTCTTTTGATCTGGATGCGAACCCTTTTGTGATTATGTGGGCCACATAGAAGGATTTTCTAACCACTTTGGCAATGTGATTATCAAAGGAGAGATTACTATCTACTTGGGTCCCCAGATCCCTTATCACATCTTCTGTATTTAGGGGACTACCACCTATGTGGTAGTTTGTGGGTACTTTGTTTTTTCCAAAGGGGATGAATATGCACTTTTTGGCATTTAGCTTGAGGCCATGATTTTGACACCAGATATCCATCTCAGTGAGACCCTTTTGGAGGATGTCTGTGTCAGCTGGAGAGTCAATTATAGCCCCTAGTTTGCAGTTGTCTGCGAACTTGGTCAGCCATAGTCCTCCTGTGCTTGCCTGTACCTCTGAGAAGTATATGCCAAACAGGAGGGAGTCCTAGGACTGAGCCCTGGGGTACACCACTTGTAACCAGTTTAGAGTCTTGACATAGCTAAAGAATGCCTTATGGTTATCTTTGGAGTCCTTGGCAATTTTTCTTTTGAAGCTCGCCTTGGATGATTTTATGAGGGATCATAGTTTCCTGCTGATACTGATGAGGGATGTTTTCCCTTCTTGGGATTTTACTCTTTTTTTGTACTAGTTTCCTCCTTCTATTATATAGCTTGTTTATGGCAGGGGTCCACCACACTGGTTTCCTTTTCTTGAAGGAGTGAGTCTTGGTTTTGCTTGGGATAGCACGATCCATGCATTCTTGTAGGTGCCCGTGGAATGCATTAGTAAAGGATATTGAAGCTTGGACAGCATTATCCTTCAGCATGGGGGCTTTGAAACTTTCCACCTCGGTCTTTAGCAACATGAAGTTTGCTTTTGAAAAGTTTTTCATGGTGGTTTCCTTGATTGGGGGTGGGGTGGAATGTGGATATCAGGATTGATTTGTTTATGGTCAGATCTAACCAGGAAGGGGTTGACCTTCGGTGTGGAACACCGGTTGCCTATGTTGGTGATGACCAGGTCCAATATGTTGTCACCTCTGGTGGGAGTGTTGACCAGTTGATCCAAGGCATTTGAGTTTATAAATTCTAGGAAATGTTGAGCAAGGGAGTTAGCACTTGGGTAGTTCTCCCAGTTAATGTTTGGGTAATTGAAATCACCCAATATTAGGGTGTTTGGTAGGACCTTTATGTTTCCCAATGCTTCCAGAAATGTGGAATGGGGGTCCTGGGACATGGTGGGTGATCTGTAGCAAGCTACAATTTGAATTGCAGTTTTTCCCATTGTTAGTTGCACATGGATGATCTCCGAAGCATCATGCTGTGCCACTAACCTGGACGTGTGGGTATCCTTGATGAATATGGATACACCCCCACCTTTTGTATTTCGGTCTGGGTTCTGTGGCCGAAATGTATGTTATAAGCTGTAGCCTGGTAGTGCTGGAGTGCTCTCTGGAGCCTTAAACCAGGTTTCTGTTACTGCACATACATTGATTTTCTCCATACTGAGGAGTGCCTTGAGTTAACACAATCTTTCCTAATCCTAGCATTCAAGTAATGCACTTCATCCATCCCAATGTTGTGGGTAAATTTTAAGAATTCTGTTGTATTGTTTAAGAATTTCAAGATAACTGAACAAAAGCCTGAGGTCCCTGCCAAACAATAAAAATATCCAAAAAATGGAAATACTTTCTTATGTGACCGTTATAACCAGATTCAAAAACGAAATGTTTTTCCCAATACAACTTGACAATATTGACAAATATAGGTGCATATGAGGCACCCATTGCTACCCCATCCATTTGATGATAGTATTCCCCCAGGAATTATACTTAGTTGTTCATTAAAACTAGTTCCGTATTTACTTTTATTTATATATATATATATATATATATATATGGGTCTACTTCATAAGATCGACAGACCATTTGATAGACATTAATTTGGTCGACAGCTCATTTGGTCGACAACCAGTATTCAAGGCACTTAGGGATTTGTCCACATCCCCAATGTTGTGCGACCCAGGAGTTGATATATATAGTTAGGGGGGTGTGGGGGGCATAGCCCCAACATTGGGGGGTGTGGGGGGTGAAGCCCCCCACCTATTTTCATTTAAAATGTGTTGTTTTTCTTGTATTTTCATGCTTTTAACCCTCCAATGTGGGGGGCTGTGCCCCCCACCCCTATAACTATATATATCAACTCCAGGATCGCACAACATTGGGCAGGGGGGCAAATCCCAGGTTTTTGCCTTGAATACTGGTTGTCGACCAAATGAGCTGTCAACCAAATGAATGTCGATCAAATGGTATGTCAATCTTATGAAGTAGACCCATATATATATATATCTATATATATATATATATATATATATATATACATTTTATAGACATTTTTATATGTTTACACAGACTTACTATTGTACATGTATACATATATTTGTATCAGCTTTACAAAAAGTTTGTACTGTTTTGTATGCTTTTTTATATTTTTATTTGGATTAACTTGGACAGTTTTTCACTAAAAGTCTATCTTTATTGACTGGGGCAAGGGGAGGGAAACTAACCAATGAGAATGTTTTTGAGTGTATTTAAAAGCTAAGGAAGTTACTGAATTTGATTCTGATGAAGTTTCCTGTAGGGAGACGAAAGAGCTCAATCCTTTATTCAGTAAATGTATTGTTGCTGCTCTGCAAGTGATTAAAACATTTTGATTAGACAGCCTTGCTGGGATTAATTTTGAATGATTTCGGACTGCCTTTATTGGTGCCTTGTGTAAGTGGAGTTTTTTATTTTTAGAAGCACTTTTTACTCCAGACTTCCACCGTTTTTTGGTTTATCTGGTAACCACCTGGATATCCATGACTCATAACTGTGAGTCCTTGAATAATAAAACAGCATGAAACTGGAGAAGCACAAAGCCCTAGACTGCCATGACTCACAAAGTTTCACGTTTTTCCAAAGTGTAGTGATCCTGGAGCTTGTATATGTGAGTAGTAGGGGTAGTGGGAATTTTCCCTACACTGGGGGGCCAATTTGAAAGGGGATAATATAGCAATAACCCACGCCTGGGTGTGGGTAATGCTAAATTTACCCACGGTTGGCATGGTTTGGTCCCGAGGGCGAAGCCCGAGGGACCAAACAAAGCCAACCGTGGGTAAATTTAGCATTACCCACACCCAGAAGTGGGTTATTGCTATTATACCATGACATTATTTAAGAAAAGAAACTATTACTTTTCTTAAATAATGGCATAGTATAATGCCTGTTTACTGCCCTTCCGCAGATGTCTGGCATCCGCGGCAGTTCTGATGTACTGCGCGCCTGCGCAGTACATCAGAGTTGAGCAACGGAGAAAGCAAGATCTCCGTTGCTTTTTTTTAGTGTCTCGCTATGTTAAATGAGTTTAACATAGCGAGACAGTTTTAAAATAAGCAACGGACATCTCCGTTGCTTATTTTAAAACTGTCTCGCTATGTTAAACTCATTTAACATAGCGAGACACTAAAAAAAAGCAACCGAGATCTTGCTTTCTCCGTTGCTTTTTTTTAAAACACTGTCTCGCTATGTTAAATGGGTTTAACATAGCGAGACAGCTTTAAAATAAGCAACGGAGATCTCCGTTGCTTATTTTAAAGCTGTCTCGCTATGTTAAACCCATTTAACATAGCGAGACAGTGTTTTAAAAAATCGAGTTATACTAATGGAAAAAGTCCGGGACGGACCTTTTTCCATTAGTATAACTCGATTTACAACGGGCACGCTGGCCAATCAGCGTGCACGTTTTGGGGGGATCATGGTATAATACATTTTAATATTTACTGTTATCCTTTTCAATTGCATTTTTTTAGGACTCACCATGGTTACCTATTTTATTGCCTGGTCCACAGTTCTTTGTCTACATGTCAGTGCAGTCTTCAGGATCCCAAGGCAGTTATCCCAGGTACAGCTGTCACTTTTCTGGCTTTTACTGCCTCGTTCACCGGGCTTCTTTCTTAGCTCTTCAGACTATCCAATAACCTTGCTCTTCTCTTTTCTTCTAGAATGTACTGCTGAGCTCTTACCTGGCACCCCTGATTTACTTAAGGTTATATTAGAATTGTCTGTCTTGTTTATTTTTGTATTTATTTAGAAGGTGGGAACTCTGGCTGCAGATGATGGTCACTGTTGATGTGATATTTTAACCCCGTGTACAAAATCGGGAAAAGGAATATGAGGCATCTTACATATAAGCAAAGAAAAAAAAAACAAGATTTGAAGGCAATTCAAAAAAAAAGTTGAAATAGAGATGAAAATTAAATGATTAACTGAGTCTGCTATGCTTGGGCTCACTCTGCTGCACTTCAGAACCCCCAATTTCCACCCACCTCCTCATACATTTACAGATTTATCCTACACTAATCTCCACTTACCACATTGCCATCAGTCACAAACAGCTCACGATTTTTACTTTTGCACCTCATTTTCACATCCACTAACCACTTTCTACCTTCTGTTTCCTTTCAGCTAGATTTTGTCTACATTATAACTTGACAGCCCCTCCCCCACTTCATCCAACCCAAAAGCAGTCAAACCCTATCCAGCCTTCTATCATTATAATACTTACATTTTCACTTATTGAACAATCTCATAATAATTAGCATGCTGTCCAAAGTACTGCATTTCACTTCCCTCTTCTGTCTAACTCACATAACCAGCTTTATCATACACCTCTTAATACCAGTCTTATGCCCAATGGTCAGTCCGTTGCTCTCAATGACAATTACTCCCATATTTTATTCCATATAATTCACAACCTTTACCACCTATCTCACATCCATCTTTTCAAACAAACAAATATAAAAGTAATTACCCCAATGCACAAACTAGTCATAAAGAACAAATTTAAAACCAAGTGGCATTGTATATTCCAGTTATCCCTGACCCACACAATCATTAATAATGCAACACCTGACTCCTGCAAATCGGGTTAAACAAGTCCAACATTTCTAAACATTAATCTTAGAAGCATCTGTAACAAAGTAACAACTGCATTCTTTCATATCTCTTTCATATCTCATTACAACCCTAACAATCTGACATCCTCCTTATCAAAGAAACATAGCTGAAACCTGAAATCAAAGACACTGAAATCTTCCCACCAGGATATAGCATCCTTCAAGTAGACTGTATAGCCAAAGAAGTGGGTGGGGTGGTTGCTACTAAATTCCCAAAACACCTGAACTTATACCTTTATCACAAAACATCCCTCATTCAGTAATGCAGATATTCTTATCGCCTTACTCAAACTCAACTCATTTAAGACCATATGTATCATAGCCTTAAATATATTCCACTTAGCAATAACAGCAGCACAGCAGAGGCCATACTTTCCTTGCATCTGGCACTATACCCAAATAAACCATCATCCTTAGGGATGCAAACATAGACTGGGCCCAATTGTTTTTTTTTTTTTTTTTTTTTTAACATTTGTTTACTGAGAAAATCCAACTGGAACAGAGCCCATTTTCAGCAGAGGCTCAGGGAGAAACTCTCCAGATGCATGTCTTTGGAATGTAAGAGGAAACCAGAGCACCTGGAGGAAACCCACATGAATGCAGGGAGGACATGCAGGCTCCATGCAGAAAGTGCCTCAACCAAGAATCAAATCAGAGAACCTCTTGCTGTGAGGTGACAACTCTAACTGTTCCACCACAGCACCGCAGTACCTGTATGTTTTCTGTCAGCTCAAAAATACACCAACAAGATATAACAAGCCCTCCTCTAAGGCTTCTTCTGTAGACTGGATTCTCTCAACTAAACCCAGTGATATCTATAACTGTGGCACACTATCTGACAACCTATTACTAAACGTCTCCACCTTAGGCCTCTCCCCTCCTTAGTTTTGCTAAGAGGCCTGTATGCAATCAAGTAAAACACCATGCATACAAGAATGTGTGTAACTTATCCAGTGTTGATGTAAGCATGGCACTCCAACAAATCCCAGGAAAAACTTGTACAATACAGACAGATAAGAAATAAAACCAAACACAGTATAAGGCATGACATAAAGCTCTACTACTTTAACTTGCAGCAGGCACATCAAAATAATCTTAAAAAATTCTGGTCATAAGTCCAAAATCTACTAAATTGAGGCCAAAGTTAACAGCCCAGTCCCTACCCGGAAGACATTTCATCAATGGTTACTAATAGCTTTAACAAATACTTCCTTCAATCTGTAGCCTCACTTATCAGAGACAATCCCCACAGCCAAACCAACCCACATCCACCCACAAAACCCTAGTGGAAGCCCACTTTGCAGTACGATCTATACCTACCTCTACTATAAGAAAATGTCTCCTAAAACTAAAAACTACAGGCTCTGCCACAAACAACTTTCCTCCTGATTTGTAAAAGTTGCTGCTAAAGCTGTGTGTCATATCCAATATCTATACTAATAAACAGATTCATTCTAGAATCTCATGAAAGAAGGAATACATACTTCCTGTTCATCAAGGAGGACCCCCCCCCTGCTCACCACTCCAGCTTCTGACCAATCACTATTCTGTCACTATTATCTAAACTATTAGAAAAGTGTATATATTCCCAATCACTGCAATACCTAACCATAAACAATCTTCTCTCCTCCACACAACATTGTTTTCATCCTAACATGTACCCACTACTGCCCTAATTCACTTTTCTGATACAATTAATAAAAGCAGAAATACCAGAAACTTAGTATCTTCCTTATTCCTAGACCTGTCCAAATCATTTGACACTGCCTCGTAGCATAAACGATTACTGAAAGTCTCCGCCTTAGGTCTCCCCCTCCTTCCACTCCTGGTTTAGCACCTACCTAACAGTTAGATTCCAAGCAATCAAATGGCCGTAGGAATACTCATCATTACTACCCAGTACTGTAGGGGTACCACAAGGTTCCATACTTGGACTCCTCCTGTTCATTATTACCCAGTACTGTAAGGGTACCACAAGGTTCCATACTTGGATCCCTCCTGTTCATTACTACCAGTACTGTAAGGGTACCACAAGGTTCCATACTTGGATCCCTCCTGTTCATTACTACCAGTACTGTATGGGTACCACAAGGTTCCATATTTGAACCCCTCTTGTTCATTACTACCCGGTACTGTAGGGGTACCACAAGGTTCCATACTTGGATCCCTCCTGTTCATTGCTACCCAGTACTGTAAGGGTACTACAAGGTTCCATACTTGAACCCCTCCTGTTCATTACTACCCAGTACTGTAGGGGTACCACAAGGTTCCATACTTGGATCCCTCCTGTTCATTACTACCCAGTAATGTAAGGGTACCACAAGGTTCCATACATGGACTCCTCCTGTTCATTACTACCCAGTACTGTAGGGGTACCACAAGGATCCATACTGGGACCCCTCCTGTTCATTACTACCCAGTAATGTAGGGGTGTCACAAGGTTCCATACTTGAACCCCTTCTGCTTATTACTATCCAGTACTCTAGGGGTACCACAAGGTTCCATACTTGGACCCCTCCTGTTCATTACTACCCAGTACTGTAGGGGTACCACAAGGTTGCATACTTGGATGAAGCATGCCACTCTTGCACAATATGCAGATGACTCCACACTCATCTGCACAGCCTCTAACCAACAAAAATGTTCAAGTACTTACTCAAGAATCCTTCACTTCTACAGAATCCTGGCTATACATCTCACAACTCCTACTTAACTCACAAAAAAAATTAAACTACTACTTTTTACCCCTAAAACATTCTCTTAAAGCAAATTTCTTGTAAAAATTACTTCATTAAATAACACCCTAATAGAACAGCTTCCTAACAGCTCTTGGAAATTACCACTGCTGACAACTTGAAATCTGACCTACACTTCCAAAGTATTATTTAAAAAAATACCAAAAGCTCAGTCTCTTATATGGGGAAAAACCCTTGATATAAGACAGAACATAAAGGAGGACCCACCCACCCCCCGCTGACCACTCCAGCTTCGGGCCAATCACTATTCTGTCACTATTGTCTAAACTATTAGAAAAGTGTATCTATTCCCGATCACTTCAATACCTAACCATAAACAATCTTCTCTCCTCCACTCAACATGGTTTTCATCCTAACATGTACCCACTACTGCCCTAATTCACTTTTCTGATACAATTAATAAAAACAGAAATACCAGAAAGTTAGTATCTTCCTTATTCCTAGACCTGTCCAAATCATTTGACACTGCCTCGTAGCATAAACGATTACTAAAAGTCTCTGCCTTAGGTCTCTCCTCCTTCCACTCCTGATTTGACACCTACCTAACAAGTAGATTCCAAGCAGTCAAATGGCCATAGGAATACTCATCATTACTACCCAGTACTGTAGGGGGACCACAAGGTTCCATACTTGGACCCCTCCTGTTTATTACTACCCAGTACTGTAGGGGTACCACAAGGTTCCATACTTGGATCCCTCCTGTTCATTACTACCTAGTACTGTAGGGGTACCACAAGGTTCCATACTTGGATCCCTCCTGTTCATTACTACCCAGTACTGTAAGGGTACTACAAGGTTCCATACTTGAACCCCTCCTGTTCATTACTACCTAGTACTGTAGGGGTACCACAAGGTTCCATACTTGGATCCCTCCTGTTCATTACTACCCAGTACTGTAGGGGTACCACAAGGATCCATACTAGGTCCCCTCCTGTTCATTACTACCCAGTACTGTAGGGGTATCACAAGGTTCCATACTTGAACCCCTCCTGTTCATTACTATCCAGTATTGTAGGGGTACCACAAGGTTCCATACTTGGATCCCTCCTGTTCATTACTACCCAGTACTGTAAAGGTACCACAAGGTTCCTTACATGGACCCCTCCTGTTCATTACTACCCAGTAAAGTAGGGGTGTCACAAGGTTCCATACTTGAACCTCTTCTGCTCATTACTATCCAGTACTGTAGGGGTACCACAAGGTTCCATACTTGGACCCCTCCTGTTCATTACTACCCAGTACTGTAGGGGTACCACAAGGTTCCATACTGGGACCCCCTCCTGTTTAATGTATAAAGCCATGTCCAACCCGGAATTAATGGACATGCTGCACCTCAGAAAATCCAAATCCCATCGAGCTATGCACTCGAGAGACTTGAACCTCAGCACTGAAATAAATTGGACATGCTGGAGGGACAGATTCATAACCCAGAGGCTCCCTTCACTCTGGAATAAAATCCCAGTCCAGGTTAGGCAGAGTCCCTCATTGACTCTCTTCAAGAGGAATCTTGATGAGTGGATGGGAGATCGTAGGTTTACCCCGGGTATCACTTCTGTGTCACTGTTAGATAGAGGCATAGTATACTAACCTCGAAAAAGGGCATAGCAAAATAAATTTAAAATGGGTGGCGAAAGCCAAACACATTCTGGCTAGGCTTATAAATGCCCTAGGGCAGATAGCCCAGTATGAACCTATGAACCTATGAACCTATGAACATATTTATAAATGACCTACACACTGCTTCCAAGCATGCCACTCTTGTACAATATGCAGATGACTCCACACTCATCTGCACAGCCTCTAACCTACAAAAATATTCAAGTACTTACTCAAGAATCCTTCACTTCCACAGAATCCTGGCTATACATCTCACAACTCCTACTTAACTCCCAAAAAAATTAAACTATTACTTTTTACCCCTAAAACATTCTCTTAAAGCAAATTTCTTGTAAGAATTACTTCATTAAATAACACCCTGATAGAACAGCTTCCTAATAGCTCTTGGAAGTTACCACTGCTGACAACTTGAAATCTGACCTACACTTCCAAGGTATTATTACAAAAAAATACCAAAATCTCAGTCTCTTATATGGAGCAAAACCCTTGATATAAAACAGAACATAAAGGAGGACCCACCCACCCCCCGCTGAATACTCCAGCTTCAGGCCAATCACTATTCTGTCACTATTGTCTAAACTATTAGAAATGTGTATCTATTCCCAATCACTGCAATACCTAACCGTAAACAATCTTCTCTTCTCCACACAACATGGTTTTTATCCTAACACGTACGCACTACTGCCCTAATTCAGTTTTCTGATACAATTAATAAAAACAGAAATACCAGAAACTTAGTATCTTCCTTATTCCTAGACCTGTCCAAATCATTTGACACTGCCTCATAGCATAAACGATTACTAAAAGTCTCTGCCTTAGGTCTCTCCTCCTTCCACTCCTGATTTGACACCTACCTAACAAGTAGATTCCAAGCAGTCAAATGGCCGTAGGAATACTCATCATTACTACCCAGTACTGTAGGGGTACCACAAGGTTCCATACTTGGACCCCTCCTGTTTATTACTACCCAGTACTGTAGGGGTACCACAAGGTTCCATACTTGAACCCCTCCTGTTCATTACTACCCAGTACTGTAAGGGTACCACAAGGCTCCATACTTGGATCCCTCCTGTTCATTACTACCCAGTACTGTATGGGTACCACAAGGTTCCACACTTGAACCCCTCCTGTTCATTACTACCCAGTACTGTAGGGGTACCACAAGGTTCCATACATGGATCCCTCCTGTTCATTACTACCCAGTACTGTTAGGGTACCACAAAGTTCCATACTTGAACCCCTCCTATTCATTACTACCCAGTACTGTAGGGGTACCACAAGTTTCCATACTTGGATCCTTCCTGTTCATTACTACCCAGTACTGTAAGGGTACCACAAGGTTCCATACATAGACCCCTTTTGTTCATTACTACCCAGTACTGTAGGGGTACCACAAGGATCCATACTGGGACCCCTCCTGTTCATTACTACCCAGTACTGTAGGGGTATCACAAGGTACTATACTTGAACCCCTCCTGTTCATTACTATCCAGTACTGTAGGGGTACCACAAGGTTCCATACTTGGATCCCTCCTATTCATTACTACCCAGTAATGTAGGGGTACCACAAGGTTCCATACTTGGATCCCTACTGTTAATTACTACCCAGTACTGTTGGGGTAACACAAGGTTCCCTACTTGATTTCCTCCTGTTCATTACTACCCAGTACTGTAGGGGTACCACAAGGTTCCATACATGGACCCTCCTGTTCATTACTACCCAGTACTGTAGGGGTACCACAAGGTTCCATACTGGGACCCCTCCTGTTCATTACTACCCAGTATTGTAGGGGTACCACAAGGTTTCATACTGGGACCTCTCCTGTTCATTACTACCCAGTACTGTAATGGTACCACAAGGTTCCATACATGGACTCCTCCTGTTCATTACTACCCAGTACTGTAGGGGTACCAGAAAGATCCATACTGGGATCCCTCCTGTTCATTACTACCCAGTACTGTTGGGGTATCACAACGTTCCATAACTGAACCCCTCCTGTTCATTACTATCCAGTACTGTAGGGGTACCACAAGGTTCCATACTTGGATCCCTCCTGTTCATTACTACCCCGTACTGTCGGGGTACCACAAGGTTCCATACTTGGATCCCTCCTGCTAATTACTAGCCAGTACTGTAGGGGTACCACAAGGTTCCATACTTGGACCCTTCCTGTTCATCACTACCCACTACTGTAAGGGTACCACAAGGTTCCACATTTGAACCTCTCCTGTTCATTACTATCCAGTAATGTAGGGGTACCACAAGGTTCCATACTTGGACCCCTCCTGTTCATTACTACCCAGTACTGTAGGGGTACCACAAGGTTCCATACATGGACCCCTCCTATTCATTACTACCCAGTACTGTAGGGGTACCACAAGGTTCCATACTGGGACCCCTCCTGTTCATTACTACCCAGTTGTGTAGGGGTACCACAAGTTTCCATGCTGGGACCCCTTCTGTTCATTACTACCCAGTACTGTAGGGGTACCACAAGGATCCATACTGGGACCCTTCCTGTTTAACATATTTATAAATGACCTACACACTGCTTCCAAGCATGCCACTCTTGTACAATACGCAGATGACTCCACACTCATCTGCACAGCTTCTAACCTACAAAAATGTTCAAGTACTTACTGAAGAATCCTCCATGTCCTCAGAATCCTGGCTATACATCTTACAACTCCTACTTAACCCCCCAAAAAAATAAACTACTACTTTTTCCCCCTAAAACTTTCTCTCAAAGCAAATTTCTTGTCAAAATTACTTCATTAAATAAAACCCTGATAGAACAGCTTCCTAACAGCTCTTGGAAGTTACCACTGATGACAACTTGAAATCTGACCTACACTTCCAAAGTATTATTACAAAAAATACCAAAAGCTCAGTCTCTTATATACAGCAAAACCCTTGATATAAGACAGAACTAGACAAACAATAGCTAAAGCTTACCTTCTATCTACTGTACTGTATGCTTCCCCACTCTTTACTAACCTACAGACATCCACACAAACAAAGCTGTAACAATTCTACAGAAAATAGCTCAACTTGCTGTAAATTGCCCCTTTGGAACTCATCCCTGTTCTGCTTTCAACAAATGAACTGGACTGAACTCCCAAATCAACTCCACTATAGTCAGCTGCTATTAGTTTGTACTGTAATATATTACCCTGATTAGTATCTGCCACTAAAATGCATGCTTCAACACTACCACCCTACCAAAATGCTTCGCTGTAAAGGCAAACTCCTCCTTTCCATCACTAAAGCCCAGAATGCATCAGGAGCCTCTTTATACTCAAACACCATAGCTGCCCTCTGGAGTGCCCTCCCACATGCTCTCAGGCTTCTTGAACATTCAAAATACATCTGAGAAAAGAGCAGTCAACATCGTGGCTCTGTAGCTGCACATCTCCAGGATAAGTGTAGCATCTTTGCTTCTTCATTTTCTTCTAGTGTACTTCCGCTCTCCCCTTCCTCTCCTCTGTTACCAATTATCAATCTATCTTCACCCACCCCACCTTCTGCCTATACCTTTTGTAAATCTTTTACCACTCATTTCATTAATATCTCAAAAGTAAATCAACATTTTGCTATCTTTTGTAAATAACTCAGTACTCTATATTGTGACATCTATCCTACTGCAGTTATTTATTTAACTATATTTGTACAGAGTATAATTAGTGTAAGAAGCCTTACTACTTTATATATAGTTACTATCTTATTTAGTTTGACACTGTAATATTTATTTTAATTGTATTCTGCCTGATATTGTTGATATTATATAACATAAATGATTTTGATTGTACTGTATGTACTAGAGCTTGTTTTACCAAGCCTCTGCTGAAAAGGGACCTTCGTGCCTAGCCGGATTTCTCTGATCAGCAATGTAAAATGAATAAAATAAATAAATAAATAAACACTCTAAAGCTTAAATTTAAAAGAAAGTTATCTGAAGGCAGATGAAGTACCACTAACAAGAGTCAAATAATCTGTCCTCTAGCAATGGAACTTTAAGGGACTTCCTAAACGAGTACATAGAATCACTCATCTGTATGAGGAATATGTACATGACAGCATATGACCAAGAACCACACCCATATCCTGCATAAAAAGCACCAATCCCACTGTACTGAACCTGTAAGTAAGCAAAGGAAAAAGAAAAGGATGCTGGGACAGTTGAATAGTCACATGTATAAGTCTGGGCTCAATCTTTACCAGGGTGAGGTTTAGGTAACTAAGTATCAGCTAGTGAACAATTGAACCCAAACAGTCCTCAACAGTCATTGGCTCAAAACCCTGGGAATAGAAATGGTAAAGCTGAATATCATCAGCATATGACTGGCAATAGATACCTGTCCACATAATGACCTCCCAGAATGGCGCACATGTACTCTGAAGTGAAAGGAAACTGGGATAGAACTCTAGGGCATTCCACAAGCTGGAAGCAGTGAACTAGAATAATTAACTCCATATACCTGCATCTGGAAACAACCTGAGAGATAAAATGTAAGCCTTCATATACGGTAGCCAGATAACTGCAATGACCATAATATTACAAGTTGAAAATAAATCAAGTAAGACTGAAACTGAATGCAAGTGTTCACTTCTCTCCTTATTGGGGCCATTGTCCACCCGAATGAAGATGGTCTCAGACAGACTAATCAAGGTCTAAGTGGTCATATGAATTAACAAAAGAATACATTTATATAAACAAGTTTCTCAATAACTTTGCAGAAAACCACCTCTGCTGGCAAAAAAGGTTGAAGCCTAGAACATGACCCAAGCAACTTTGGTTGAATAGCCACAGAGGTATTTGTTGGAGATGTCATAGAGAGATAGGCACAACTATCCTGTGAGGAGATGGGAGCTGGGCGTGGGCTGTTCAGTGTCATAATTTTTTGGGAGTAGGGTGGTGATGCAAGGGTGGATTAAAGGCAGGGATTCATCCAAAAATCACCTTGTAGCAGTCCTCATTTGAGGTGGACAGGAGTCTGTACTTATGCAGGGAGGACAAAGCAGCTCCTGCAGCAATGCTGGTTCTATATCCCCTGCTTGGGGTGGGGTGGGGTGCTAGGCCTTAAATATGCCATCACAACTTGGATGTCAGTGAGTGCAGAAAATGCTCATCACAACAGCCTAAATAATGTCTGAGACACAAACTGCTTTCACTCCCAGGATGAATAAAGAGTAATGGTCATGACTTGGTAGCCGGCAGGAATGAGGGTCATAACAAGCACGCATCTCGCCTACAAACAGGAGGGTAGAGAATGGGCAGTAATTCTTCAGACAGAATCTAGTGATATTTTCTTCAGAATAAGGGTTATAAGTAATTTGCGCCTCCTTTAAGTATGCCACGAACACCCCCAATTTGAAAGTTAATCTCACAGTCTGGAAAATAATTGGACTCAGTGACTGAAGGCAAGACAAAATGAGCCTTGTAAGGCAACAGTCCAGTCCACAGTAAGTGAGAAGCAGAGATGAACCTACTTTTATGACCTTATCATAGTCCACATAATTGAATTCAGCCCTGCAAAATATTAGATAATTCATACATGAATCACTGAAACACACCATGAGCAAATCTGTAGTGAGGCAACACTTGATATTTTCTACCTTATGCACAAAGAACCATGCAATTTCCTCAAAATAATCCAAGCCATTCAATTTTTTTATATATATTTATACTGTCATATTTCTTTTAAAACACCTATATTAAATTATCACTTGTAACATAGGCAAACCTACTTTTATATAAAAACAGTCAAACCATATTAACAAGTTCACATTTACAAACCAAACAAAATGGCGACACACAAAAAGAAAATGTTCACATGAGAGTCCAAACGTTGATTGAAACAGAGATTTAATGAAGATAAAATGAAAAATAAAAACTAATTAATTGCTTTTGTCTCACTCTGGAGACTTTTTCAGAATACAAGCCATCTTGAAATGGAACGTTATATAATACATTTACGAATGTTATACATCACTTTTATTGGTTATCTGATATAATCAAAGAAACATGACATAAATTGTTCAATTTCTGCCTTCTCTTAAAGCTCATTCCTCCTCCAAAACATTTCCTGCATGTATTGTTCCCACAATTTACATTTTTCTATGTATTCTTATTGTTTTCACTTCCTGTCATACATTTTGATCCAGTTTCAGCTTTTGCATTAACATTTTTTAAATACTCTCCTTATTTGGAGTTTCCATGTATGTCTGCTAGTGTGTATCATGAAGAATGACCTGAAAAACATTAGCAAAAGTTTCGTATAAAATGTTCAGGGGTGTGCATTGAAGTAGGGAAGCACAAGGCATAGATGTATATTTTGGGGATGTACCCCAAACAGAACAGCTGGGGAAAGGATCTGTCCATAATAATACCACCTAAGATAAGCTAGTCTGAGCAGAATGAACAAAAAGTAAGGAAGACCAACAGAAGGCTGGTATTTAAGACTGGAAAAGGGATTCCAATGATGCTGACATTATTCCTCCATTATAAAGGAGACGAGCAGGGCTACATCTGGAATACTGTGTCCACTGCTGGTGGTCACGTCTAGTATGTGGACCTCACTTGTGGTAGGTATTAAGTGTGGAAATACTAAATTAAAGAAAAGAATGAGTGATGGGGGTAGTGCAAAGAGATGTGACCACTCGGTATATATACACTAGAAAATGTAAAATATGGGGTATATGATTTGGATGCACTGCACTGTCATATTGTAAGTGGGTTGGGTGACACAGAAGAGGAAGGCAGGGGGAAAAGTGGGCAGCTGGAAGGTGGATATTTCAAACTATAGGTCAGATTACTTGATGAAAGGCTGGCACCTTGGCATGTATCAGTATGCACAGTGGTACAGTGCAAGTTACAAGGGCACTTGGGACACGGGAAGAAAAGGGCACGCAAACAGGTGCATGAAGCACAGCCGTGGAGGGACGGACGGAAACATTGGGGCAGACTACAACTTAGACCTTGAATCTGCACTTTTATAGGGTCATACGATATTTGTGCTACTTCTGCATATGCAGTGGATGAAAGAGGTCTGCAGAGCTCAGACAAATGAACCGGTAAAGGGAAAAAGTAAAAGAATAAATAAAAAATATTGCTTAATGCTATACAAATGCTTTACTTATAAGAGCACCCAGACAAAAACTCAGTGTTGGCTGCAAACCAAGTTATAAATGAATATAAGCCAATCGCAATCACTAAATGTCCAATGATACTGCCTAAGAGAGTTGGGAGAATAAGCCATGGCTGATAACAGTATCAAGGGCATAGGAGGCTGTTGGAATGTGAAATAATCAGCTTTGTTTAAAAAAAAATGCTTTTCCTGAGTGGGGAAATAGGGGTTTGGAATACGTAGATCGTAGTAGACTATGTCACCTCTATCTCCATCTTTTCCCATTACAACCTTCCCTAAAATCTTATACTGACTTAGTTGCTACCATCCATAAAACAAGTGGAAAAGAGGCAAATATGTAACCAATACCCACCAGAACTGCCTCAATGTACCACAGGTCAAGCAGACTAGAAAAAACATCCACTTTACTGAAATTAAAGGTTAAGCATTTTCTTCCATATAACCATTAATTGGACTTCATTAGAACCAGATTGAGGCAGTTCTGGTGGTAATCGACTTACTTTCCCAAAGTCAAAGTACAAGTAAACTTTATTGTCGATCAGATATGCACAGCAGTGCAAGCTAAATGAAATGATGTTGCTTTGGTCCCACTGCAAGACATAACAATGAACACATAGTTTGAATGACAGTAAGACTAATGCATATACAGTAATACAATATTAACAACACAATAAATAACCACACTTGGACAGGAAAACATTAGACAATATTATACTAGTAGGTATTGCACAGACACGTTGTGACTGTTTAGATACTGCACTTCATCAGCTGTACTATGATATATTCACTAGTAGGTATTGCAAAGACAAATTGTGACTGCTTAGATACTGCACTTCATCAGCTGTACTATGATATTTTCTGATGCTCGTATTGCACTCGTGGAGTGGTGACTGTTCATATTGCACATGTATGGTGTGGTGACTCACTACAGTAAAATGAGACTTGCTGTCATCTATTCCCTACTTTGTTTGTGTCTTTCGGCTTTTCCCAGTTAGGGGTCGCCACAGCGGAACTCTGGTCTGCTAATGATTGGCAGTAAAGTTTTACGTGCTGGCTTGCCGGGCCTAACGCACAACCTTCAATGAAGGAACGCCCGTTCACACATGTCGCCACACAGAAGACGCTCTAACTGAGGATCGAACGGGCAACGTCTAACTGTGAGGCGACAGTGCTACTGCAGCACCACCACGCAGTTTGTTCCCTACTACATTTGCTAATTTATTAATTTATCTGTATTGGTTTGCCGGGGCAGTCCACTGATCTCAGTTCACCATTTGCAAGCACAACCTATGTGAATAGGATCACACAGGAAATGAAGAAAGCGTATTTACAGATACAAAGCTATGCTATGAAACATATACATATTTACAAATGCAAGAATATGCTACATTTAGTTCAAGAAGCAGGTTACATTGTCAAAATATGGATGGAAAGTGGAATTATGCTTAGCAGAGTTTTTTAGATAAAATGTAGCACTAATGACTGGTTCATTATCTGGATGGGGCTGTTTTGCAACTTCTCTTCAGTTGTTTTTCTTTCTTAAAAACAGATAAGAAAGTTGTATTTTCTTGTTTATTTGCTTTTAGTTACTAAAACTGATACTACATTTGTGTGTGTGTGTGTGTGTGTGTGTGTGTGTGTGTGTGTGTGTGTGTGTGTGTGTGTGTGCGCGCGCGCACGCGCGCACGAGTGTGTGTGTTGTAAATATTTTTCCCTGATTTCTGGAGCAAAACATTCCAGGTTCCTTATTGTGTGTATATTCTGTAGATAACTGTAGTGAACTGTCAGTGGGAAGTTTAAATTAAAATCTTTTAGCTGTCAAGTTCCATTTTTTTGACTCATTGTGTTAGAACTTTGCATTCTTTTTAAGTTCAGAATTATCACACATAGAAAGGAAAATGCTGCTTTTTCCATCTTCCTGCTCTTCTCATGACCTTCTCCAATGCCAGTTCAGTCTTCTGTCTAATGTAAGCACACCCTCCGCATTAAAGTGCAGTTGTCTTTCTCTCACTCGACTACCGTCTTCCTTTAGCTCCCTTTTTGCTACAAATAGCATTTAATTCTTCTCTGCCTTTCATCTTTAGACTTATATTTCACTGCTCATTCGTCAGCCACAGTATGTCATTAATCATTTGCTAGCTTCTGCCATGGACTCTGAAAGCTAATGTTCCTGCTACAACACCTTTTCTTTGGGGGGAAACAAAATTCCTATAATCCCCTGCTCTGCCAAATGCTCAGCCATCTGCAATCATATCACTCTTTGTAGGCTGTTCCGAAGGGTGGACTCATCCATGCCTTACTATAAACAATGTGCCTGACCTTTGTCAGGCAGGTTTTTGATCTTTTAGCAGCAGTTTAACTACCTTTCTTAAAGCAGTTAATTACCTCACACTCTTATTTTTTTTCTAATCAAGGGAGTCACACATACGCTGCCACCTTTTCCTTCTCTTTGTATTACACATATACACACACCATTCCTCTTTCTTTATTTTGTGACTTAGTGTTTGTCCACCGAGGCATTTCTCAACCTATGGGCTTATGCTTATCTTTTAATTCAGTTGCTCATGCTTGTACTAATTTCTTTGCTGGGTCTTCATTTCTTGGTGAGCCAGGTAAAATCATAGCCTAGAGCTGGAAGAGTGCTACAGGACCAATTTGATACTGGCCTAAGATATATCCATGACCCCCTTCTGCTCTACGATGCCTCTTCATATGACATTACTCTTTGTGTAGCAGGCCTCACATACTTGAAGGCCCACACCTCACTGTCTGTTCCTTCTTCTATTCTGTGATCAATCAATCTTTCATAGGTTCATAGGTAGATACTAGGCTATCTGCTTGAAGGCATTTATAAGCCTAGCCAGAATGTGTTGGCTTTCACCGCAGTGACATAATACTCCATTCACCATAGTTCCTTTCCCAAAACACACTATCATTTTGAATTTATAGTTTGGGATTATTTTATTTACTTAAAGGAGAATTGCCTAATGTTTCTTTATTTGTACGCATATATTTGTTAACAATAAATATAAACTGTACAGAAGACACTTTTCAGACACAACCTCAGCCACTGGCAATGCAGTTATTTTAACATATACAGAAAAAAATAAGTAGACATATATTGACGCACAGAGTTTAGTCGTATAACTAAATATTTAAACGTAACTTTATACTACAACATAGTACATCATTCGACACAGACATTAACATAACTTTAAGGATATAAAAGATTAAAAGATCATTGAAAGTTCTGATTGTTGAAGGATGCATTTGACTTACAGTCTAAATAAGATTATTTATAATTGTTGTAACAAACTTCACTTACTGATCTTATTGAGTTGTGGAGCTGTTTAAGATATCAGAGCATGTTCTTGTTTGGTGAAAGTTTTTCTTTCTTTCTTTATTACCATTTTATTTTATTCAGTTTGTTCTAGTAATCGTGTTTGCACGGTTGCTGAGTATGTGTAGTTCCATAGGTTGTGAACACATGAGTATGTAGGGCTTCTGTGTGTTTAAATTAAGGTATCATTGTGCAGGTTAGTGGAAAAAAATTTACATTAATTGGGCATTGGAGCTATTTTATGTTATTAAATTTCAGAGGCAGCATGCAAGATGGGTGTGCATTTTTCAAAATACCTTTTAATCAGTTATTTTTCTGATATTTCTGTGGAGTTGGTTTCTTGTTCTTACAGGATGGAAGCATGGCACCTTGCCCAGAATTGTTATTTTTGTTATTTTTTGCAAATCTGCTTCTTTTCAAAGATGTTTTGTCAGTTTTACTTGATTAAATTTGAGTTCATGTACTGCTGTCGGTTGGACTGTATGCAACTCCCAGTACCTTCTCAATTAAGTAAATTCAAAACCAAAGCACTGGGCTGTGAGAAGCTCATAGACTGCTCGATGCTTTAATTAGTTTATTGCTAAAATCAAAACTAGCTTGGTCTCAACTGACTTATGTCACTAATTACCCAGTAAAAGAAATCAGTCATATTTTTTTCGTAAACTCATGTATGAGTTGCGCTTTCAACAAATTAGATCTTTAAAAAGTGTTTATTAGCCTTTCTTGACATGGTGTTTCAATTAATTTCTGCTTTCTGCGGGAGTTTTGGCTGTGTATTGAAAATCACTTCTCGCCTGCAACTGGTATTAAGAAAAGGAACCATACTTGGCTTTTCACATTGTGTAGAAACAAATCTAGTTCCAGTAATATGTTGTGAAAAGGCACTTTATTTGTCCTAATGTTCATTTCTTGTTATATTTTACCCTGGATTGAACCATAAATGAGTCATGCTTGATCAGTGCTTTACCCTGGTAAACATAAATACATAAATAAATAAAGAAACAAAAATAAACAAATAAAGTGTTTCCAGTGTGATATCACATCTGTTTTCTCAGCCTGCACTACTATGTGATCTGTGGATACACTTGGAGCTTTAATGTTAACAAGTTGACATTGCTGGCCTGTTTATTAAGTTAATACAAAAACAGAGCGCAATCTATATTCAGAATGCCTGTTTTCATTTACTTTCTGTGCTGCTAGCCTAATTTTCTCTCCCTTCTTTCTCTTTTTAGTTACATAACTGAAAACATTGACATATCTGATAAGTCTTATTATTGTGTATGTGCTATTTGCCACGGTGGTGCAGCAGTAGCATTGTCGCCTCACAGCAAGAGGTTCTCCCGTTCGATTCTCGGCTGGAGCGCCTTCTGTGTGGAGTCTGCATGTCCTCCCCACGGTCGAGTGGCATTTGAAAGACATGCGTGAATGGGTGTGCCTTCACTGAAGGTTGGGCGTCGGGCTGGCACCTCGGCACTGTAAAAATCTACTGCCAATCATTAGCAGACCAGCGTTCCACTGTGGCAACCCCTAACAGGGAAAAGCTGAAAGAAGAACAGTTGTCTATGTGCCATTTGAGGCTTTCCTTTTCTTGATACCATAATATACCTTTCTCCTTTTTTAATCTGTCATCATCCTTTGCATTTCATTGCATCCTTACGTTTTGTCATTATTCTTTCAGCATCATAGACACTTCTACAAGATGATGTAACCGAAGTTTTTGTTTGGCTAGTCTTCCTTCATAAAAACGGTTGCGCCTTTAACTTCCCTCATTTTATCCCTCTTTTCTTACATGAATAGCTGGTATTTACTTGTAAATAAACATCTTTTGAGATGCTTTCAAGGTTCCCAAAGATATCAACTTTTAAAACTCCTAGAACATAATTCTTTCAGTGATTTTCATGTACGCTGAGTCAGAAAATTATTTGATTTTTTAAACAGGGTTGCCAACCATGCCTGCAGGCATTTGAGTAGACTACTATTGGTCCTGAGCTTCCCTGCTAGAGCTGACTGGAGGGATCATCTGATTCCAAAGAAGGAGGGGGTCATATCCATACATTCCCTCCATCAGCTCCAGTCATACTGATCTCTTGCCCAGGCCACCCTATTTCCAGTGACCAGAAGGTCTATTTTCAGCTATCAAGGACAGTGCTACCCAATTTACGGGTGGCCCTAATGGTCCCTAGGCAAGACAACTACAATGCAATTCCTTTAAGCATGTTAGTGCCCAAATCCTTGTTCTGAAGGGGCGTGGGATTGTTTTTCAATTAGGTTAACCTTTCCTCTTATATTTGGCAACTCACAGAATGGTAAAACAAATAATATAGATGCTTTCATGCACGTGCCAAATCTTCTAGGTACAGCCCAAATGCTGCTTAATGCGAACATGCTCCCTGGCCATTCCATACTTTTTGTCACACCCTACCACCCCTAAATATCTACATATTCACAGTAGGCTGAGATTCACAGTAGGCTAAGGTACAATTCCAACCCTGCCAGAGGAGTGTGCTACTGATTGATGTCCATTTCTATTCCAACCAGCCGTGCCACGAGCAGTTGGCCCACTAAACAAATGTGCATCACTTGAATCACAGGTAAAGAGTGTCATTAGTAACTAAATGTATGGAACCTGCTTGAATACATCTGTAGTTTGTAAGAAAAAATAAACAAAAAGCAAAGAGTCTGAGAACGAAGAAATATTAAGAAGAAAGCCTTAAACTGCAGCTGGTTATTTGTGAGTGGCAGTACAGTTATGTTTCTACCGTACATGTCCTGAAGATTTAGGCAGTTTAGATGAGACGGCTGATTGTTTTAGTTCGGAAGGCTGCTGGCAGGAAGGCTAGCCGCAGCTTCAATGTGTGTCTTCATTATTTTCTGTTTCTTGTGCGACGTAAAAAATGCCAAGCGAAAAAACCAACAAAGGAGGTCGCTGCAATAACAGGCAGAACTGCAGCAAAAATGAAGTAAAATTTATTATTTATTGTTATAAAATGGTGAGCGCTTTCGCAATGGTAACCATTGCTTCATCAGACCAGACCTTCTTTGTTGGTTTTTATGCTTGGGATTTTTTACTCTGTTCAACTTATTGGGATTCGTTTGCTGTATTTCTTGTGCAAGTTAACTGTTGCTGTATTACTTTCTTTTCTAAGCAAAGAATTTTTATTGATTTGCTTTCAAATAATTTGCAGTTAGGCACTGAAATACAGAAAGAGTGTGAGAAAGAGCTTTAGGGAGCAAGGCTTAAGACTTGGCCCAGTGTCACGGTCAGTGTAAAGCCTGTTCATGGGTACAGATGGAGAAGGCCCATACCCAGGGTATCTGCATATTTCCTGCATGCTCTGATAGTCAAGCTGCATTTAATTGTTTAGGGATTCTTATTTATGTACTTGTTTTTACTTTAGTCTGTTTCATACTAGTGGTCTGACTTGAGATACCATTTACACTGGTTGGCAGTTGTGGAATTTAAACTCCATCTGTCTGCCATCACCCTTCACCTTTTACATTGACTGGCAGTGGTGGGATTCAATCCTCGTTTGACCATCTGTCTTACCCTTGCATGTATGCATCTATACACATATGAACTATACAGGCAATATTCCCTTTATTAGTTCATCTGCTGTCAAGAGTGAATGCAGGGTGAGTTGTTGTTGTTATTGTTGTTGTTGTGTCTTTCGGCTTTTCCCGGTTAGGGGTCGCCACAGCGGAACTCCAGTCCGCTAATGAGTGGCAGTAGATTTTTACGTACTGGCTTGCTGGGTCTAACACACAACCTTCAATGAAGGAACACCCATTCATGCATGTTACCACACAGAAGACACTCTAACTGAGAATCGAGTGAATGCAGGGTGAGTAGAAATAACAATTAATTGGATGTCAGTCTGTATAGCTTAAGATGGTGTACCACACCTCTGAGACACCAAACTGTCAGTGCTGGCATGAACAACCCACATTAATGATGTAGTGCTCCTTTACCAAACATTTTTGTGTGATGAAGGGGGCAGCCTCTCATTACAGTTACATATAACACAGTAATCCTATCTTGCGTGCTGCATATAACGTACAGGATATCATGGAAATTCAAATGCTTTGACTTGAATTGGAGTTCCAAATGCCTCCCTCCACGCTGTTCTGAGTACAGGGAAGATCATCTACACCAGTATCATAGGATAACCAAGATGCAGGTGGAAACGGGGGGGGGGGGGGAGCAGCCTCTAATGCTTTAATTTCCATATCCTCTGGAATCATGGTCATCCTATAATATGGGTTTCTGCAAACCAGCCAAAGAAATCCTTGTTGACATCAGTCAAATCTTCACTGAGGCCATGGTATCAGATGGAGACAAAAAGAAAGGGTAGTAAGCATTTTTAACTCCAGCGAGTATTCTGGCTACAGGCCATAGATGGAAACCACACTTATGCACTTGGCACCAAGCAAGTTGGAAAAGACTAATAAAATATCCCTTGAGTTTAACTGATGGAAAGCACTTCTGGTAGCATAATATGCAATCATTTCAGAATTAAGAAGTATGTATATGGGGCTCAGCTGCAGGTTATACACATCTGGCACCTGTACTCGAGAACTAAGGATATCCTCACATATACTTGTGATTCGGTGCTTATCATAAGTATGTGCACAGGGCAAATGTATCTACAGCCAATATGTGTATGTAATCTTATGCTAGCTAAGTGGTAGACACATAGGTTCATAGGTAGGTACTAGGCTATTGGCCCTAGGGCCTATATAAGCCTAGCCAAAGGTACCCTGGCTTTCGCCACCCAAGAAAATTATTTTCCTGTGCCACTGTCGAGCAGAGCCACAGAAGTGATCCCCGGGGTGAATTTCCTATCTCCCATCCAATCATCAAGATTTTTCTTGAAGAGTGCTAATGAGGAGCTTTGTTTGATATAGATAGGTAGTTTGTTCCAGAGTATGGGAAGTCTCTGGGACAGGAATCTATCCCTCCAGCATGTTCTGTTTATTGTGGTGACGAGGTTTAGGTCCCTAGAGCGTGTAGCTCATAGGGATTGGGATTTCTTTAAGTGGAGCATGTCTAAAAGCTCTGGGTTTGACATAGCTTTGTGTGTTAGGCAGAGATCGCCTCTGAGTAGGCGATATGCAACAGAGTAAAGCTGCAGTTTTTTGAGATGGTCTGCATAGGGCATCTCTTTGAGGCCAGTAATCCTCTTTGTGAGGTATTTCTGTGGCCTTTCCAGTTGTTGTAGATGTCTTGTGAGGTACATACCAAAAGGGGCATTGTACTCTTTAATGGGTCTAATGAGTGATGAGTAGAGGGGAACAGCGACCTCTTTTTTCCTGGATGAGAAACCTTTTGTGATGAGGTGTGCCACATAGAAGGATTTCCTGACTACTGTGGTGATGTGATTATCAAAGGAGAGACTACTGTCCACCTGTGTCCCAAGGTCTCTTATCACACTTTCGGTATTAAGTAGACTACCACCTATGTGGTAGTTCATGGGTACTGAGTTTTTTACCAAAAGGAATGACAATGCACTTTTTGGCATTGAGCTTGAGGCCATGGCTTTGACACCAGGCATCTGTCTCAGCAAGGCCCTTTTGTAGGATGTCCACATCTTTTGGAGTTTTGATTATGGCTCCTAATTTGCAGTCATCTGTGAACTTCGTTAGCCAAAGACCTTCTGTGTTGGCCTGTACTTCTGAGAAGTAGATACCAAACAGGAGAGGACCCAGGTCTGAACCCTGTGGTACTCCACTTGTCACTGGTCTGAAGCTGAATTTGGAGTCTGCTACTTTCACAGTGTGGGTTCTGTCAGCGAGCCAGTTAGCAACCCATCTTGTGACATAGGGATTTATACCTGGTTTAGTGAGTTTATCTATAATTCCAGAGTGGGGGATGGTGTCAAAAGCCTTGGCGAGATCTAGATAGGCTGTGTGAACCACCTTACCCTCAGCTACTGCTTTGGTGACTGCTTCAAAGAAGTCTATCAGGTTTAGGAGACATGATCTGCCTTTTACAAACCCGAACTGGGTGGGGTCCTGAGTTTGGAGATTACCAATGTCATTGTTTATAAGTACCATGATGATATGCTCCATAGCCTTGCAGACCAGGTTCGTTAGGCTAATGGGTCGGTAGTTTCCGGGGTCTGTGGTGGCTCCCCCTTTGTGGATTGGAATAACTGTCGCTGTGCGCCATTCAGTGGGCACATAGCCTGAGGTGAGGCTATGATTGAACATGGTACTTAGGTGGGGTGCCAGTTCATTCTGTAGGTCATGTAGAACACAGCCTGGGATGTCGTCAGGTCCCATGGATGCTGTGTTCTTGGCTTTGGATAGTGTGTTTTTTACCTGTGCAGCCGTGATTACGGGAACTTTGCATTCTTCTGGTATAGAGATGGGCCCTTTAGGGGATGACAGAGGGGTAAAGTTAGCACTGAACCTATCTGCCAGGATGTTGGCAATATCCGTTGGTTCTGTATATTTAGTGCCATTGTGCTGTAACTCAGAGCAGATCTGAGTGTTGCCATTGAGATTCTTGACATAGCTATAGAATGCTTTGTGGTTGTCTTTAGAGTCAGTGGCGATTTTGTTTTCATAACTAGCTTTGGAGGATTTTATGAGGGATCTCAGCTTCTTGCCCATGTTGGTAATAACCAGGTCTAGGATATTGCTGCCCCTGGTGGGGGTGTGGATAAGTTGATCCATGGCATTGGAATTTATGAATTCCAGAAAACGTTGAGCACAAGAGTTGGCACATGAGTAGTTTTCCCAGTTAAAGGTAGGGTAGTTGAAATTGCCCATTATTAGGGTGTTAGGTTGTACCCTAATATTTTTCAGTGTATTAAGAAATGAGGAGTGGGAATCCTGGGGCATGGTGGGGGATCTGTAGCAAGCTTCAATTTGGATTGCGGTCTTGCCCAGAGTTAGTTGCACTTGGATAATCTCGGATGCATTATGCTGAGCAACTAGCCTGGAGGTGTGGATATCCTTAATGAATATGGACACGCCTCCGCCTTTAGTGTTTCGGTCCAGGTTAGGTGGCCGAAAGGTGTGGTATGAATTATAGCCTATTAATGCAGGGGTACTCTCTGGAGCCTTGAACCAGGTCTCTGTCACTGCACAGATGTCGATGTTCTCCATTTTAAGGAGTGCCTCGAGAGAGTGCATTTTGAGGTTTAGACTTCTAGCATTGAGTAGCAATACCTTCAGATTCTTCTTGCCTGTACCTGTTAGGGTGGTGAATTTGTCATTTGAACCTTGCCTAAAAAAGGCACTATATGGGGTGGCTAGAGCCTTAGCCAGTATCCGGAATCCCAGGGGCGACAGGTGCAGGCCATCTCTGGCAAAGCATCGTGACTTGTCGATCATGTCATCCCAGGCAGACAGATACTGGATCCCCTTAGAATGACACCAGAAGCTTAGCCAATTGTTGAAGTCAATCATTTTGTCCTTGTACTGTGGCATCATTCTGGGTGATGGCAGGATGCTACTCAGGGCTAGGGTCATACCTGCCTGGGCTACAAGATCGGACAGCTCCTCCATGTCCCTTTTCATGTAGTCCAAGGAGGTACGTCTCAGGTCATTCACACCAACATGGACAATGTCAGAGTCATATTTGTACTTGTTATGGAGTGACCTGAGTGCATGCGTTATGTGGCAGATCCTGGCACCTGACAGGCAGCTGACAGTAACTTTCTCCTTGTTTAGCCTGGTGAGTGGAACATCAGTGTGTCTGACTATAGAGTCACCTATGACTAGAGTGTTGGGTACGTTGTTATGCCTTATGGGCTGTGGTTGAGTGGCACACTGAGTTTGTGGGCTATGTGTCATTTGGGTTGTGTTGGGGGGTGGAGGTTGCTTGCATTTCTGCTTTGGAGGTCCCTGTTGTTTGGCACTCTACTTTTCAGTGAGAAAGGTGCCATCTATTATCCACACTGCTGCCCGAGACAGATCATACAGACTGTCCTTAGTGGTTATTAGCAAATACCTTAAACTCCTCTTGCATACAGCGCTATTGTGCCCTCATAGATGACAATTGTTAAACTGAAAAGTACCCTTCTTGTAATAAGTAATGCTTCACAACCCTTTTTCCTAATCAGAGGGATGGTGAACGTCTGTCTGTGATGTGCATTTGTGTTTTTTTAAATGATTAACTGTAGGGTATGTATAGATGAGGTGCTCTCCTGTTTCAGACAGCCTGGGAATCTGTCTTTTTTCATGTCTGGCATCTATGGATGATGATGTCCCATTCTCACTATCAGTTCCTCTATTCTCATTCTGCTGTATCCGGTGTGGTGGCTCGGCTCCCACTGCCCCTATAGCCTTCAGGGCACCTAAAATGGCAGCAGCAATGACTGCTGCTATTGCTGTGCCAGCTTCACTCAGTTAGAGGGACTAAGGCCTGACTACAACCCTGGCAACTCAAGTCTGACCAGCAGCTGGGAAGCTTGTTTTTGCTGGTTGAGGAAGGAGTAGAGTGATAAAGCTTCAGCCTTGTCACCTCCGGTTTGAGAGAGCGGCTGTCTGGTCTTCAGCACAGTATCAAGGTAGAAACCCTTGTTGATACCAGGAATCCTTTTCAGGTGCTTGTCTGCAAGACAGGCAAGACCAACTGGTCATGGCAGATGGAATAAGTTTGGTAGCCTTAAATTCTAAGGAGGCTGGACCATATAATGGGACCTTTTTTACCTAGTGGATGAGAGCTGCTGCTACTGACCTATCAGTTTTCATGCATGAGGATACTTTTTCTTTAAGTTACATTTCATGTACAATATTTGAAGAATACTTTGCTTTGTTCCTTCACGAGGCCCATGGTTGAAAACACTCTTCCCCGTTCAAAAATATTTTTTGACATTTCCTTTTTTTCTGATGTTGGTTTGAGGGCTTTATGCGGCAGTTTCTGTTTATACTCCTAGAGTGAGGACTCTTCTTATCAGGTCCTTGATATGTACCCTGGTGGCACAGTATTGTACCAGCTAAATTCTGGAGGATGGATCAGGCCTTGAACTTTCACACTAATCACAAGGGATTTTTTTGTTTAAATGTATGAAACTACTCAACTATGTCACTGCCGTTAAGGTCAGGTATTTCCTTATGACTGGGACCAATGGGTAGAGGGACAGGGGGTCTTTAAGCCAGTTTACTGCTATAGAAGCATTGCTAAAAATATACAGCTTGTGACCACAAGATCATTTAGCAGCCATAGCAGTGGAAGGCTGGCTGAAAGATGGCTGCCATTTTAGTGACCAAACACCCACCTAACATAGCACGCATATAGACTAACTTATGTTGAGGCACATAAAAGCAATCTTCCTACACAGCAAATATTACCTAGAAAAAACAACACCTAACACCACATGTGCAGTAACATTAAATGGAGCACCAAACATTAAGCCCGTAAGGCAAGCAAACACACTTTCCAAGACTCTTGTCATGGGTGTCTCCATTGTAAGACATACTAATGCCCCTCTAACCAGGCTGAGCAAGAAGAATATTATGGTCAGTTGCTTATCAGGAGCCAGGATCCACCAATCACACATGCAATCAAGTCATACACCACAGGTACCAGTGTGAGTCCATCATAGTCCATGTTGGTGTAAATGACATGAGACATACCTCCCAAACTATATGAAGAGAGACACTATGGAGCTCTCAGACTATGTGTCTCAGGCTGGTATGAGCCTAGCACTGAGCAGCATATTACCATCACCAAAATGATGCCACAATATGAGCAAAAATGATTGATTTTAACAACTGCCTGTTTTTCTGGTGTCATTCTATGGGAATCCAATATTTAAGCCAAACTAAAAAGCATATACCAAACCAGTCTGATGAAGTGCTGATGAATTGCTTGTTCTTGAGCACAAAAGCATTTACATTATAATAAATTATTTTATTGCTACTGTTTCAGCCGTGCTTGGTCTTTGGTATATACTTTTTAGTTTGGCTTGGTTTTATTTTTGATATACCAGAACTTTACTGCCCCTTTTGGGCTTTTTACTTGTGTTTGGAATCCAATATTTGTCCTCTTAGGAAGACGTGATTAACAGACCACATTGCTTTTACAAGGACAGTCTGCACCTACCCCTTCTAGGCTGTCAAGTACTGACTAAAGCTTTATCCAGCTACATAGTGCCTTTTTTGGCAATGCCAAATTGACAAACCTACCGACATAGCAAAATCAACTCAATTGAATCTCAAGGTGTTACTGCTCAATGCTAGGATACTAAAAAAAATAAATAAATAAAAAATAAAAACACTACACTCCCTCCAAGCTCTCCTCACACTCAAAAAAATCTGTACAGTTACTGAGACAGGGCTTACAGCAGCAGATAGGGGTCTATATTATCATATCGCACACTCAGAAGAGCGAACGACAGATAATAGACCCCATGTAAGCAAAAGCTTACAACGTCGAAACTTCAGAACAGCGATTATTTTCCAATGGAAAACAATCGCTGTTCCAAAACAAAAAAAAATCCAGTAAAACATTACTTAATGTGGGGGGCTTTTCCTCCCACACCCCCTGACGTGGGGGGGGGGCTGTGCCCCCACACCCCACTACTTAAATATACCAACTCCGAGATCGCACTACAGTGCTGAAAAGGCAAAGTAGTGAAAGCGGCCAAACAAATTCTTTCCCAGGGAAAGAATTCACTGAACAGCCATTTTGCTCTTTTTGCGCTTCACTGTTTGACAAAGGCACATTCAACAACCTGCATCTGCGACAGTGTAATAAGGAAACACAGATAGTACCACAGCAGTGGAAGGTTTCAGTGCCTTCCACACTTTTAGACCAGCAGTTCCACAGACAAGGGCTAAAGGTGAAAGCGTCTCGACATACATCATGAACAAATAATCCCAAGAAAAAATATGAAATTAGGTAAAACGAGAGGTAATAATCCAGAATGAAATGCGTTATTAAAATAACAAATGCACATGCATAAGCGCTTTCACAGTATTTTCTACTGCTTGATCAGATGTTCATCCACCCACTTCTTCCTCGTTTAAATACTGCAACTCATTACTTCCTCAATAACTAATTAAGCACCAATTAACTTACAATTAAATAAATTCAAATATAATACATAATAAAAATGCTTTATAAAACAACATACAATAAAATTCATTCTTATATATACTCTCTACTAGGTGGGTGCACAGGAGACCTTATCTCTTTAATTTTCTAGCTTTGAGCAAGGGCTTTACAGGGACTTTGTCATTAAGTCCTTTGCCCAAGTCTACTCTTAGCCTGACTATCCATTTGGTCTCATTTACCTCAGTCCTGTTCTTGGTGTCACCCATCCTATCATCTATCCTGGTTCTGTCTATAATCATAAATCTAAAATTATGTGTGTTTTGCGCACTCATGACATGTTTGGCCAGTGCATTAGTTGTTACTTGGTGTTGAATATCGTATAGATGTTCTCTTATTCTATTCTTAAAATGTCTATCTGTTTTTTTGTACATAAAACCCCTCTTCATACCTGGCAGTGTGCCAGGTATATAATGTGATCCGTCTCACAAGTATCTGCCGTCCTAAACCAAAAGGTCTTACTAAAATCAGGGTGTTCAGACTTCCCTGTTGAATCAATGTACTTGCATTGATTACATTTACGGCAGGGTTGTGTGACCCCTTGGATATTATCTACTCTATATGGAATGTGTTCTTTTGGGTAGCTTAACATCCTTTTGATATTCCTCATATTCTTATATAGGAATGTTGGCTTTGGTGCCACTATGTTCCTAATCTCAGGATCTGCTGTTAAAACTGGCCAATATTTATTATAAATATCCAGGACTGGCCTAACATTGTTGGCATATAGTAAAGGATTCTGCGTTCATTTCTTGTCTCATTTTCATTGCTCCTGGCTCCAACAGATACTCTGTCAGAGTAATATGGCTTAGCTGCTGTGTCCCTCAATCCTTGCACTTCCTTTAAAATTGTAGAAACTTTATCTGCATTGTACCTCCTATCCAATAATCTATTCTCCAACTGTAGTATCTCAGACTGGTAACCACCTTGCTCAGTTCTTAATCTGGATATCCTCATACCTTGCCCTGTAACTATAATGTCATGCTTTAGAATAAGGAGGAATTAGAAGTTCCCATTACCTGACTTGGCTGTTGGAGTCAATATATAAATAAAGGGAAGTCTCTCTGTTGATCAGTGGCAGTGAAAAACATTGAGCAGCCTGCCTGCCCCTGTGGGAGTGGTTACTGACTTGAAACTGTAGTTTTATTGGCCATTTTGGGTCAATTCCAAAACTCCTTCATCTTCCTCTCTTAAAACCTGGTTGCCTCGTGGTTTTGGCGTCTTTTCAGGCTTGTTGGCTGTTGGTGAAGAACCCAGCAAGAGGAGAAAACGCTGAGAGAAGAAAGGAGCCACTTTTGAGATTTTAAGTATTTTTCCTCTGTTTATTTGCTAAGTTTTTCTGCATAGCCGCCTATTTTGAGCATTTTCTGGCTTGTTAAACTTGATTTCTGCATTAGTAACTGTATTTAGAGCACAACCTAGAGCTGTTTACTGAATTTCCTGTTTGCACTTATTTTTAAAATCGTTTTTTTCTCAAAACTTGCATTTTATCTGTCTTTGGCATAGCACTCTTGTGTGGGGTCATTTACTGCACTGTTATAACCTGTTGATACTTGTGAACCTCTGCTATCTCTGAAAAAAACAAAAAAAAAATCTTGCTTTTTTCCCACTTTTCTGAGATTTAAAAAAGTTCAGTTACAGGCTTGCTGTTCTTGAACTGTTTGTAAGTTTCTATGAGGCCATTTTTTGCTAGGGCTAAAGGGAAGTCTCTCTGTTGATCAATGGCAGTGAAAAACATTGAGCAGCCTGCCTGCCCCTGTGGGAGTGGTTACTGACTTGAAACTGTAGTTTTATTGGCCATTTTGGGTCAATTCCAAAACTCCTTCATCTTCCTCTCTTAAAACCCTCTTTTGCGCGGTTTTGCATGTTTTTGAGCATAGCGCAACAGCGGGCAGAGCCGCCTAATTGGGTTTAAACTATTCCTGGCTCCACAAAGTCTGCTCTTCACTTTTTCCCTTAGAACTGCTCTATCTCTCAATTTAAACACCATATTCTCATTCTAAGGCCCTTCACTGGTCCAATTAAGTAATCCTACAAGTTAGCACTATTAAACCATAAGCACTACTTACTCTTATACTCTCTATGATTACCCTGTCCTCTATTGGTCCGTCTTAAATTCAGTTTCCCTATATTACTCTAGCATGTCCAAAGGTCAGTCAATGGTTTCCTCTCCAGTCTAGCTGGTGAATCTGGGAATTTTGAGGCAATGTTACAACTGTCTTATGTACACGGACAACCCTCTCCTCCTCCAAACAGGTTCAAATATATGTGAGAGATGCAACTATTTAGCCAAACTGGAGGCTGAGCTCTCTCATCTCAAAACTGGTGTAACCAGTCAGGAGGAGAAGGTAACCGCACACAACACAATTCCAGTATCACATAGTCCCACCACATCAGCGAACCAAACATATAAATACACAAAAACATACTCGGAGGCTCTAAATAAAAATCTACCTAAGCAACAGAGACCTCCAAAGCAGACATCCAAGCAAACGCTACCTCAAAACAAAACACACACAACACATAACCCACAAAGTCAGTGTGCCAAGCAGCTACAGCCCTTAAGGCTGAATAACACACCTGATACTCTTGTAATAGGTGACGCTATTGTCAGACACACTGACGTCCCGCTTACCAGGCTGAATAAAGAGAAGGTCACGGTGAGCTGCCTGTTGGGTGCTAGGATCCGCCACATAACGCAAGCACTCAGGTCACTCCAAAGCAAATACAAATATGACTCAGTCATTGTACATGCTGGTGTGAATGACCTGAGGCATTACCACCCTGGACTACATGAAAAGAGACATAGAGGAGCTCTCTGATCATGTAGCCCAGGCTGGTATGACCCTGACCTTGAGCAGCATCTTACCCTCACCTAGAATGATGCCACAGTACAAAGACAAAATGATCGATTTTAACAATTGGCTAAAATTTTGGTGTCATTCAAAGGGGATCCAGTGTCTGTCAGCCTGGGATGACATGCTCAACAAGCCACGTTGCTTCGCTAGGGATGGCTTGCACCTGTCACCACTGGGCTTTCGGATATTGGCAAAGGCTCTTGCCACCCCCTTAGTGCCTTTTTTAGGCAAGGCTCAAAAGTCAAACCCACCCCCATAGACAGCACAAGGAACAAGAAACTAAGGGTAATGCTGCAAAACGCCAGAAGTCTTAACCTCAAGATGCACGCACTCAAAGCTCTCCTCAGTATGGAGAACATTGATATCTGTGCAGTGACAGAAACCTGGTTCAAGGCTCCAGAGAGCACCCCAGCACTACCAGGCTATACCTCATATCATGCTTTTCGGCCCCAAAACCCGGACCGAACCACAAAAGGAGGGGGAGTTTCCATATTTATCAAGGATATCCACACCTCCAAGTTAGTTGCATTGCACGAAGTATCGGAGACCATCCATGTGCAACTAACAGTGGGCAAGACTGCTTTTCAGTTTATAGCATCTTACAGACCACCCTCTCAAGGTCAGGAATCCCACTCGGTTTTCCTGAAAACATTGGAGAACATGAAGATCTCTCCGAATACCATTATATTGGGCGACTTCAACTACCCAAACATTGACTGGGAGCACTACTCAAGCCCCAGCACCTTAGCCCAAAGGTTCCTGGAAATTATAAACTCAAATGCTATGGAACAACTAGTCACCACTCCCAAAAGAGGGGACAACATACTAGACCTGATCATTACCAACATGGGGACTCTATGGTCCACACCAGAAGTATATCCCTCATTGGTAAGATCAGACCATAAATTAATTTCACTGGATGTCCACATCCCGACCCCACCCCCAGCCCAGAAAACCACAGTGAAAAACTTCTCAAAAGCAAACTTCTCACTTCTCAAAACCGAAGTGGAATCCTTCAAGGCCCCAGGGCCAGTGGAAACTACGGCCCAAACTGCAGAATCCTATATAAATGCATTCTACAGACATCTCCAGGAATGCATGGATCATGCTATCCCAAATAAAACCAAGACCCAATCATCCAAAGGCAGGCGTCCAGTCTGGTGGACCCCTGCCATAAATAAACTGTACAACAGAAGGAGGAAGCTACTACATGATAGAGCAAAATCCCTAATAGGGAAGGCATCTCTGATCAGTACTAGCAAAAAATTACAATCCCTCATAAAATCCTCCAAGGCCAGCTTCGAGAGAAAAATTGCACAGGACACCAAAGACAATCATAAGACTTTTTCTGAGTTGATTCTAAAGGACAAAAAATACACTGAACCCACAGACATTGCCAATATCCTGGCAGACAGGTTCAGTGCAAACTTCTCCACCCCCTCCACCCCAAAAGAGCAAGTATCTATCCCAGCAGAGGGCTGCCTCCCAAACATCTCTGATGCTCAGGTGAAGGATGCCCTCTCCAAAGCAAAAAACACTGCTTCCATGGGACCAGATGGCGTCCCAGGTTGCGTCCTACATGAACTCCAAGAGGAACTAATCCCTCAAATAAAACAGCTATACAATCTCAGCCTCACTACAGGATATGTGCCCACAGAATGGCGTACAGCAACAGTGGTCCCACTCCACAAAGGTGGAGCCTCTACGGACCCTGGAAACTATCGCCCCATAAGCCTGACTAGCTTAGTCTGCAAGGTTATGGAGAGGATCATCATGGAGCTCATAAACAAAGATATTGGGGACCTACAGACACTAGATTCTACCCAGTTCGGCTTTGTCAAGGGCAGATCCTGCCTTTTGAATCTGGTTGACTTCTTTGAAACAGTCACCAAAGCCATAGATGAAGGGAAGGTAGTCCACACAGCCTATCTGGACCTTGCATAGGCATTTAACACAATACCCCACTCGGGCATCATAGATAAGCTATCCAGCTTAAATATAAACCCCTATGTCACAAGATGGGTCACAAACTGGCTCAAAGACAGAACCCACAGAGTGAGAGTTGCTGGAGCCATGTCCGACACGAAACTGGTCACAAGTGGTGTCCCACAGGGTTCTGTCCTGGGACCACTCTTGTTCAGTATATACTTTTCTGAGGTACAGGCAAACGTGGGAGGACTATTGCTCACCAAGTTCGCAGATGACTGCAAACTGGGCACCATAATCAACTCTCCAGCTGACACAAACATCCTTCAAAAAGGTCTCACAGAGACAGATAACTGGTGCCAGCACCATGGTTTAAAGCTAAATGCCGAAAAATGTATAGTCATACCCTTTGGCAAAAACAATGTGCCCACAAATTACCACATAGGCGGAAACCCATTAAGTACAGAGAAAGTTATTAGGGACCTGGGGACCCAAGCTGATAGCAATCTCTCCTTTGAAAACCACATTGCCAAAGTGGTTAGAAAGACCTTCTACATAGCCCACCTCATCACGAAGGGTTTCACATCTAGATCAAGAGAGGTAATTGTGCCCCTTTATTCATCCCTCATCAGGCCCATCATAGAATACAACGCCCCTTTTGGGATGTACCTTACCCGACACCTGCAGCAATTAGAAAGACCCCAAATGTATCTCACCAAGAGGATCAAGGGTCTCAAACAGATGCCATATGCTGCTCGGTTAAAAAAACTCCAGCTCTACTCAGTTGCATACCGCCTACTTCGTGGCGATCTATGCCTCACATACAAAGCTATGTCAAATCCAGAATTAATGGACATGCTCCACCTCAGTAAATCTAAATCCCTTAGAGCCACACGCTCGAGGGACTTGAACCTCAGCACAGAAATAAATAGAACTTGCTGGAGGGACAGGTTCATAACCTAGAGGCTCCCTTCGCTCTGAAATAGAATTCCAGTTCATGTGAGGCAGAGCACCTCACTGAATCTCTTCAAGAAGAATCTCGATAGGTGGATGGGGGATCGTAGGTTTGTCCCAGGGATTACTCCTGTGTCACTATTAGACAGAGGCACAGTAAACTAAACCTTAAAAAGGGCACAGTATACTGAAATCAAGGGGTGGCGTAAGCCATACAGAATCGGGCTAGGCTTATAATTGCCCCAGGGCAGATGGCCTAGTATGAACCTATGAACCTATGAACCTATATATATATATATATATATATATATATATATATATATATATATATATGTGTGTGTGTGTGTGTGTGTGTGTGTGTGTGTGTGTGTATGTATATATATAGCTATATATATATATATATATATATATATATATCTATATATATATATATGTATATATATATATATATATATATATATATATATATATATATATACATATATTATATATATATATATATATATATATATATCTATAGAAAGAGATCTATATCTATCTTTCTATAGAGAGAGAGAGATCTATATCTATCTATCTATCTATCTATCTATCTATCTATCTATCTATCTATCTATCTATCTATTTATATATGGGTCCCCTTCAGTAGATCGAACATATAACAAGTTCGAACCTCATATGGCCGAGACCATATGTTCGAACTTATAAATGTTCGATCGGACTGAATGGAGATCTCCGTACAGTGCAGAACGGGAAGATTTCCCTTTTCTGAAATGTAGTGTGATCTCAGAGTTGGTATATTTAAGTAATGGGGGTGTGGGGGATGCAGGGCCCCCCTGCTACAGACGTTTAATTTTTTTTTTGTTGTTTTTTTTCTTTTTTTACTTCAGTGTTCGAACTATTACAAGTTCAAACATATGGTCTCAGCCTTATTCCCTTTAGGGGCACAGAGACGCTGTTTCAAAGATTTCATATTTTTGTAGACAAATTTAGGTTTCTCATTTATAAGACTTCTCATAGCTTCATCAGTGGTTAAGATTTTCCAATATTTCTCTATGATGTCTCTGTAACACGTAACATCACTGGAATAATACAGACAGACTTTTAATTTGCCATTTTCTCACTATGTACATTCTTCTCAGTGTTCCTAATATATTTCTTACCATAGTAAGGTTTAGCTCTGTCACCTCTTAGTTTTGTAACAGTTCTAACACTTTCACTGACATAATTCTCAGCGTAACCCCTAGCAATAAAAGCTTTCTCTAAATATTGAGTTTGCTGAATAAATTCATCATTCTTAACGTAAGTCTAGAGGCCCTGAATACCTGGCTATTAACAACACTTTTAAACACATGAGTTGGATGCATACTGTTTCTATGTAGAAACTGGTTAGAGTAACATGGTTTCTTATATAATTTCATAGTTACTCCATTCTCTGCATCCATTATAACACTCACATCTAAAAAATCCACTGTCTGATTTGAAATGATGGAAGAAAATTTCAGGTAGGTAGTGGTTTCATTAAAATATTCTGTAAAAGCTCTGAAAGACTGCATGGTCCCTTTCCAAAGCAGGAAATATCGTCCAAAAAGCATCTATAAAAGACCACTTGTGGACTGAAAGGCCCTGGAAACACATGGTCTTGTTCCCATGTCACTAATACAGCATTGGTGTAGCTATTGGCACAAGATGTGCCCATGGCCACACCATGCTTCTGCCAATATATGCAATCATTAAATACAAATAAGTTGTTTTGTAAAACACATTCGTACAGAAACCATGGCTTAGAGCTAGAAGTTTGTAGAAATAATACATGTATTCATGATTTTTACAAATGTTTTAATGACCATTTATTTTTTGGAATGTTTTATTTTATTTGTATGTTTTTATATACAATGAATTTGTTCTGCTACTTAGGATGTGATATACCTTTTAGCAGCAATTGTAAACAGTCATGTGATTTACTGAATTGATTATATAAATGGCTATGTATGTGTTTTAGTATACATCTGATGAAGTAGCTTTGCTACGAAAGCGCTTATGTACCTGTCGTTTTATATGAAAGAAAAGAATTATACTGGAATTCCTTGCTGTCCTTGGATCCTTCTGTGTCTTTTATATATATATATATATATTATCTTCTCTCATATGGCAATGAATACAAGTTTGCTTTGACCCTTCATGAAGAAAAGGCTAGGATTATGAAAGCTTTGGCCACTAGTAGCCTCATTGCTACCCTTTTTGACAAGGCCACAGAGATGGTAATAGCACCTCAGGTTGTCAGTTTGTAGCGCTCGTTTATTATTTTCTTGGACTTTTTGAGTTCTCTCAGTGTGAATTCCAGGCAGGATACTGTGAAGAAGATAGAATTTCCATGTCTGAAATATCTTACCCTAGTAAAAAACTCAAGATCACATTGTTTTTATTTTTCATCCTTGGCTATATTCTAACAGCTTGGAGCATAACTTGCTACTACTGTGACTGAAAGAAATGCGCTGCACACAAACTTAAACAGTCCAACAAAAAAAAAATTAAGTTGCATGCTTCGGCCATGTCTCACAGATTAAGTATATATATTTCAGGTGGTGCGTCCCACATTTTATGTTTATCTTATGCCATATGGTGTCCACTAAGAGTCAACATTAACAACAAATACAAATCTAATTCCCTGATGATAATGTAAATCAAAGTACAAACCAGCATACAAAACACAAAAGCTCTGCAGAAGAAATAAATAAATGATACACCAGTTTTTTTAATTTTGTTTTGTTTTGTTTTTCTGCAGAGCTTTGGTGTTTTGTTTGTGCGTGTCATCATTGTCTTAGTTGCATTCATTACTTACATACCAGCATTATATTAACTATAATTTTGGTATGCAATCAGGAACTATAAATATAGCTGCAATTAAAAAAAATCTCTGTCTAATATCCACAATTAGATATGGAATAATTAATTTATTTTCAGCAAAGCTAATGTGGACGTCCTGCTGTTGGACACGATAAATGGCTGCTTAGGAACTTGAAATAACTATCTGGTTCTTTCAGTAGATGAAGGCCTCCTTGTAGACAATCAGCACTAGGCAACGAAGTGGCAAATGTGACCAGAAGAATGTGGCACCACTTGAAAGTTGTGTGCATTTGTCCTTGTTTTACTGCTGGAGGATCTACAAATCTGAGTACTTGTTTCTGGCAAAATCTTGAACTGTGTAGGTTTACCCATTGGAACAGAGACATGGTATCTCTCTGTGACACAAGTGACCTAAATTTAGGAACAGATTTGTGCTTATGGGAGGGTTGGTGGGGGAATATGAAATGTGGCAAAAAGCCTGCTCTCATATTCAAAGGAGAGGGCACAAGGGGTTACAATCCCTTGTGTGACCAGGAATTACATAGGCATGTCCCTTGGCCATCAGAAATAGGAAACAGAACAGATATCCAGCATGACTGTGCACTGATGACATTGCATCATATCTCATGTATCTGGTAAGGAATTGTAACAGCTGCTGTTGAATGATGACCCCACTCTCCCGCTGTTCTGGGAAATGAATGTATGACTGTCCAGGACCGAACACTACATGTAACACCAGCTCCACCACCCCTGGAGCTGGGGGCACACCTATCAAAGGGTTATACCCAGGCTCACCTGGAAGGAGCTATGGGGAAACTGGGTGAGCAGTGAGAATTTAGATACCAAACCTGATGAGTAGGATCAACAATGTGGAGAAAACGGATGCCTCACCACTGAGAATGAGATCAAGCAAAGGAAACTACTAAAAATAAAATAAATTATAATGAAGTATTGCACTGCTATTAGCACATCTGCCTGGGTGCAGTTCCCTAGCAACTTAAATAACAAATGTCGGATGTAAGTGTCATACAATGCTGATTTCTGGGAGATGCATTCACATGCAGATGCACTCAAATTAGCTTAGGAGTACAATTACATTGAAAATAGATTGCTGGCTTACATGTCATGCAATGGGAGACAGTATTGTTGATTTACTTGGAACACTGGTTTCTTGCCATCTAGGACAGACATTGTATTCAAAGGGGAGAGGGGACCTCCTTTGAACCTCAAAAAATCAAGCATTACATCTCTCTGATGGTAAGAACTTCATTTATCTAACAGTGACATCTGTATTCCTATGTTCAGTTGTTTTCTCTCTCTCTCTCTCCAAAGGTGGTGCCTACCTTCTCTAAACATGTTCTAAAAAGACTTGAAAACTTACCATTTGCACCAAGTGCTTAATTTATCATGATTAAGGCGAATTCATTCACCTAGCTGATTTAGTTAAAATTAGCTGACTTTGTTAGGACATGCTTTATTTGTGGGTTTTTATTTACTAGTTATGTGCCTAATGTGGTACACCGTTCTATCGGAATACTTGATATGAGGTAACCATATGTGATACATGTTGCACAGACAGGACTGAAGTTGCTTCATGCCTTTTTATTGCTTTAAAATTTATTTTCAAGGGTGTACACCCATTACATTATGGTTACTCTTTAAAAGTGCCAATTCTGTACAGTGTTTGTTCACCAAGAAAACTTAAAGGAACTAAATGAGTGAATAGAGGAACTGTGACATTAGACAAAACTAAATGCAGCCAAAATCTTATTTCTTCTGTGTATGACCAGGGCTGAACAGAGTTAGATTATATGTGGTGATTTTAAAGCCAGTGAATAAGCAGAGAAAGAGAGAGACAGTGAACAGGCATTTGGATAGGAAACAAGAGAAGAATTAAATGAATTAAATGAAAGGAAATCTGCTTTTGTTGTTGCATATTTTTATCTGATTATTTTTGTAATTGTAACTAACTAGAGCTTTAAACAAAACTTGTTGGTAAGAGACTTTCATCAAAGTGGTTACAGAGGTCAACCAATCACATGCCAAAATGAGTTTATAGATTGTCTTATTAGGTTTAGGCCTTCTGACCTCCAAGAAGCCTGACAGTTTGCTGTCTCAGAGTTTATTTGCACCCATGTATATGCCAGGTTTGGTTTCGACCTTGGTTATTGTACTGCTTTCTTTCGTGGCAGTAGGACATTTGTTCCAACATCCTTCCAATCACTTTGCAGTGTACTGTCCCTTCTTTTAACAATGGTACTGCTGAAATTTAGTAAAAGATGACCTGTCATTATGCCTGCACTTCATGCAGTGCACGCCCATCACAGACTTTCACACAAGGCCATCACACAATGCCTTGAAGGCAAGACACAGTCTGACTTAGCACCATGTGCCTCTGCAAAGCATTCCATTCCATTTGGTCTGTCTGCACAGGGTTTTGTTTTCTGTTTTCTGGCCTGTATAATTAAGGAATCTTGGAATGTTTGTTTTGTGGTTGAAGAGGATAGCATTATATTCAGTGACAGAGCAGATTAATTAATTAATTAGATATTCAGCACAATAACAGAAATGGACCCCAAAGTGAGCCCTGTGGGCCACTGCTGTTTATTCTCACGGTGGCCAAGAGAAGAGCTTCCATGCAAACTGGATGCATTTTGTTACGTCATTATTTCTTGACCCGCTGAGTAACATGCCCATTTACATTCAGTATGCTTACCTTTAGAGTAATACCTTTCTTTGGTGTTATGTTGAAGGCCTTAGCCAAATCCAGGTAGGCTGTGCACAAATTAAGGCCTTTATCTGAAAGCAATGTCACGTCCTCAGTAAAGGATGCCAGCTTAAAAGGATGTGAACTACCTCTACTAGAGTCATTCTGGTGAGGTTCAAGAAGCAGGAGGTACTCAGCCTTTATTTATATTCCTTCTTTCATTATTTTCTTATTATTATTTAGTTTAAAACCTTTGTTTACTGGGAAAGTCTGACTGGGATAAACCTATTTTTCAGTAGAGCCCCAGGTAGAAAATTTCACTTCTGACAACAGTTTTGACATATACAATTACTTTGCATAGTAGGTATGTTAGGGTCATTTGTAAGTACAAGGACCTCTATAGCCTGTTATCATAGACTATGACTGTATCTTTTTGTTGGAAACTTGATACATTTTATTTATTTATTATTATTTTATTTGCATTTGTTTACCAGGATGGTACACTGGGCCAAAAAGTGCCTATTTCCAGTGGAGGCCCAGGCAGAAAAGCTCCACAGTGAATTATACAAAAATACATCTGGCAAACACAACAAGAACTGACAATGAAAGAAGTATTGATCAATGTAATAAGACAATGAGGCAATACATTTGTACATAAGACTATCTATTGATTCTACATGTATATGTAATTACAGCAGTAGATTAATAATCAGGAGATAGGCTTAAGGTGGTACGTAGGATGGAGAAAGAAAAAGGTGGAGGTAGTAGTGGGAGAGAGAAAAAATCAAGTTATAGAGTGTGTGGAACTAGCACATGAGCATAGCCACTGGGAGGACAGATGTTGTTTTAAAGATTTTTTGAAAAGAGATGCACTGCTAGTTCATAAGTTCATAGGTTCATAGGTGTTTACTAGACTAATGACCACAAGGGTTTTTTAAGCCTAGCCATGCATCCCAAATCTCTGATAAATTCTGATACCCTTGATAGATGTTAGCATGGCCCTGGGAGATGAACCATTTACAGGTTACCTGTTTGCATTAGAGACATAGGTGCCAAACCAGGGATGAGTTTCCAGTTTCCCATCCAGTTGTCCAAATTGCGCTTGAATTGTTAAGGAGGAACTCTGCTTCACATGGATGGGGAGCCTGTTCCACAGACGAGGTAGTCGCTGGGATACATACTATCTTACCAGCAGGTCCTATTTATATTACAGGCAAGGTTTAAATCTTTAGAATGGGTAATTCTGCTACTGTTTATTTTGTGTATATACAGGAGGTACATCAGAGTGGGGTCTGACAATGCCCTGTATGCCAGGCATAGATCTCCCCTCAGAAGCCTGTAGGAGATGGAATACAGGGATAGGGCCTTGAGGCGGTCTGCATAGGACATGTTACTTATGCTCTGTATACCTTTAGTGAAGAACCTCTGTGGACATTCCAGTTGTTGGATATGCCTGGTTAGGTACAAACCAAAGGTTGGATTGTACTCAATGATAGGTCTGATCAATGCCGAATACAGTGGAACAATGACTTTCTTGGACTTAGATACCATACCTTTGTATATAAGTTGTGCAACATAGAATAATTTCCTCATCACTATAGACATGTGATGCTCAAAGGCTAGATAACTGTCTATGTGTGTCCCTAAGTCCCTGACTACGGTGTTAACTCTAAGGGGTGTGTTGTCAATATGATGGCTACCAGGGATGGATGACTTCCCAAAGGATACTATTATGCATTTCTTGGCATTTAGTTTTAGTCCATGGCTCTGACACCAGTTATTTGTCTGTGTCAGCCCCTCCTGGAGAACATTTGTGTCAGTGTGAGATTCAATGACAGCTCCTAATTTGCAGCCATCTGCAAATTTAGTCAGCCATAGACCACTGACATTGGCCTTGACTTCTGAGAAGTAAATGCCAAAAAGGAGTGGTCCAGGGACTGATCCCTGAAGGACTCCACTTGTGACTGGCCTCTTTGTAGAGATGGACTCCCCAATTCTAACTTCCTGGGTCCTGTCTGTGATCCAGTTGGCTATCCACCGGGTGACATGCAGTTTTGTACCTAACCTCTTGAGTTTGTCAACAATGCATGAGTGGGATATTGTGCCAAATGCCTTGGCCAGGTCAAGGTACGCAGTGTGAACAATTTTGCCCTCATTCATTGCTTTGGTGACCTTCTCAAAGAAGTTCACCAGGTTGAGTATGTATGATCTTCCCTTGACAAAACCAAACTGGGTTGAGTCCAGTGTCTGGAGGTTTACTATATCTCTACTAATCACATATAATACTAGTGAGACTTATGGGTCAGTAGTTTCTAGGGTCTGTAGATGGCCAACCTTTGTGCAGAGGGATGACTGTTGCCTTTCTCCATTCATGAGACACAAAGCCTGTTTGGAGGCTACAGTTAAATAGTAATTCCAGTGGCCCTGATATGTCATGTTTCATGCTATTTAGAAGGCATCCTGGGATACTGTCTGGGCCCATTGATGCAGTGTTCTTGGTCTTAGAGAGAGCATTAAGGACTTGTTCCCTAGTGACAGTAGGGGGAGTTATATTTGATGATATTTCCTAAGGGAAGGTTGAGGAGGAGAGAGGAGTAAATTTGGAGCTGAATTTATCAGTCAGGAGGTTTGCTATATCTTCTGGCTCAGTATAGGTGGCTCCATTTACAATGAGCTCTGCACACAATTGTGTATTGTCTTTGAGGTTACAGACATAGCTAAAGAATGCTTTGTGGTTGTCCTTGGCCTGGGAGGCCAAACTTACCTCAAATTTGGCTTTGGTAGACTTTATTTGTCCTCTGAGATGTTTTTTTTTTTAGTTTGATGAGAGTGCTTTTATCCTGCTGGGTGCTGCACCTCCTAGTTTTTGCCATGATTTTCTTCCTCCTGTTATACATCCGATTCATTTTGTAATTCCACCAGGGTGGCTTGTTTTATAAGTTAGTTCTGTACTTCTTCCTGGTGGGTACAGCTGCCTCTATGCAGCTATTAGCATGCTTGTACAGGGTTTCTGTGAACAGTTCTTCATAGGCAGAAGTAATCTGAGGGTTTATAGGGGCTTGAAATTTTGCCAGGTTCTCACTTAATTGCAAGAGGTTAACCTTAGACTAGTTTCTGAATAGTCCCGGTTGAGCTGGGGGTGCAGGCTTTATTTTTACTTCAAAGGAGGCAATTTTGTGGTCTGACCTTACCAGGGAAAGCATTACAGTAGGGGGTGTGCAGCACTTCCCCATATTAGTGAGAACCAGATCCAGTGTGGTTGCACCCCTTGTTAGTGTATTGACTATCTGGTCCAGGGCATTTGTGTTTACAAAATCCAGGAATCTCTGTGCATGTACGTTTGATGTCATATAGTATTCCCAGTTAATAGTGGGGTAATTAACTGTGGATCTGAGTGATGGGTGAGAAAGAGTGCCATAATTTAGCAGTGGAGAAGTAGTGGAGCATTTGACCAGCAAAGAGGTTAGGTTTGTTAATCTGCAGAAACATTTGATTCTCAGAGCGGAGGGATCTATTGGGGTGGTAAAGTGCAAATAGAGAGGAAAGGGCAGGGCAGCTGGCAGGCCAGAATATTAGTTTATGGGCAACTGTTAGTTGTATATATGTGAAATGATGGGGAAGTTCTAGCCAGTTTAGTATGCGAAAAGGGGCAAAGTGGTGAGATGAATTTTATCTGTTGGTGACGAACTTTGCAATTTTGTTATAGCAAGAAAGGAGCTTGGATTTTAGACTGGTCTGTATGTTAGTAAAAAGAGGAGTGCCCATAATGAAGAGATGGGAGCAAGAAGGAGGAGATGAGTGCTAGTTCTGGGGAGTAATTGAGTAATGTTTTGTGACGGTATGCCCAATTTCTGGTGAGCTTTTTTAATGCTGTTGTAAATATGCAAGTCAAAGGTTAGGTGTTCATCTATGGTGACTCCTAAAACCTTAGTATGTGTGACAACCTCAATAGCAGTGTTTTCTTGGGAGAATATAGAGAAAAATTCTTTATTTATAGTAGAGGACTTCTTGCGGGTGAATAGCATACTTTTTTTTTTTTTTTTTGAGATTTAGAGAAAGGTGGTTGTTAATGATCCATATTTCAGTGGATGTGAGAGCTGACTGGGTAAGTTTCAGGTGTTCAGGTGCAGAGTTGGGACTGCAAATGACAGCAGAATCATCTGCATGCTGGATGACTATGCCTTGAGGGAGAGTAGAGTGGAAGTCATTGATGAAAATGCTGAATAACAGAGGCCCTAGGATGGATCCTTGGGGCACACCGGTAGTGATATTGAGGAATGGAGAGAGATATATATATATATATATAGAGAGAGAGAGAGAGAGAGTTGCCATTTGGTAGCTTGTTGCCTGTCTGAGATTTAGTTGGAAAAACAGAGAAAGGTAGAGGGAGACATTCCTAGGTTGCTGAGTTTTCTAAGGAGATGAGGGTGGAATATAGTATCAAAGGCTTTGGAAAGATCTAGAAATAGAGAGGAGACAAGCTTCTGGGCATCTCAAGCTTGATTGATGGAGTCACAGAAGGGTATTAGAGCTGTAGTGGTGCTATGTCTGGGTCTAAAGCCATGCTGCATTACTGATAGTAGGTTAAAGTCATGAAGAATGAAGAGCTGGAAACAGCGCACTCAAAACCGTACTTTATTGTAGTCCACAACAGAATAAATCCACAAAAGTTAATCACCAAGGTAAACGCTTTGGAGCAAGTAAATGCGTTTTCGTCAGCTGAAAGCTACGACTTCATCAGACAAATACATTTAATTAATTGACCATTATATAATAAAATTCAAAGAAAAAAAGACCAATTAAAACAATTGCATCCTGTTTAAACCAATAGTGTTAATGACAACCTAAAGAGCTCATTATAATAAAACCTTGCATAATAAATGAATGTCATATAAACCTTTTAAAATCTCTCTTAAAAAATGGTTCTGATTTGTAAAACCTTTGTAAAGAGTTAATCAAAAAATGTGCTTAAGTAATTAAATTCTTTTAAAACAATGTGATTAAATAAATACATTAAAAACTTTAGTTAAATTCATGTAAGGCTATGTTTCATTTGTAACAAGAAGGGAGTAAGAAAGTGAGCAACAGTGCCACCTACTGTTCTTTAATAGTAGGATGATACTAGTATGTTTCATACTTTAGTTGCTCTCAATTTTAAAGCTGGGACTATAGAAATGCATTCATTTAAACCTGGTTGTTTGTTGGCTTCTAATAGTATTTGCCAATATAGTTCCCTGTATTCAAGCCATTCTTCCCAGGGCCTCCTCTTATTTCTTTTTCACCTGTTCCAGGACAAAGAAGGAAAACTTAGCCTCCTTGCAAGTTTTTGTATGTTTATACAACGCATTGGTGTCTTTTCCTTTTTGTATTTCATATAGGTGTTCATAAATTCTCCTCTTCAATATTCTTTCTGTTTTCCCAACATAATAGGAGATACAATTTGAGCACGTTGCCAAGTAGACCACTCCCTGGGATTCACAATTGAATTGGCCTGTACTGTAGATGTTCACATCTCTGGCTTCCAGAAATATTTCTCTTTTATTGGAAATGTAGGGGCACTGTTTACAATGTCCACAATGAAAAGTTCCATGGGTAGTGTTACTAGATCGTGTCCTCTCAAGACACTTGTTGATGTCGTTTATTTGATTATTTTCTAAGACTTTTTTGATGCTGCGTGCATTCTTGTATACAATTTTCGGTGCTTTTTCTTTGATGTTCGGAATATCCGAAAAAGAAGTAAATTTTTCCCACTCTGTTTGAATGATTCTTTTTATCTTGGAATTGAACACATTAAATTCTAAGACAAGAGCTGATTGATATTCAGAATCAGCTGGGGTGTTGCTCATATTAATGTTTGACCGGTTATCTGCAATATCCCCACTTGTTCCGTGGTCAATGTTGTTGGTCAGGCAACCCTTGATGGGTTTAAATTTTGTCTGTCTATGTTGTTCCACCTCTTTTCTAATATCTTTTATAAACTCCAGTGGGTATCCTCTGGCTAGGAACATAGCCTCTAAGATGTTACATTCAACATGAAAGTCATCGTCCCTGCTCGTCATGCGACAACCTCTTACAAATTGTCCTTTGACAATATTCCTTTTGCAGTGAGGCGGGTGTGCACTATTGTAATGCAGGAAGGAATTGCAAAAGGTGTTTTTCCTGAATATTTTGGTTTCAAAATCTTTTTGATTTGTGTTCTTTTGGACCTCAACGTCCAAATATTGTAACTTGTCAGGAGAACAGGAGTGTGTGAATCTCAAATAGGAGGTAGTACTATTAATATAGTCCAAGAATTCACTCAATTTATCACTGCCACCTGTCCAAAAAATGACGATGTCATCAAGGAAGCGTCTGTATAAGGACCAATGTTGTTGAAATTCTGAATTCAGAATATAATTCAATTCCCAACCTGCTAGGACTATATTTGCATATGTAGGTGCACCCGCCGCCCCCATTGCTACCCCTTTTAATTGTTGATAAAATTCTCCGTTGAATGTTAGGAAGTTATACTTCAGTATTATGTCCATTAACTCCACTAATGAAACCTTTTCTGAATGTGTGAGAATGTTGTCCATGAAGATCATATCCTCAAAAATACTCATCCCTTCATAGTGTGGTATGCATGTGAAGAGATCTACCACATCTATGGTGACAAAAATCAAGTTCTCAGAAAAGAGATTTGATGTAATGTTTCTTAGTAGGTCCCATGAGTCTTTTAATATATGTTCAAAGTTGTTACAAATGTGTTTGATCTTGTTGTCCACAAATTTAGCCATAGGAAGAGTTTTTGAACAATCAGCAGACACGATAGGTCTCAATGGGGGGTCACTTACATTTTTATGGACCTTAGGAATGCCGAATATGATAGGAATCTTAGGTTTTGGCACTGATAGAAATTTGTAAGTATTGTTGTTAATTGTTCCCTCCATAATCATGTGGTCAAGTGCCATATCTATTTTCTGGTAAGCCAATTGCACTTCATCCATAGAAACATTTCTATATTTACTTTCTTCCCGAAAAATTTTATTCATTTTTCCTTCGTATATGATGTTTTCCATTATCACCACTCCCCCTCCTTTGTCTGGCTTCATAATTCTTATTGAGGTGTTTTTCTTTAATTCTTCCAAAGTTTCGTGTTCTTCTTCTGTAAGGTTGTACACCATATAGTGTTGTTTGAATTCCTTCCTAATTTCATTTTCTAACACCATTTCCAGATTCTTAATTTGTGGGAGGAGTGGGGGATTGTAAGTACTACGTCTGGTAAGAGCAGGATGTAGTTGTTCAATGTTGGATGAAGAGGTTGGTAAAATGGCTTGCAGGTTCACCTTCCTAAGAAACAGCTTCATGTCTAAAATAGTTTTAACTAAATCCCCTCGGGTACTTGGAATAAATTTAAACCCTTTGCTGAGGAGATCAAAGTGCGCCCTATTTAAGACAATGTTACTAAAATTGTAAATCGAGAAATTATTGAAAGAGTGTGTGGTACCTGTATGTAAAATCTCAGAATCAGTATCAGTGTCTAATTCTGAGAGGTCAATGAGAATTCTAGTTGGGGGATAGGTGGGGGTGGGGGTGTGGATAATATTTGTCAATACCTCCCTCTCCCCCTTCTTCCTCCCCCTCTCTGAAAATTCTGAGGACCTTGTCTCTTTCTGTACACATTGTGTTGTAAATCTACATTCTCTAATGGAGGAAAGTCAGTGTCATAGTCTTCCGCAACCCATTCTGCATTCCTGGATTGAACATTGTAATAATTAACTCTCCTGTTGTCAAACTTGTTTCTGACATTGTGTACATTTCCCTTAAAAGGTGGTGGTGGGTAACTCACGCTATTCTGATAATCATCCAAGTCCCTTTTGAGTTTGTTAATTTTTCTTTGTTCTAGCGTTTTACATTTTGTATCAATCTCAATCCTTAAATTATAGTATTTGTCCCTTTCTTGCTTTATTTCAAAAAACAAGTCCTGTTTTATAAAATTGTCAAGAACCAAAATTTCATCCTCTAATTCTGTTAACTGTTTGTTATTTTCTTTAATAATACGACCTAAAATTTCAAGACCACATCTGTTGAAAATATCTATGAGGTCCTTATGGTAATCAGTGCCAGTTTCAACATTGTTGGGGTATTTCCATACCCTGAGCCCTTTAGGTACAATGTTGTGTTTAATGCATGCTGTTAAATAAGAATTCTCTATACATAACATTTTATATTTATACATTGATTTGAAGAGTTTGTCTATTTTCACGCAATAGGAATCACCATCCTGTGGTGAATTGTCGTCTCCTGTAGTGAAATTACATCCACGCTGGTTATTTAACCAGTCTGTTAAGTTATCTTTGTTTAAAGAAATCGGGACAGTACCTGTGGCATTATTGCCCGGCGCGTTCAAAGAAGTTCCACCACGCCGATTGGTAACCCCTACATCCGTGTTGTAGTCTGATGTGGAACGAGAACCCAATAACATCGGTGTAATGGCAGGATCGAAAGTGCCACCGTTCGGTTCAGCCTCTTCGTTTGACGTGGAGCCGGAATCACGGTTGGATCTCTTCCTCTTCTGTTTGGATCCTCCAAACCTTTCGGTCCCTTCTGGCAAATTTGCTACGTCCGTTGATCTCCTGCCAGTTAAAGTGATACACATCGGGGTAAGCAGTTCAATCAGCTCGGTGAGCTGTCCAATAAGTTTACGGGTCTGTCCCAGTTCATCGCGGTTAGAAGAGTGTGGGCTGTTTTCCATGGCTGGGCACCAAACCAAGAAAACCAACAAAAGGCGCCCAACTGGAGTAAAAAACCAATAAAAAATGAAGAGCTGGAAACAGTGCACTCAAAACCGCACTTTATTGTAGTCCACAACAGAATAAATCCACAAAAGTTAATCACCAAAGTAAACGCTTTGGAGCAAGTAAATGCGTTTTCGTCAGCTGAAAGCTACGACTTCATCAGACAAATACATTTAATTAATTGACCATTATATAATAATATTCAAAGAAAAAAAGACCAATTAAAACAATTGCATCCTGTTTAAACCAATAGTGTTAATGACAACCTAAAGAGCTCATTATAATAAAACCTTGCATAATAAATGAATGTCATATAAACCTTTTAAAATCTCTCTTAAAAAATGGTTCTGATTTGTAAAACCTTTGTAAAGAGTTAATCAAAAAATGTGCTTAAGTAATTAAATTATTTTAAAACAATGTGATTAAATAAATACATTAAAAACTTTAGTTAAATTCATGTAAGGCTATGTTTCATTTGTAACAAGAAGGGAGTAAGAAAGTGAGCAACAGTGCCACCTACTGTTCTTTAATAGTAGGATGATACTAGTATGTTTCATACTTTAGTTGCTCTCAATTTTAAAGCTGGGACTATAGAAATGCATTCATTTAAACCTGGTTGTTTGTTGGCTTCTAATAGTATTTGCCAATATAGTTCCCTGTATTCAAGCCATTCTTCCCAGGGGCCTCCTCTTATTTCTTTTTTCACCTGTTCCAGGACAAAGAAGGAAAACTTAGCCTCCTTGCAAGTTTTTGTATGTTTATACAACGCATTGGTGTCTTTTCCTTTTTGTATTTCATATAGGTGTTCATAAATTCTCCTCTTCAATATTCTTTCTGTTTTCCCAACATAATAGGAGATACAATTTGAGCATGTTGCCAAGTAGACCACTCCCTGGGATTCACAACTGAATTGGCCTGTACTGTAGATGTTCACATCTCTGGCTTCCAGAAATATTTCTCTTTTATTGGAAATGTAGGGGCACTGTTTACAATGTCCACAATGAAAAGTTCCATGGGTAGTGTTACTAGATCGTGTCCTCTCAAGACACTTGTTGATGTCATTTATTTGATTATTTTCTAAGACTTTTTTGATGCTGCGTGCATTCTTGTATACAATTTTCGGTGCTTTTTCTTTGATGTTCGGAATATCCGAAAAAGAAGTAAATTTTTCCCACTCTGTTTGAATGATTCTTTTTATCTTGGAATTGAACACATTAAATTCTAAGACAAGAGCTGATTGATATTCAGAATCAGCTGGGGTGTTGCTCATATTAATGTTTGACCGGTTATCTGCAATATCCCCACTTGTTCCGTGGTCAATGTTGTTGGTCAGGCAACCCTTGATGGGTTTAAATTTTGTCTGTCTATGTTGTTCCACCTCTTTTCTAATATCTTTTATAAACTCCAGTGGGTATCCTCTGGCTAGGAACATAGCCTCTAAGATGTTACATTCAACATGAAAGTCATCGTCCCTGCTCGTCATGCGACAACCTCTTACAAATTGTCCTTTGACAATATTCCTTTTGCAGTGAGGCGGGTGTGCACTATTGTAATGCAGGAAGGAATTGCAAAAGGTGTTTTTCCTGAATATTTTGGTTTCAAAATCTTTTTGATTTGTGTTCTTTTGGACCTCAACGTCCAAATATTGTAACTTGTCAGGAGAACAGGAGTGTGTGAATCTCAAATAGGAGGTAGTACTATTAATATAGTCCAAGAATTCACTCAATTTATCACTGCCACCTGTCCAAAAAATGACGATGTCATCAAGGAAGCGTCTGTATAAGGACCAATGTTGTTGAAATTCTGAATTCAGAATATAATTCAATTCCCAACCTGCTAGGACTATATTTGCATATGTAGGTGCACACGCCGCCCCCATTGCTACCCCTTTTAATTGTTGATAAAATTCTCCGTTGAATGTTAGGAAGTTATACTTTAGTATTATGTCCATTAACTCCACTAATGAAACCTTTTCTGAATGTGTGAGAATGTTGTCCATGAAGATCATATCCTCAAAAATACTCATCCCTTCATAGTGTGGTATGCATGTGAAGAGATCTACCACATCTATGGTGACAAAAATCAAGTTCTCAGAAAAGAGATTTGATGTAATGTTTCTTAGTAGGTCCCATGAGTCTTTTAATATATGTTCAAAGTTGTTACAAATGTGTTTGATCTTGTTGTCCACAAATTTAGCCATAGGAAGAGTTTTTGAACAATCAGCAGACACGATAGGTCTCAATGGGGGGTCACTTACATTTTTATGGACCTTAGGAATGCCGAATATGATAGGAATCTTAGGTTTTGGCACTGATAGAAATTTGTAAGTATTGTTGTTAATTGTTCCCTCCATAATCATGTGGTCAAGTGCCATATCTATTTTCTGGTAAGCCAATTGCACTTCATCCATAGAAACATTTCAATATTTACTTTCTTCCTGAAGAATTTTATTCATTTTTCCTTCGTATATGATGTTTTCCATTATCACCACTCCCCCTCCTTTGTCTGGCTTCATAATTCTTATTGAGGTGTTTTTCTTTAATTCTTCCAAAGTTTCGTGTTCTTCTTCTGTAAGGTTGTACACCATATAGTGTTGTTTGAATTCCTTCCTAATTTCATTTTCTAACACCATTTCCAGATTCTTAATTTGTGGGAGGAGTGGGGGATTGTAAGTACTACGTCTGGTAAGAGCAGGATGTAGTTGTTCAATGTTGGATGAAGAGGTTGGTAAAATGGCTTGCAGGTTCACCTTCCTAAGAAACAGCTTCATGTCTAAAATAGTTTTAACTAAATCCCCTCGGGTACTTGGAATAAATTTAAACCCTTTGCTGAGGAGATCAAAGTGCGCCCTATTTAAGACAATGTTACTAAAATTGTAAATCGAGAAATTATTGAAAGAGTGTGTGGTACCTGTATGTAAAATCTCAGAATCAGTATCAGTGTCTAATTCTGAGAGGTCAATGAGAATTCTAGTTGGGGGATAGGTGGGGGTGGGGGTGTGGATAATATTTGTCAATACCTCCCTCTCCCCTTCTTCCTCCCCCTCTCTGAAAATTCTGAGGACCTTGTCTCTTTCTGTACACATTGTGTTGTAAATCTACATTCTCTAATGGAGGAAAGTCAGTGTCATAGTCTTCCGTAACCCATTCTGCATTCCTGGATTGAACATTGTAATAATTAACTCTCCTGTTGTCAAACTTGTTTCTGACATTGTGTACATTTCCCTTAAAAGGTGGTGGTGGGTAACTCACGCTATTCTGATAATCATCCAAGTCCCTTTTGAGTTTGTTAATTTTTCTTTGTTCTAGCGTTTTACATTTTGTATCAATCTCAATCTTTAAATTATAGTATTTGTCCCTTTCTTGCTTTATTTCAAAAAACAAGTCCTGTTTTATAAAATTGTCAAGAACCAAAATTTCATCCTCTAATTCTGTTAACTGTTTGTTATTTTCTTTAATAATACGACCTAAAATTTCAAGACCACATCTGTTGAAAATATCTATGAGGTCCTTATGGTAATCAGTGCCAGTTTCAACATTGTTGGGGTATTTCCATACCCTGAGCCCTTTAGGTACAATGTTGTGTTTAATGCATGCTGTTAAATAAGAATTCTCTATACATAACATTTTATATTTATACATTGATTTGAAGAGTTTGTCTATTTTCACGCAATAGGAATCACCATCCTGTGGTGAATTGTCGTCTCCTGTAGTGAAATTACATCCACGCTGGTTATTTAACCAGTCTGTTAAGTTATCTTTATTTAAAGAAATCGGGACAGTACCTGTGGCATTATTGCCCGGCGCGTTCAAAGAAGTTCCACCACGCCGATTGGTAACCCCTACATCCGTGTTGTAGTCCGATGTGGAACGAGAACCCAATAACATCGGTGTAATGGCAGGATCGAAAGTGCCACCGTTCGGTTCAGCCTCTTCGTTTGACGTGGAGCCGGAATCACGGTTGGATCTCTTCCTCTTCTGTTTGGATCCTCCAAACCTTTCGGTCCCTTCCGGCAAATTTGCTACGTCCGTTGATCTCCTGCCAGTTAAAGTGATACACATCGGGGTAAGCAGTTCAATCAGCTCGGTGAGCTGTCCAATAAGTTTACGGGTCTGTCCCAGTTCATCGCGGTTAGACGAGTGTGGGCTGTTTTCCATGGCTGGGCACCAAACCAAGAAAACCAACAAAAGGCGCCCAACTGGAGTAAAAAAACAATAAAAAATGAAGAGCTGGAAACAGTGCACTCAAAACCGCACTTTATTGTAGTCCACAATAGAATAAATCCACAAAAGTTAATCACCAAGGTAAACGCTTTGGAGCAAGTAAATGCGTTTTCGTCAGCTGAAAGCTACGACTTCATCAGACAAATACATTTAATTAATTGACCATTATATAATAAAATTCAAAGAAAAAAAGACCAATTAAAACAATTGCATCCTGTTTAAACCAATAGTGTTAATGACAACCTAAAGAGCTCATTATAATAAAACCTTGCATAATAAATGAATGTCATATAAACCTTTTAAAATCTCTCTTAAAAATGGTTCTGATTTGTAAAACCTTTGTAAAGAGTTAATCAAAAAATGTGCTTAAGTAATTAAATTCTTTTAAAACAATGTGATTAAATAAATACATTAAAAACTTTAGTTAAATTCATGTAAGGCTATGTTTCATTTGTAACAAGAAGGGAGTAAGAAAGTGAGCAACAGTGCCACCTACTGTTCTTTAATAGTAGGATGATACTAGTATGTTTCATACTTTAGTTGCTCTCAATTTTAAAGCTGGGACTATAGAAATGCATTCATTTAAACCTGGTTGTTTGTTGGCTTCTAATAGTATTTGCCAATATAGTTCCCTGTATTCAAGCCATTCTTCCCAGGGGCCTCCTCTTATTTCTTTTTTCACCTGTTCCAGGACAAAGAAGGAAAACTTAGCCTCCTTGCAAGTTTTTGTATGTTTATACAACGCATTGGTGTCTTTTCCATTTTGTATTTCATATAGGTGTTCATAAATTCTCCTCTTCAATATTCTTTCTGTTTTCCCAACATAATAGGAGATACAATTTGAGCACGTTGCCAAGTAGACCACTCCCTGGGATTCACAATTGAATTGGCCTGTACTGTAGATGTTCACATCTCTGGCTTCCAGAAATATTTCTCTTTTATTGGAAATGTAGGGGCACTGTTTACAATGTCCACAATGAAAAGTTCCATGGGTAGTGTTACTAGATCGTGTCCTCTCAAGACACTTGTTGATGTCGTTTATTTGATTATTTTCTAAGACTTTTTTGATGCTGCGTGCATTCTTGTATACAATTTTCGGTGCTTTTTCTTTGATGTTCAGAATATCCGAAAAAGAAGTAAATTTTTCCCACTCTGTTTGAATGATTCTTTTTATCTTGGAATTGAACACATTAAATTCTAAGACAAGAGCTGATTGATATTCAGAATCAGCTGGGGTGTTGCTCATATTAATGTTTGACCGGTTATCTGCAATATCCCCACTTGTTCCGTGGTCAATGTTGTTGGTCAGGCAACCCTTGATGGGTTTAAATTTTGTCTGTCTATGTTGTTCCACCTCTTTTCTAATATCTTTTATAAACTCCAGTGGGTATCCTCTGGCTAGGAACATAGCCTCTAAGATGTTATATTCAACATGAAAGTCATCGTCCCTACTCGTCATGCGACAACCTCTTACAAATTGTCCTTTGACAATATTCCTTTTGCAGTGAGGCGGGTGTGCACTATTGTAATGCAGGAAGGAATTGCAAAAGGTGTTTTTCCTGAATATTTTGGTTTCAAAATCTTTTTGATTTGTGTTCTTTTGGACCTCAACGTCCAAATATTGTAACTTGTCAGGAGAACAGGAGTGTGTGAATCTCAAATAGGAGGTAGTACTATTAATATAGTCCAAGAATTCACTCAATTTATCACTGCCACCTGTCCAAAAAATGACGATGTCATCAAGGAAGCGTCTGTATAAGGACCAATGTTGTTGAAATTCTGAATTCAGAATATAATTCAATTCCCAACCTGCTAGGACTATATTTGCATATGTAGGTGCACACGCCGCCCCCATTGCTACCCCTTTTAATTGTTGATAAAATTCTCTGTTGAATGTTAGGAAGTTATACTTCAGTATTATGTCCATTAACTCCACTAATGAAACCTTTTCTGAATGTGTGAGAATGTTGTCCATGAAGATCATATCCTCAAAAATACTCATCCCTTCATAGTGTGGTATGCATGTGAAGAGATCTACCACATCTATGGTGACAAAAATCAAGTTCTCAGAAAAGAGATTTGATGTAATGTTTCTTAGTAGGTCCCATGAGTCTTTTAATATATGTTCAAAGTTGTTACAAATGTGTTTGATCTTGTTGTCCACAAATTTAGCCATAGGAAGAGTTTTTGAACAATCAGCAGACACGATAGGTCTCAATGGGGGGTCACTTACATTTTTATGGACCTTAGGAATGCCGAATATGATAGGAATCTTAGGTTTTGGCACTGATAGAAATTTGTAAGTATTGTTGTTAATTGTTCCCTCCATAATCATGTGGTCAAGTGCCATATCTATTTTCTGGTAAGCCAATTGCACTTCATCCATAGAAACATTTCAATATTTACTTTCTTCCTGAAGAATTTTATTCATTTTTCCTTCAGATATGATGTTTTCCATTATCACCACTCCCCCTCCTTTGTCTGGCTTCATAATTCTTATTGAGGTGTTTTTCTTTAATTCTTCCAAAGTTTCGTGTTCTTCTTCTGTAAGGTTGTACACCATATAGTGTTGTTTGAATTCCTTCCTAATTTCATTTTCTAACACCATTTCCAGATTCTTAATTTGTGGGAGGAGTGGGGGATTGTAAGTACTACGTCTGGTAAGAGCAGGATGTAGTTGTTCAATGTTGGATGAAGAGGTTGGTAAAATGGCTTGCAGGTTCACCTTCCTAAGAAACAGCTTCATGTCTAAAATAGTTTTAACTAAATCCCCTCGGGTACTTGGAATAAATTTAAACCCTTTGCTGAGGAGATCAAAGTGCGCCCTATTTAAGACAATGTTACTAAAATTGTAAATCGAGAAATTATTGAAAGAGTGTGTGGTACCTGTATGTAAAATCTCAGAATCAGTATCAGTGTCTAATTCTGAGAGGTCAATGAGAATTCTAGTTGGGGGATAGGTGGGGGTGGGGGTGTCATGAAGATAGTTAAGGAATTGTATGTGGATGCATTTTTCAAGTTTCTTTGAGATAGGGGAAAGAATGGCAATGGGTCAGAAGATGGAGATATCAGTATAGTTTTTGCCTTTGTGCAGAAGAAGGATGAATGTGTTTTTCCAAATGGTGGGAACTTAAGACTCTTGAATGGACCTATTGAGAAGTTGGCTGACAGGGTATGCTATGGAGTTTGCTGCTATTTGAAGGAATTCTGGAGGCAGGTTGTCAGGGGCATTGGTGCATGGTTTTATTTTTAGAAGTAGTTTCTTTACTTTGGCAGTAGGGATAGGTGCAAGAGAGAATTTATGTAAGTATGGGAGGAGGAATTAGTAGATTGGTCTGATGGGTTTGGATGATTATGAGGAAAGTTGGCGGTAAGATTAGTTATGGCATTTATGAAATATGTATTGAAGAGGGTGGCTACTTCACTGGGATTTTTTTCTGGATTGGGACAGGGATTGCTGTTAGATCCTGGGTGAAGAAGGTTGTTTATTGAACTCCAGAAATGCTTTGGATTTTGTTTGTGTAGGTTTTGTAAAGTGTGGTAGTATTCTTTTTTATTCTTAATAACTAGGCACTTTATTTCCAAATTAGCCATAAGTGTGAGTGTGTGCATGTGTGTGCCTTCTGTGGAAGGTTGGGCGCCAGGCTGGCAACTCAACACTGTAAAACTCTACTGCCGACCATGAGCGGACAGATGATCCTCTGTGGCGACCCCTAACCAGGAAAAGCTGAAAGAAGAAGAAGAACTAGGCACTTTATTTGGTTGCAAAGTTGTCTGTAGGTTATAAGGTCAGAGGTTATTTTGTGTTTTTTTTCCAAAGATTCCAAGCTTTGTCTCTGGTAGCCATGTTCTGTTTAGTATCTCTAGTGAGCCATGGGGTGTGATTAGATTTTACTCATTTTAGTTGGGGGGGGGGGAGCTAGCCTATTTAAGAAGTTTAGGAATGTAGAGTTGAAAAATTCAACTACTTCATTTTTAGGGGATCCCAGTCAATGCTGTTTAAAGTATTGTTAAAGGATGTGGGGCAAACGTTGGATAAGTTTCTAACGTTTTTATATAGATGTCTATTTAATGGTGTTGAGGGGTTACATATTATAAAGGCAGGTAAGTGGTCACTGATACTGTTTGGGAGAATTCATGAGGTGGAGATTTTATTGGGGTCACAGATCATGATCCAATCTAAGATTGTTCCACAGTTGTCATTTTTGTTGGGTCTAGTAGTATCAGTGATTAGCTGGCTGCAGTTAAATCGGTTTATGCTAGAGAAGGAGTGCTGTTGTGAGAAGTCTAACCAATTAATATTAACATCCTCAAGAATTATTGTTTCCGTGGTTATGTTGCTGGATTTCCAAGCTAGGATATCCCCTAATATGGGAATATTATTGGCAGTGGGGGTTTTTGCATTCATTTATTTTTAGGAAGGTAATTAAGACTTCTGCAGTAGAGGTCGGCTATATATGAGTTGTATGAGACTATATCGTAGGTGTTAGGATAGATCAGTACTACTCCACCACCTTTTTCACAGGGTCTATCTAAGAGTAGGCATGCAAAACTAGGAAGAAGGAATTCTGAGTTTTTAGTGTATGGTTTTAGCCATGTTTCTGTCGCAGCAATAATGTTGGGATTGTTATGTGCTACCCAGGCATGAAATTCAGGAACTTTGTTATGAATACTTTGCAGGTGAATTTTTGTTAGATTTAAGGGTTTGTAGGAACTGTGTAAGTTAGGAGATAAAGTGGGGGGACCAGGATTTGGATGGATATCTTCGCATAAGGTTATTCTGGAGAGTTTATGTAGGAGAGTAGTGAGTTCTAGCTTTTTTCTTAGGCTATGGTATAGGTAGGTAGGATGGTGTGAGATACATTTACCATTTAGGGGGAAGATTTTTAATTTAAAGCAGAGAATGTTGTCTGTTGGGTATAGGTTAGGTGATATGTCAGTGTAGGCAGTGAGGGGTAAAATATGAGTGGAGGTTGTGGAGGTGGGTTTGTGGCAGATGTCATTAAGTTGTAGTGGGGTAAGTTGTAGGTGGTGGGTTAAGGGTAACAGGAGGCTGAGGGGTGTTGTGTTGTAGTAGGTTATAGTGGTGTAGAGTTTGTAGGTTAGCAAATGATGAGTAATACTGGAAGTTTAATAAGTAGAGGTGGTGGAGAAGGAGGCAGCGTGTAATTGGAGGTATTAGGACTAGCCAATGGGTGTTACAGAGTAGAATGGAAGAGTGTGCAGTGGGCAGTGATTGGATGGGAGCTAATGAGAGGGTAGAGCTAAGGTGAGAATAAATCTAGTTGAAGTGGGGGTGGGTGAGAATGGGGGTAGGGTAGGGGAGTGGAGTGAGATCGAGCGCAGCAAGGGTGAATGGAGCAGGAAGAACCAAATCGCACAAACAGCGAGAAAAGAAAAACAATCAGGAAAGAAATAGGAAAGAGAGCTGCAAATAAGGTAGGTTCCAGGGGTTTCAGGTAAACTACTTGAATGAATCCCACCGCGATGTGTTCAATGTGATACAATGTTATTGGAATGGCAAATAGAAAACAAGGTAGCACTAATAGGCTCAGGGAGAGCTGACAGATAGAGAATTGAATTCTGCAGTGCTATACATATGCATATATACAATAAATATAATATAAAAAGGTGTGAGGGGTCACTGTAAAGCTTAGGCAAGATGGGTGTGCAGAGGAGATGATTTCTCTTAAGACTGCCTTATAAGTACATTTTTTGACAATAAGTGTGCAATTACAGTGAATAATTGCTATTCTAATAGTACATATAAAAGTGTTTTCCCCATGATTATGGTGGATATTATGCATTCTGCTAAAGAGACAAAGGCAGAAATTCATCAGATTTTATCTGGGCTGGAGGGCTTACCTGTTGAGTTGGTGGTCATGAGGTCAGAGCTGCAGGTCATTGATGTAGAGTCACAGCAAGTTAATAGCCTATGTCTTGCAGTCAACACCAGAGATAAAGTGATAAAAAGCAAGCTGATATGCTGTGATTGTGAGGTGTCTGCCCTAAAATGAACAATATAAGTACTGCAGGACTACCTAGAATATTTGGAAGGGTGGCTCAGAAGAGTGACTTTAAAATTGCATGTTTAGAAGAGGGGAAAAAGGTGCCTGATATGATGGCAGTTTTGAAAGGATGGCAGAAATTTCTGCATAAAGCACATGTCCATCTGAGTCCTCTTATAGACTGGACACACAAAGCAGGCCACTAGGACAACTAAGGATGGAAACCATGCCATATAATTGTAACATGCCACTCCTGTAGGAATAACAAGTGGTTGGTATGGCAAGCAGCTGTGCAAAGGAGTCTAATACCTACAGGGGAGAAGGAGAAGAGAGGAAGCTTTAACTGCCCTTGTAAACCAAAGACAAGTGCAGATGTCCCTGTGGTGGTAAACACACAAGGGGGTGTAGTAGTACAGCAGCAGTATCCAGTACAGCTTTTTTTATACTCATGTAGTTTTTATTTTCAAATAATATTGTTAAATCACTCATAGTGTAGTGTGTTTAACAATTTAAACAGCTATATACAATATTTACAGTCAGCCTGACATAAAGCATGAAATCAAACAATTCATGAATATTCGTGAGTGGAGCAGAGCTGAGTGGAGCTACCATAATCTCTATGTAGTCCTGTCTTTTTTTCACTTTTTTTCTTTTTTCATGTTCCTTTCACAGATATTGCATTTTTGGTATTGAGTCATGAGATATTGTGAAAGAACACTATCCTGTAAGTCTGGAGTGGTATGCGGGATGAAGAAAGTGGCATCGAGAAGCACAGAGGCATGCATAAAAGTGCCACAGTAATGAGTAGCAATGTAACAGCTGAAAAAATGGTTGTTACCTGTGCAAAGACGGGTGAAAGCAGAAATAGCTCCTCTGGAAAGTGTGAGTAAATCAACCTATATCCTCACAAATGGCTTTTCTCTAAATAAGATTGAGTGCAGAATTATATTGTATTACATTCATTATATTACCGTAATGGCATGTGTAAATATGAGTGTCACTGGGTTTCAGAATCTGACTCTATTACATTCATGATATTACCGTAATGGCAGGTGTAAGTATGAGTGTCCCTGGGTTTCAGAATGTGACTTTATTACGTTCATGATATTACCGTAATGGCAGGTGTAAGTATGAGTGTCCCTGGGTTTCAGAATGTGACTCTATTACGTTCATGATATTACCGTAATGGCATGTGTAAGTATGAGTGTCCCTGGGCTTCAGACTGTGACTCTATTATGTTCATATTACCGTAATAGCATGTGTAAGTAAGAGTGTCCCTGGGTTTCAGAATGTGACTGTATTACGTTCTTATTACCATAATGGCAGGAGTAAGTGTGAGTGTCCCTGGGTTTCAGAATGCGACTGCATTACGTTCATGACATTACCGTAATGGCAGGTGTAAATATGAGTGTCACTGGGTTTCAGAATGTGACTGCATTACGTTCATGATATTACCGTAATGGCAGGTGTAAGTATGAGTGTCCCTGGGTTTCAGAATGTGACTGTATTACGTTCATGATATTACCGTAATGGCAGGTGTAAGTATGAGTGTCCCTGGGTTTCAGAATGTGACTGTATTACGTTCATGATATTACCATAATAGCATGTGTAAGTATAAGTGTCCCTGGGTTTCAGAATGTGACTGTATTACGTTCATGATATTACCGTAATAGCATGTGTAAGTATAAGTGTCCCTGGGTTTCAGAATGTGACTGTATTACGTTCATGATATTACCGTAATAGCATGTGTAAGTATAAGTGTCCCTGGGTTTCAGAATGTGACTGCATTACGTTTATGATATTACCGTAATAGCATGTGTAAGTATAAGTGTCCCTGGGTTTCAGAATGTGACTTCTGCTCTTGAAACTCATTGTTTCACTGTTGTATTTATAGAGAAATCATACTGTGATAAAAGTAATCTAGTGCTCCTGCAAATGATATTAGTGATGTAGGATTTGGAGTGTTCAAATGGTGCTCAGGGGGATGCAAAAGTATGGAAGACACACATATACTGATCATAGGTCCATAGGTTCATAGGTTCATACTAGGCTATCTGCCCTAGGGCATTTATAAGCCTAGCCAGAGTGTGTTTGGCTTTCACCACCCATTTTAAATTAATTTTGCTATGCCTTTTTCTGAGGTTAGTATACTGTGCCTCTGTCTAACAGTGACACAGAAGTGATACCCGGGGTAAACCTACGATCTCCCATCCACTCATCAAGATTCCTCTTGAAGAGAGTCAATGAGGGACTCTGCCTAACCTGGATTGGGATTTTATTCCAGAGTGAAGGGAGCCTCTGGGTTATGAATCTGTCCCTCCAGCATGTCCTATTTATTTCAGTGCTGAGGATCAAGTCTCTCAAGCACGTAGCTCAATGGGATTTGGATTTTCTGAGGTGCAGCATATCCATTAATTCCAGGTTGGACATGGCTTTATACGTCGGGCACAGATCGCCTCTGAGCAGGCGGTATGCCACTGAGTAGAGCTGGAGTTTCTTTAACCGGGCAGCATATGGCATCTGTTTGAGCCCTTTGATCCTCTTGGTGAGGTACTTTTGGGGCCTTTCCAGTTGCTGCAGGTATCTGGTAAGGTACATCCCAAAAGGGGCATTGTACTCAATTATGGGCCTGATGAGGGATGAGTAAAGAGGCACGATGACCTCCCCTGATCTAGATGTGAATCCCTTCATGATTAGGTGGGCTATATAAAATGTTTTTCTAACCACTTTGGCCACGTGGTTGTCAAATGAGAGATTGCTATCAACTATTTATTTCAGTGCTGAGGATCAAGTCTCTCAAGCACGTAGCTCGATGGGATTTGGATTTTCTGAGGTGCAGCATGTCCATTAATTCCAGGTTGGACATGGCTTTATACGTCGGGCACAGATCGCCTCTGAGCAGGCGGTATGCCACTGAGTAGAGCTGGAGTTTCTTTAACCGGGCAGCATATGGCATCTGTTTGAGCCCTTTGATCCTCTTGGTGAGGTACTTTTGGGGCCTTTCCAGTTGCTGCAGGTATCTGGTAAGGTACATCCCAAAAGGGGCATTGTACTCAATTATGGGCCTGATGAGGGATGAGTAAAGAGGCACGATGACCTACCCTGATCTAGATGTGAATCCCTTCATGATTAGGTGGGCTATATAAAATGTTTTTCTAACCACTTTGGCCACGTGGTTGTCAAATGAGAGATTGCTATCAACTTGGGTCCCCAGGTCCCTAATGACTTCTTCTGTACTTAATGGATTACCACCTATGTGGTAATTTGTGGGCACTTTGTTTTTGCCAAAGGGGATGACTATACACTTTTTGGCGTTTAGCTTGAGGCCATGGCTCTGGCACCAGTTGTCTGTTTCTATGAGGCCCTTTTGGAGGATGCTTGTGTCGGCTGGAGAGTTGATTATGGCGCCCAGTTTGCAGTCATCTGTGAACTTGGTCAGCCACAGTCTTTCCGTGTTGGCCTGTACCACCGAGAAATATATACCGAACAAGAGAGGTCCCAGGACTGAGCCTTGTGGGACACCATTTGTAACTGGTTTGGAGTCTGACATGGCTCCAGCAATTCTAACCATGTGGGTTATGTCCTTGAGCCAATTTGCAACCCATCTAGTGACACAGGGGTTTATATTTAAGCTGGTGAGATTATCTATAATGCCCGAGTGGGGTATTGTATCGAAGGCTTTTGCGAGGTCCAGGTAGGCTGTGTGGACCACCATCCCTTCGTCAATGGCCTTGGTGACTGTTTCAAAGAAATTGACCAGGTTTAAGAGGCAGGATTTGCCCTTAACAAAGCCAAACTGGGTAGGATCCAGTGTCTGTAGGTCCCCAATATCTTTATTTGTGAGGTCCATGATGATCCTTTCCATAGCTTTGCAGACCAAGCTAGTCAGGCTTATGGGGCGATAGTTTCCAGGATCTGTTGAGGCACCACCTTTGTGGAGAGGGACCACTGTTGCTGTACGCCACTCTTTGTGTACATATCCTGTAGTAAGGCTAAGATTGAACAGTAGTTTTATGTTTGGGTTTAGCTCTTCTTGGAGTTCATGTAGGACGCAGCCTGGGACACCATCTGGTCCCATTGATGCTGTGTTTTTTGTTTTGGAGATGGCGGCTCTTACCTGAGCATCTGAGATGTCAGGGGGGCAGCACTCTGTTGGGATAGATATTTGCCCTTTTGGTGGGGAGGGGGGGGGAGAAGTTTGCACTGAACCTGTCAGTTAGGATGTTGGCAATGTCTGTGGGCTCGGTGTATTTTTTGTCATTTTGGACTAATTCTGAGCATATCTGGGAATTCCCACCCAGGTTCCTAACATAACTAAAGAAAGCCTTGTGATTATCCTTAGTGTCCTGTGCAATTTTTCTCTCGAAGCTGGCCTTAGACGATTTTATGAGTGCCCGTAGTTTTTTGCTAATACTGATCAGAGATGCCTTCCCTTTTTGGGATTTTGCTCTATCATGTAGTAGCTTCCTCCTTCTATTGTATAGTTTGTTTATGGCTGGGGTCTACCAGACAGGACGTCTGCCTTTGGAGGACTGGGTCTTGGTTTTATTTGGGATTGCATAATCCATGCATTCCTGAAGGTGTTCATAGAATGCATTTATAAAGGATTCTGTGGTCTGGGCCGTATTTTCCACAGGCCCGGGGGCTTTGAAGGATTCCGCCTTGGTTTTGAGGCGTGTGAAATTTGCTTTAGAGAAGTTTTTCATTGTGGTTTTCTGGGCAGGGGGTGGGGTCGGGATGTGAATATCCAGTGAGATTAGTTTATGGTCTGATCTTACCAGTGAGGGATACACTTCTGGTCTGGAGCATAGTGTCCCCATTTTGGTGATGATCAGGTCCAGTATGTTTTCCCCTCTTGTGGTTGTGGTAACAAGTTGTTCCATAGCATTTGAGTTTATAAATTCTAGGAACCTTTGGGCTAGGGTGTTGGAGCTAGAGTAATGCTCCCAGTCTATGTTTGGGTAGTTGAAGTCGCCCAATATAACGGTGTTTGGAGAGACCTTCATATTTTCCAGTATTCTCAGGAAGGCCGAGTGGGGTTCCTGTGTTTGGGAGGGCGGCCTGTAGCAGGCTATAAACTGGAAGGCAGTTTTTCCCACTGTTAGTTGCAGATGGATAGTCTCTGATGCTTCGTGCTGTGCCACCAACCTGGAGGTGTGGGTATCTTTGACGAATATTGATACTCCCCCTCCTTTTGTGGTTCGGTCCAAGTTTTGGGGCCGAAAAGCATGGTATGAGGTATAACCTGGTAGTGCTGGGGTCCTCTCGGGAGCCTTGAACCAGGTTTCTGTTACTGCACAGATATCGATGTTCTCCATGCTAAGGAGAGTTTTGAGTGCGTGCATCTTGAGGTTTAGACTTCTGGCATTGAGTAGCATTACTCTTAGTTTCTTATCCCTTGTGATACCTATGGAGGTGGGTTTGTCTTTTGAGCCTTGCCTAAAAAAGTTGTAATAGTTACTTTGTATATGCACTAAGAGGTACTCAAGGATACGTGTTTGCACTGATACAAAATATTTATTACTAACCATATGTACCTGTTTTCTTTTTTAAACGTCTGAGTATTTAATGTGTAAGAAGCTGCACTGGACTTCTTGATGTTTAATTGGCAGGTAAGTTGGAACTTTAAATTTCTGTTATTTATAGAAAAGCTCAGGGCTGCAATAATGGCAATTGTATGGAAGGGGAGTGTGTTTATGAGATGCTTGTTGGAATTTAATTGGACCACGGTGTTTGAGGAATATAGGGTTTTGGTGATAAAAAATAGGCTGTTGTTAACAAGGTAGGGTAGGTTTGAGGGTGAAAGAAGATCTTTAGTAGTAAGAGGAAGTGTGAGGTGCCATACAGACCATAGGTAAGGTTTGTAAGGTGGGGCTCACAGAGGCAGAGGTGGAGGTGGTAAGCGGGAAAAGCACATTAGGACACTGTAAAGTAGAGATGGTATTAAAGGAGCAAATATAAAACAGGCCAGGGATGGAATGGAAGAGCAGTCCTGGGAGATCCTTGGGACACTGTCCAATCTTACAGTGATGGCTACTGGAGTATTGAGGATTCTGCTAAAGGGAGAGTGTGTGTAGGTGGACCTTTGGGCCACACTCACGGACTGTTTCAACCCTAATCTGGTGGAGTACTGGGGAAGACCCTAGAAAATAGGCAGGGGCTATGGAGTGGTAGATGTATAAAATTTGCTACATGAAAAGTGGGGGGAATTAACACACCTATTAAAGGAGAAAGAGTATCTGGTAAGTTACAGAGAGAGAGAGAGAGAGAGAGAGAGAGAGAGAGAGATGATAGAGCTAGTGTTTTTGTAGGGATAAACATTAAAGATAAAGGAAATGGGGCAGCTCTTAAAAGGCCTGCTGCTGATTAGCATATAATTATGCAGGAGGAAAGAGAAAGATGAGTGGGGATTTTGGTGAAGAATTAGCTCAGTTGGGTGGTGAGTTTTGCACTAAGGTACCGGGTATAGTTGGTGGGCTGAGATTATGTGTAAATCTGAAGGTCAAGGAGTATTACTATGAGCCTTTATTGCAACAATGCAGATATGAATGTTCTGAGTGGTATTTTAAGAAAATTAAGGAGGTGTGTAGAAAAGAAGACAGTGCTATGATTGCTGGAGCATGAATTGATTAGGCTGAATGCTAAGGTACAGTTTTATAGAAAAACACAGATGTATGCAAAAGGGTATGAGACAAAAAGGCTTGGTAGATGATTTGGGGGAAATGGGGAGAAAGACTGCGATTTAATTTTTCCAGAGATGAACAAGCAGACAAGTAAATTTTATTGACTATGTGTGGATGTTAGAAAAGGGTGGCAGGTGAAGTGTATATAAATCTTGTGAAAAGCATTTCAGGTCATGCCATAGTTGTTATGGTGTGGCGAGGGTGAAAAGCAGTGAAAAAAAGTGGGAGGGGAGCCCTTGTAAGTGGCATGTGATGGACAAGATGGGGTGATGAAAACGATGGCAAACCAAATTCAAATGGAAAAATATGGAAGGAGGAGGCAGAAAAGAATGCCATGGGGAAGAGCTGCATGATGAGGAAGGCTTATGATGGAAGTTGCTAAAAGGAATAGGATGAAAAGTGAGAGGGGAGAAGAGGGACGGAGGTTAATGCAATAGTTATAGCATGGAAGAAGGGGAAAAAGAGGAGTGGAGGTGATTAATGAGTAATATGAAAGCATAAATTAGAGGACTACAAAAACTGCAACTGGAGGCAAAACTAGAAAGAAAGGCAGCTTTATAGTGGGCAATTAACAGACCTCCTCCACTCTCCATCTGACTATGTCAGTTTTCATCCTTCAGTCTTCCCCTACTAACAAACTCCTCCCATATCCATCTGTTCTTTTCTGCCTGCCTCCTCTTTCCTACAAAACTATTCATGCCTTCTCATATAATATTTGTCTGTAAGAGTTAATAAATGACATACATTCTTCTTTTTATAAACCATTTCCTCTCTTATATTCCACAAAAGGCATAGGAATAAGGTGGCATTAACTAGTCATGATTTTTCTAGTTTTATTATTACAGCATTTGCTCTTCCCATAAGTGGGGTTTGCCCCCCCCCACCTAGACCATATATAACTTGCAGCATTCAATTGATTGTACTCATGTCCTGTGTACAAATCTTATATATGATTATTGTATATCTTATTTTCTTAAGTATATATGATACTGTTTGTCTGCTGTTTAATCTGTCTACACATTTGATTTAAGGTGAAGCTTTTCAGTTAGTCTCTGTCAAAAATGAATTTCCTGGTAAACGAATGTTAAATAAATAAATAAAGGTTTAGTATGGGGGGATTATTCAATTTGAATATATTACTGTTGAGTGTGGCTTAATGTTTGGGTGGGAGAAGGTGCACAACTCCCTACAATATTGGAAGCCCTGTTAATATGAAGGAAGAGTTGTTTTATGTTTTTAATGGAGAATGAATAGGAACGCATATCCTATTACTATAGCTGAGTGATCTGTTTAGGTTAACTTCTTGTTATCAGGATGCAATATATGGAAATGTTTATATATATTTGATGATGTGAAGTATTGCCAGCTATGCCAGGAGAAGTAGGGCTGTGGATGTGTAACATATGCCAGTACAGCTAGCTGGAATTTAGTAAAAAATTACATGTTATTAGAAATAGAAAGTTTACATGAGAAATAGAAAATTTACCCCGGGGATCACTTCAATGGCTCTGCTGGACAGAGGCACAGGGAACTAGTCTAAGGGGGCGGCAACAGCCAACACAATTCCGGATAGGGTTATAAATGCCTTCGGGCAGATAGCCTAGTACCTACCTATGAACCTATAATATCAAACTAATTTGTACAGATGCTTGTGTTGAAAATGGATTTCTAGAGTTGTTTGTGTTAAAAATGTACCAACAGTGGGTCATGACTATATTGTAACTGAATTATATATATATATATATATATATATATATATATATATATATATATATATATATATATATTAATATTAATAGAAGATACTGAAAGAAAACAGGTTTAGCTCAGCTCCAGCTAACTTTGGAAAATAGTAAGACATTAAATTACTGGGCCTAGGCCATAAAGATGTTATCTCACAGTTTTGAATGAAGCCAGTGATGCAATGTCTGTAATAAGCATGGCTTGATAGTCTCTGTAGGAGGACCAGAAGTTTGTAATTGTTTTATGACTTCCAGAAGCTGCACCAGATCTGTGCAATGCTCTTGTGTATGTATTATTGACATGTAGGTGCTAAATCCTGTCACTTTCTAGCAATGGAACCATAAATCAGATGACCAGATGTATGTGATGTCATTCTGTACAGAAATAATGTTTATTAGATGAGAGAGAAGTCTCAGAGCAGTCTGTTCTTTGGAACCTGACTTAGAAGGATCTCTCATCCACTTCATCTTCCCTTGCTTTAGTAAGTAACCAGGGAATAATATTTTTTTAGATCAGTCAGGAAAATATTGTGAGATTATTTAAATCGTGTTTTTCTGTAACTGTGTGAACCTTTCCACCTGTGTTATTTTTAATATTGGCTGTGAGTGAAACTCTGGTGTTTACTGTCAATAGATATTTCATATTTTTATGTTCTTTTATTTATTATTAAATATATTTAAACTTTTCATCGTGGCTAGTCCCTTTAGAAAATGTTAACCTTTGAGAGTACTTATATCTATTGGTGACACTGTGGCCACTCCTGAAGCCTGGTTGTTTGGTCAACATTACCATTTGTATTAATATTAATTTCACTCAGTATAATTGGTACCCTTGCCAGAGCCTTAGAGTATCTGCCTTTGGAATGTCTGGTGGCAGTGTAACTACTTTATAATCTGAGCAGAAGGGGGCATAGGTAGCAAATATGTCCCAGCCTCTCCCAGGAGTGTGTGTGTGTGTGTGTGTGTGTGTGTGTGTGTGTGTGTGTGTGTGTGTGTGTGTGTGTGTGTGTGTGTGTGTGTGTGTGCATATGTGTGTGTGTGTGTGTGTGTGTGTGTGTGTGTGTGAAAATCAAATCTCAAAGAGTGTGTCTGTCAGCTGCTTGGAGCAGGGACATGAAGCACTGGTTTTACAAAGAGAGTGGTGGAGGACTTGGCTTGAACACTTGGCTGTGGACTTGACTCTGCAGCTGTGCCTGTGGGTGCCTTACTGGGGACCTGGAGAAAGACAGAGAGAGAGAGAAAAAAACTCAGACCCCAGGCTGAGTGTGCTCCCTGTGTGCTCTTAAGGGAAATTGTGCTTGATCCAAAGAGGTCTGCATCTAAAAATAAAGAGTGTATCCATTTGTATTCCTATATCTCAATATAGATTGGAACACCTGCACTGCAGGCACCCCAACCACCCACGTAAACCTACATGGTTTTGCACAAACTATAACCTCCCCTACTAGGATCAGCAAGCCTAACAATAAAGAAAGTATTCTAGACTGGATATTAATTAAAAGCCCCCACCACATGTACAAATCAGATACTCTTCCTGAAGATCTAAGTGATCATTTCTTAATGTATACCATTAGGCATAAAGTTGAATGTCCACATCTACCCATCTATAAAACAATAAGAAATACCAAAAATTCAACCTTAATAAATTCTTAGAACAACTTAAATTATGCAATTGGTCAATTCTAAAACAACTGCCACTAGATGAGGCAGTAATACACTTTAACAACACATTCCTGGCCATCCCTGACAACCATGCACCTGCACGCCGTATTAGAATTAAAGCAAAAGTTGTCCCCTGGCTCACTAAAGAAACCAAACTAAACATTATCCAAAGAAATAATTCCTGGAATACCTAGTGTTCCTCTAAAGCCCCACAAGATCAACTCAATTTTTGACAATGTAGGAGTGACACAAAAAAAAATCCATATTACTAGACAAAAAAACTATTTCTGCCATCTACAGCAGAAACACCACAACAACCCACAGAAGTTCTGGGCAAGTATTAACAAATGCCTCCACCCAGGGCAATCCACAACTCCAACCCCCTCAGTCCCAACCCAAAAATCGCCAGAGTCCATTGCCAACAACTTCAACAGTTTCTTTACAGAAATCATCCAAGCCCTTGCTGGCAAACTTAAACCCACTTTTTCTAATGCTGAAACTCCTAAACCCAGTGAGATTCTCTCCTTTAGCTTCCAAAAAGTTCCGACTTCACTCATTAGAGCCCTAATTAAAAAACTCAAACCAACCACCCTTTCAGCTGACCTCCTGCCTGCAGACTACCTGCAAAAAGCTGCAGATGTTATAGTATACCCTGTCTCTATTTTGATAAACAGAACCGTAACTGAAGCCTCTATCCCCTCTATCTAGAAAATATCACGTCATACCACTCTACAAAGGAGGCAGCTCCATTGAGCTGTCATACTATAGACCAATAGCTATCCTTTCCCATCTGGCTAAAATTATGGAAAAGTGAATCCATAAACAACTCTTACACTACCTTATTCAACATAATCTTCTGGCTAACTCCCAGCATGGATTTAGACCACCACCTCACCCATCCTCACATTTTCTAATGTCATAAAGTCCAGTCGTAACAACAAACTATCTTCTGCCCTGTTTCTTGATCTTTCCAAGGCCTCCGACATGGTTAACCACCAGCTACTCTTACTTACCCTAAATAAAATATCCCTAAACAACCATGCCATACAATGGTTTCAATCTTATTTTAGTGGAAGACAGCAGGCTGTCCTTTGGCAGGACAAACTCTCCACCCTTCCCCCTGTTAACCTTGGTGTCCCTCAAGGCTCCATATTAGGTCCCCTTCTTTTCTCCCTCTTTATCAATGACCTCCTCACTGTAATCCCAGGTGTAACCTGTATACAATATGCCGATGACTCCACCCTGATTTGCTCAGCCTCTACCACTACATATCTCCTTAGTTTAACACAGAAAACCTTTGATACAATGGGAAACTGGATCTCTAATCAACAGCTGATATTAAACCCTAATAAAACAAAGCTGTTGCTCTTCTCCCCTACTCACAAATCCTCTCAACCTTCGTTTACTATAACATCTAACAATGGGACCATAATCACATCAAATATGTATACCAAACTCCTGAGTGTTATATAGACAACAACCTCAAATATGATATGCATGTAAACCAAACTATTAAAACCATCAATAAAATCTTAGCTCTTATACAAAAACAAACCTTTTCTCACCCCTCTAGCTAGGACTGCCATTGCCTGCACCCATCTACTTTCAACTCTACTCTATGCCTTGCCAATACTCACTAACTATCTAGCTGCTACAATCAAATTGCCAGATCTGCCACAGGAACTCCCTACAGGACACACCATTGTCAAAACCTAAACCTCTTAAGATGGCTAGAACTCCCCAGGCTAATTCAATATAATCAACTTACTGTAGCATTCAAGGTTATTAACCATCCAGAAAAAACACCCACCCTTAAAAACATTATCCATCCTTACAAAAACTCTAGGTCACTTCATTCCACTATAAAACCTTTGGTTTACTCTGTTAAAGCTAACAACCTATCTGGAGAATCATTGTTTGCAAATTCAGTAGGCAAAACCTAGAATTCGCTCCCATCTGACCTTACTCTGAACCCCTCCCTTAATCAGTTCAAAAAAAAAATCTAACCCAGTATTTTAAAACTCACTGGTTATGTCCTTCCTCTAACCCTGACTAAAGCCTCATCTACTTCCATATCCCTGCAGTTTTTATTAACAGCGACTAACCTCTCACACTAAAAGGTTTGAAAAGAGAAACTGTAACATCTTTGCAGATGCTCTGTGTATAAGCTGCACCTATAGGTTTGATAGGTGAAACTGTAACATATTTGTATATATTTCTGAATATAAACTGTATTGTTCATAGGCTTGAAATGTGAGATTGTAACTTGTATGTTAATACAATATGTTTGTGCATATACTGTAACTTGCTTGTCTTTATCTGTTTGTAAGTTTGGAGCTCTTCTCCCTGGTCCTCCACTGAAAATGGATATGTATCCAGTCAGACTATCCCAGTCAACAAATGTAAAATAAATAATAAATAATAAATAAGTGTAAGTCCTTCTCCAGTGTCAATGATGAGGATTCAGGCTCCTTGATTACTAGCCCAGTGTGGGGACATCACATATTGGTGAGCAGTGGTGTGGATATTAATTGAACTTCTGTAGCCTGTAGGCAATTGTCACTAAAGGTGTGTCTTCTCAGCAGCCACAAGGTAAACATTCAGAGTTTCATTTCACAACAGCTTCCTTTCTTTTTTGTTAGTTTAGTATAGTCACGGAAAGCAGGCAAACATGTCAGCAGAGGATTGACAAAGAAACAGTTGGCCAAGGTGTGTAAAACCAAAGGACTGGTGTATGCCAACCTGACTAAAGAAGAAATGATTTCAGCCTTAGTCACATTCCAGACCAACAACCAGCAGGATAACCTGTCTTGTGATGGGAATTTGCAGCTCTTAGAAACAGGACATTTCACCTTTTCCTCAGAGTAAGAGACTTGAAATGGAGACCAAATGTTTTTAATTAGAATCTGCAAAGAGACTCCGGCGTTTCGAGGCTGAAGAAAATGAAAAGTGGAGTCAACATGAGAGGGAGATGCTGACAGTTCACCAGGGTCATGGAGGTCATGGGGAAGGGAATAACTGAACCTCGGAACCAACAAAAGGTCAGTAAATTTCTTCCAAAATTTCCAGAGGGTGATAATTTTGATAGTTTTACTCATATATTTGAAAGGGTATGTAAACAGTATAATGTTGACTAAAAGCTCTGTGTATGGATCCTGAGCCCTTACTCCAAGGGAAAGCTGTAACTGCTGTTTCTGAATTGTCTGATATTGATTGTTTAAACTATGAAAAAGTAAAGAAATGTTTACTTGAATGTTTTCAGTTAACACCTGAAGCTTACAGAAAAACGTTTTGTGAGCATAGATGCAAGGCAGATGAACGTGCATGTGATTATATTGCTGAGTTAAGCATTTATTTTCATGGGTGGGTGAGTGAGTGTCAGGTCACCACTTCTGAAGGCTGGGCAGACCTTATGGTGAGGGAACAAGCCCTTAGCATTTTGCCTCAGGACATGAGAATTTGGTAGGTTTACCGAGAGTATAATGCTACAGATTAGCTGGGGAAAAATGGGGATTTCTACTTAGCAAGCAGAGCATCACTGCACAGGAAAGGGATACCCAGTGCTGATCATTGATATAAGTGAATCCATGGTGGGCAGCCTAAACCACCCCAACAGAGTCCACCAGTAACATGTATATATTAACATATATATATATATATATATATATATATATATATATATATATATATATATATATATATATATATATATATATATATATATATATATATATATATATAAAATAAAGCTGCTTGAACAGATGCCACAGCTGTTCGTCTGTTTTATCCTGAACGGATGAGTGACATGGTGTCAGAACTGGGATAGAGAGTGCAACTTCGTCAAGCCATGAGGTGCAGAGTTAATGGTGAAGGTACATAGAGCAGGTTGGGTGATACAGTGTTCAAATGATTAGAACAGAAATGAACTTCAGGCAACTGAAACTTGCATAAATGGTTTATTTTGTAAAGAAAATGATATGAAGCATTCGCAAAGCACAAAATGCATTATTGATTAAACAAAATATTCAAAATCACGATATTTGTTAGAATTATCAGAAATACTTATGAGGGCATTCAGAGTTACTTCCGATTTGCATAAGAAGCATGTTAAAAGTAAAATTTGCACAAGAAAAGTATAATGAGCATGATAAGAGGTCAAATGGGCATAACAAGTACAATAGAAGGGTAAAATAAGAAAAAAGAAAGCATGGTGACTGCAAGTTTTTTTTTAGTAGACTGCCATGTTTTGAATTGAGCTGCTATTTCGCATTGACCAAATGTATTCAAAGTATAACTAGAGTTGCTAGAAGTATATCAGAGTGTGTAAAGTGCTTGCAGTGTGTGCTTAATTACAGTACAATTATTTTGAAGAGTTTATTGCGTGCAAAGTACAGTTATTTTGTAAAGTGCAGTCAGAATACAGTCATTTAGAAAAGTTTCTTGTGATGTGTACATTTTATTCACAGAGTGAAGTCATTTCTGTTTCTCACATTGTACTGAGTTATTTTGCAAAGTATAGCCATTTCAAGAAGTTTCCTGTGCTGTTTACAGTTCATTCACAAAATGCAGTCACTTTGAAGTGTTTCTTACACTGATAGGCTGTGGTTTCACAAAATATATTGATTTTACAGTATTCTTGCACTATGGAAACATTTCACTAAGTGCAGTTATTTTGAAGAGTCTGTTCTGCTACTGGGCATAGTTACAAGTTCTGGCATAAACTTCTGACATATAAGTGTGTATGTTCATACATGATTCCAAGGGTCTTTATTACTGTGTGCTGATATGACAGAAGTATTTTGCAGACCCAGTCCACTTGTGTTTGATCATAGTATTGCAGAGAATTATAGAGTATTTACTCAGGAATATGATATTTTCATACAAGCAGCTTTTTCTGATAAAGATGCACATACAAGAGCATTTATTTTGCTTAACTTAGTGGGGTCAGAAGCTATTGAAAGAGAGCATTCATTTGTGTACGTACCAGCAGTATATGCAGGAGAAGGGGAGTACTGCAATATTGTTGTACAAGCTTAATCAAGGGAGGACCCTGAGTGCTTGAAATGTAAATATAGAGAAATGCGTAACCCCCCCCCCCCAGACAAATGTTACATAGGAGAGGCACCTATTTTATTCAAAACTAAAAGCCAGGAGAAGCTTTTGCAGCTTATGTTACTGACTTGAGAAACAAGGCTAAAACATGCAGATATGATGATTTGAAAGATGAACTGATAAAAGACATACTTATATGTGGTGTTAATAATGCTGCAGTGAGAAAGATTTTGCTTCGTGACAGTGATTTAACATTGAGCAAAGCTATAGAAATTAGTCAGATTCATGAGCTTACAGAAAGGCACACACATATGCTTGCAAGTGATAAGAGCATGGTTTCAGCAGCCTCTAGAGCAAACGTAGACAGCATGCAGCACATGGCAGCTGTAACCCCTGCAGGATTCCCAGGGACAACCCGTAACTTTCCAGCAATTTCTAAGACTAGCTCTGTAAAATGGATATGCTCAGTGCAGCACAAGGTTAAGTCAGCAAAACCCAAGTCAAGTATTTTTGTTAACTGTCATAATTGTGGTGCCAATCATAAGTCTAAAAGGGAGAAGTGCTTAGCATTTGGTCAGCAATGCCACAAGTGTAAAAAATGAAACCACTTTGAAAAGTTTTGTAAATTAAGAAAACCTCATTCATTTATTAAGAAAGGTCACTCAAAAAAGCAATTCTACTTTCTGTGTAGATGGTGTATCAGTGGTTGGTGAAAAGGCTAATGCAGTAGATTTGTTGGTAAATAACACAGTGTTCTGCACTGTCCTGATGAATGGTAAACCCACGGATCTAAAAGTAGACACTGACTCAAAGTGTAATGTTATGTCAGCAGAAACATTTGTTAGAGTAAGAGCTGATGAACAACTTTATTTGGCCAGTTGTGTGAAGCTTGTGGCTTATGGAGGTGAAGAGATTCAAACTGAAGGCTCAGTAGTGCTTTCATGTTATTCTGCTGGGAACAGTTACAGCTTGCAATTTTATGTAGTCAGAAGATGTGTGCAGTCATTATTAGGTCTCAGAGACAGTTTAAGAATGAAACTGTTTTTTTTACCAAAGAAGTCCATCATGTAAATACATGTCCTAGTTCCAGTTTCACCAATGCTATTTTCTCAGAGTATGCTGATATTTTCAAAGATAAGCCAGGTAAACTCCCAGTTGTGTACTCCATGAAATTAGACCCAGAGGTCAGTCCAGTGGTCAGACCAGTAAGAAAAGTTCCAATAGCTATGCAGGACAAAGTCAAAGTCCAGTTAGACAAAATGGTGCAACAAGGTGTGATATTTCCAGTCACAGAAACAACTGAGTGGATGTCTTCCAAATGGTAGTTGCTCATAAGAGAAGCTCAGATGAAATCAGAATGTGTATTGACCCAAGAGTCTTAAGCAAAGCATTAAAGAGACCCCACCATACTATGTGTACAGTCGGGGAGGCTGCTACCCTAATGCCAAATGCCACTGTTTTTTCTGTCTTAGATGCAAAGAGTTAATTTTGGCAAGTAATGCTTGATTGCAAATCTTCACTACTGACTGCATTCTGCATCCCATTTTGTAGATACAGATTTCTCAGAATGCCTTTTGGAATAAATTCTGCCAGTGAAGTCTTTCAGCTTACAATGGAGCAATTTTTTCAGGTTATCTGTGTGCTTTAATAGTAGATGATTTACTAGTTGGTGGTAATGGTGAAGCAGAGCATGACAGAAACCTCAGGAAAGTTCTAGACAGAGCGGGTGAAGTGAATTTAATGCTCAATGCTCTGAAATGTAAATTCAAGCTACTAGAAGTTACTTATGTGGGTCATTTATTTACCAGTACAGGATAACGACCAGACCCTTCCAAACAAACAGCCATTCTTAAGATGCCAGCTCCAGACAATGTCCAAGCCTTATAGCATTTCCTTGGCATGGTTAACTATTTGTGCAAGTTTATACCAGGCCTCAGTGAGTTATCAGCACCTTTAAGAGAGCTGACATGCAAAAATGTTGTCTGGTCATGGTTGGAGCAACACCAGAGAGCATTTAATAACCTGAAGCAGAAAATTGCCAGTCCACCTACATTAAGATACTATGATGTCCACAAATCAGTGATTCTTTCCTGTGATGCTTAAAAGTTTGGACTTGACGCAGTTGTTCTTAAAGATGGCAGACAAGTAGCCTATGCATCTAGAACTCTTACTCAAACTGGGATGCAGTATGCACAAACTGAGAATGAACTTTTGGCAATTGTGTTCGCATGTTTGAAGTTCCATGATTATAAATCACGCCCGAGCTATCCAGATTGAGACTGATCATCAGCCCGTAGCCACTATTTTAAAGAAGCCTATACATACAGCTCCAGCAAGAGTACAAAGAATGATGCTCAAATTACAAAAGTACAACTTCAAAATGGTCTATACAAAAGGCAAACTTCTTTATGTGGCTTATACCTTATCCAGATCACCCAGACATATCACAGAAAAGCTTGATGCAGAGAATTTTGACTTCAATGACATGGAAGTGCATACTTTTTCTACCACGATACTAGATGAGCTGAGAGATCATACAATGACTGATCCAGTTGTACAAAAGCTCAACCACTTCATCAATATTGGCTGGCCATCAAAGCAATCTTGTGTACCAACAGAAATGCAACCATATTTTCCTTACAGAGATGAGATGTTGATGGAAGATGGTATCATTTTCAAAGGCCCTAAAGCTGTTGTTCCTACTTCCTTACAACATGACTACATTCAGATTTTGCATCATGGCCACCCAGATTCTGAAGCTACTAGAAGAAGGGCAAGGGGACTAATATTTTGGCCTTCTCTATCAAAAGACATTGATAAAGTACTATCATCTTGTTCAGTATGCAATAGTATTAAACCGCATTTCAATAACAGCCACTTCAGGTAAGCCAGATTCGTGAACTACCTTGGTCAACAGTAGCCACTGACATATCTGAGTAGAACAATCAGAACTACTTAGTATTGGTAGACTCTTATTCAAACTGGTTTGAGACTGGTTTGAGATTGATCTGCTACCTAACCTAACGTCCATTACTGGTATTATTAAGTTGAAATGTAATTTTTCAGTCTATGGTAGTCCACACAAAGTTATTTCTGACAATGGCACCAGGTTTACCAGTCAGTTATTTCAGAAATTTGCAAAAGAGTGAGACTTTACCCATATTACTAGCAGTACAGAATATCCACAGTCAAACAGCCTGGCTGAGCATGCAGTACAAAGTGTAAGCAATTACTAGAGAGGTCAAAGCATGACAATACCGATATTTTCTTGAATTGGCTTAATCTCAGAAATATACCACGTGACAATTTACTTGACTTGCCTGCTCAGAGACATCTATCAAGGCAAACCAGAAAAAACTTGCCAATTGGTTCCAATTTATTGGTGCTTAATGCTAAAAACATGACAACAATCAAAGCCCAACTATTTAAAAAGCATTCCTGTCAGAATTCCAGCCATGATAAAATGAGCAGATTTCTTCATCCATTGAAAGAAGGAGCGAGAGTGAGGATGCAAACGATGAAGGAGCGATAGTGAGGATGCAAACGGTGAAGGAGCGATAGTGAGGATGCAAATGATGAAGGAGCGATAGTGAGGATGCAAATGATGGAAGGAGCAATAGTGAGGATGCAAATGGTGAAGGAGCGATAGTGAGGATGCAAATGATGGAAGGAGCGATAGTGAGGATGCAAACGGTGAAGGAGCGATAGTGAGGATGCAAACGGTGAAGGAGCGAGAGTGAGGATGCAAATGATGAAGGAGCGATAGTGAGGATGCAAACGGTGAAGGAGCGATAGTGAGGATGCAAATGGTGAAGGAGCGATAGTGAGGATGCAAACAGTGAAGGAGCGATAGTGAGGATGCAAATGATGAAAGGTTTTGATCAAATTGATCAAATGAGAGGTATACATGCTGAGCCAAGATCTCACTAAGTGCAATCTGAGGATATAGAATACAGAAGAAATCGCAGGCATCTCCTTCTGGTGTCTGAATCGATATCACAGTGTTGTACCTGTGATACAAACTCTAGATCTCAGAGCAATCCAGACAATGTTCCTGTTGAAGGACATGTCTCAGTAACTGTTCCCATTCCTGATGATGTCCCAGATGTCCCTGCAGTTGAACATTCTTTACAGTCCCTGTTGCTAAACCCATTACTAATTTTTATGTCACATGATCAGGTTGTATTTCTAGACCTAGCGTAAAATACACAGCAACCCAGACATTATTGTTTTATTTGTATTTAGTTCTCTGTGATTGCATGTCAAATAATTAGTTCTGTATAACTGCATGTCAAAGGATCATTTCTGTACAATTGCATGTCAATGATTGCTGTCATTATTACTGTGCATGACTTATTTCTCAAAGATGGAGGATGCAGATCTGAGTGTGTGTGTGTGTAACTTTAAGAAGCACTTCAAAGTGAGGGCAAATGCATATACATAGAGAGCATGTGCAGGCACAAGTGCCATTCTGAGAGAACACCCAGTGTTAACATGTATGAGTGTGTAGTCAGTCTGTTTATAAGTTTATTTAAGTTACTAAGCCTCAATCCTGATGTGTTTGTATATAATAAAGGTTTCTGTTCTATCCTGACTGGACGAGTGACAATGGGGACCTGGGAAGAGACAGAGAGAAAAACTCAGACCCTGGGTGGAGTGTATTCCCTGTGTAGTCTTAAGGGAAATTGTGCTTGATGCAGAGAGGTGTACATCTGGAAATACTCAGTGTATACATTTGTATTCGAAGTGAATGTCCCTCTCCAGTGTCAGTGGTGAGGATTCAATCTCCTTGATTACTGGCCCAGAGTGGGGACATCACACTATGCATAAAATATATTATCTGCTCTGTACTATGTGCATTGTTAATTTAACAGTTATATCAGTAATAAATACTGAGGGGTTGCCATCAGCAGTTGACATCTTGTTGTATGATGTATTTTGTGAATATGCCTGTCTATGTATACTAGTATAAAGGTTTCAGAAAATATACTATATGAAAAGGTTCAGTCAGGTTATCTGTAACTTTATGTATAAAACTACCATTAACATTGTATGAACTCATTTAACTAATGTTCTTTTAATCACATCTTCATAGGCATAGGTTGACATTGTTTTACATTAACATGCCTGCCTTCCCAGCCAAACTTTCAAAGTTGTTATCCTTGTCTGCGATCTTACCAGATGATCAATGAATATCATTATTTACTGCCAATAAGATGAATTCTTGTCTGTTCTTCCACATGTCTTGATGTACAGAAATCCCTAGTTCCCCTCAGCATTTTTAACCAGAGACGTTTTGTAGTTCACCCTTGATTTCTGAATGAGATTCTTTTGAGTTCTGATGTCACATCATTTATAAGGGCTAGGTACAATTTAACAGCTCATTCAGACTTATACTATGACAAAGAAATTAAATACCCCTTTTCACATCTGGAAATATAACGGGAAGGGAAAGAAAAGAAAGGAAGAAGGAACACATGATGAGTGGGACAAGGTTCTTCACAGGCTGTGCGATATAAGATGACAGATAAACAAGGGACGGCTATACACAAAATAAAGTGTATTTCTGCATACACACATTAATTCGTATACAGAGAAGTGTGTCAGGTGAATATGTCTTTTGTCTTTCTTTCCTCTCACAGTCGATCTTGGAGTTTTTCCTAGATCTACTTTCCCCTCTTTAGCTTTCTTGGACTTACTCTGGTAAGAGACATGGGCAATAAAGATCAAGGTGTCCTGGCCTCACATCATAATACTGCCTGGAGGTAGCAAATTCATGTGTACACAAGCAGGATAGTTTGATGGTGGGGGTGGCACTTTCACTAATGTTTTACATGCCTGAAGTGGTATTAATTCAGCTTGATGTTAAATGTCTCAAGGCAGCTGTCTCATTTTTTTGCACTTGTTGCCTGCTTACCAACAGAGCCTCTGTTAGTCTACTGACTCATGTATTCTCCATCATAGGGGTAAGAACCGACTGAAAGGGTCTGTCTTTGAGGCATCCACCAGGGATGGTTTAGGTTTAGCAATTACAGCCTTACATCCCCTGAATATTCTCAACTACTCAAGGGAAAGGAGTGTGCAATGGACTCTGCACTGGTCATCCCTGACTTCCAAAAGGGACAAAGCTTCTACAGACTGAGTCAGCATCAAGCATGTACTAAACAGTGTCAATGGGTGAACAGGTAACAGGCTCACCTTTGATGCTGAAAGATTAGAAACTTGTGGGTTCTATTGTCACACTCAGTGTTTGGATTAATTTCTTTTTATATTTGATTTCTCTAAATGTGTTTACAGTGACAGGAATGGACCCCATTCCTGAGCCAGGTTGTAATTAGAGTTCAAGCACCAGCAGCGTGCAGCGAATTGCCTCCTCCTGTGGTCCATATGGGGTTACATGCATTGACAGCATTAGCATATTTAGTGCAGTTGTACATTCTTTTTTATTAACAATGTTACTCCTGCTGTTATTGCAACTGTCTGGGTATCTTTATCCCAGATTGATGTCGTTTCTGCTTACAAATCCTGGTATTTTATGACTTTGTGTCTCTCAGTAAATAAGATTCTATAATTGCTGGATTTAGGTATTTCAGTGATTAATACTATGATTCTCCTTTGTTTTTTTCTTGGACTACTATATTTTGTCTTCTTGCTTCTACTTTTTTAATGGTTGGTAGTGAAACAGCTCATATGCTTAGAACATTATTGTCTTCATTAATGCGTTGTGGTTTGTATTTCCAATGCTTCACAGCTACTAGTACTTTGTGGTGTTTGCATAATTTCTGATGCAACAGTCTTTACACATTGTTGTGTCTTTCAGTATATAGATTCTCAGCCATGAGTGCATCATTACCAGCAATGAGAAATGTAACTTTCTAGTTCTGTATTGCAAAACCAGTATTTGGTCTTTTTTCCTACTTTCCTATAGACTTTATAAACCACTTAGCCCACTATCTTGAGACACTATTATTAAACTTTCATCTTTTGGTTTAAATTCAACTCTGCCAATCATGCATCAAATTTTGATCAACATGGGCTTGTTCCAGGAGCTCTCTTTATATGCCAGTATTATTGGGGTATTTCCAGTTTTCTTTCCTGTCTTTCTGGTCCTGTTCTTTATATTTCTTTTTTTTTGGCAAGTTCTGCTGATGACTGATTCTCTTGTACTTCTGGTTTTATTTCCATTTCCACTCCTGTCCAAAGTCCATCTTCTGAATGAAGCAAAAATGTTATCTTCTCTTCCCAATGTTTGGATCTGATGAGGTCAGCAAATATGAATGTAGTGCCATGACTGCAGACTTATATATGTAGTCAACTGTGAGGAGGCCCATACCTCCTTCAGAACAAAGGGTATGTAATCTTGGCATGTATTACTTTTTAATGTTTCATTTGAAAAGCATGAAGCATTTTTCTTGTTTTCTAGTCTAGCTTACCAAATCCTTTTCTGGACCAGTCAGCCACATCAAAGCTACAAGTTAAAATGTGGAAGAGAAAGCTGATTAATAGCTTGAAGTTCATTCCTAGATATCAGTGCAGTTTTCAGTATTAACTATAGTCTTCTGAAGTATTCCATGCTAAGATTTATTCTCATTTCTTTGTATTTTATGGCTAAACCTTCTTCTATTCCTAAATATTTATACACACCATACTATTGAAGGTCCTTTATATCAGATTCCTGTCCTAGGCTGATATTTTTTGGTCCTTCAACTTTCTTGTTATAAATATTGTGTTTGCACATTTATTTAGGCCAAATGCCACTCATATCATCTGAGAAAGGTTCAACCACTTGTAGTTGTGATTTTAGTTGCATGTCTGATGAGCATTGCAGTTTTTAATCATCCTCAAAAAGCAAGTGAGATGTCATTTGGCAAAGATGGCTTCTGGAAGTTAAGCTGTAACCAAAACCTAATTAACGGGTTAAGCTCAACATGCAATAGCAGTGGTGAGGGTGATAAAGAATCAGCCTGGAATATCCCCTTTTGAATTTCTGTCCATGGGATAATAATTTGCCCTTTATTATGACTCAGCTATAAAGTGGTTTGCTACTGTTTCTTAGTCACTACAATGAAAGTAATCAATGTAGAGTGTGTCTTATACATCTGTAGGTGTCACATAATCTGCGAATGTAAAATCAAACAAATAGTGCCTTTCAAACCAAATCCTATAGTAGTGGAAAGATGCTTTGCAATATCACAAAACAGAAAAGTGGTTAAAAATGAAAGTTGGACTCTCAAACCTATTTCTTGTCTGAAGACATCTCTTTATTTGTTAATACTACTTTACAGCTAGATGAGCGCTGCTCAGATAATGTGTTGAAGCTCGTAACAACATGCACTTATTTTAATTATTCAGAGAGGGGACTTCCTTTGAGATATGTCCACCATCAGGGGTAGTGCCATCGTTGGGGGATGGATCACCACTGGGGGCCCGGTCTAGAACATAGCCTTGCAAAACACGTTTTACCAGTTTCCAAAGGCTTAACAGCTATATTTCAATTGCATCTAATGAAAGATAACAAATCTACTCAAAAAAATCTTAAAAATAAGTGCAGTAAACTATGGCAGAAAAGCATAACCAAGTCCATTTGAAAACAAAAACTTTGTGCATTAAGCAATCACCTTCTACATTACAGTTATTTTTCTTTATTATAAAACCAATCTAAGTATTGCCAAGGCACACATATTGCCTTCCAGCAAATTACATTACTAGCTGAAAACAAAAAAATCAAAGTGGATTCCATGGACTTCCTGAGAAAGATCAAGGAAATCCCAGTGAAGCACAACTCTATCCTGATTACAACTGATGTCAAAGCAATTGTACGCAGTCCTTCCACATGATTACTGCATGCAAGCAGTAACCAAACCTTACAACAAAGAGTTGGAAGCCCTGCCTGGGGAAACTGAATCCATGGGAAGGCTGCTAAAACCTTTGCTTAACAATAACTATTTTCAGTTCAAAGGTAAATATTTTAAGCAAACTACAGGGATTGATATTGGAATAGCCATAACTCTCAGCTTGGCTAACACTACACTGGAAAAATGGGAAGAGGAATATGTGTACAAATCCTTCTTTTAGCAACAGAGGGCCTGTTACCTCCACTTTATCTTCTTCTTCTTCTTCTTTCAGCTTTTCCTGGTGAGATCTTTATTATTTGAAATGGGAGCTTGGATCTTCTTGAGCAATTTCTGGAACACATCAACAATTCTACAAGTTTTCTCCACTTCACCAACACCTACAGCCTCCATACAGTTAATTTTTTGGGCATCCAGATTAGTAAAAATCTGGAGACAGGATTGCTCACCAGTGACTTGCATCAAAATGCACTTGGGTCAGCTTGCAACTCCACTAGAGCAGCGTGCATCTGCGGAGAAGAAAACTTTAATGTAATTAAATCACAAGGACTGAGGATAGCAAGAATGGCTAAGGAAAATGAATTATTCACAAGAAATATTACAGAACTACAAAAGACTTTCTGGCCTGAGGATACTGCAACTGTTTCATCAGACAAATCATAGACCCCATCATTATTCATAATGAAAACAATAATCCCAGTTTGGAACATTCCTTTGACCAAACTGACAGATATCTCCATAATCTCACCAGACACAGGAACAATGATAGGGAGAGGACTAGTATTAACCTCAAATATTCATTTGATGTTAATGACATAAAGAGATGACTGAGAACAACTGGTACATTATTAGTGAGAACAAGACTCTGAATAAGATCCTCCCCCAAAACCAGCCTTTACAATCTGCAAAAACACGAGCATAAGGTGGTATGTAGAAAGAAGAGCACAAGTAGAAAACCCGCAACTTAGGAAAGGCACTTATCAATGAGGCCCACCTTTCTACAACTATTGAAGATTCATGACCAACCAGGACACTTTTTTTTGTCCCAACATCCAGAAGAAATTTTAGAACTCAGGATACAGTAACAGATACTCTGACACAGTTGTATACAGATCACAGTGCAAGCTTTGTGGGGGAGACTAACAATAAGTTAAAGACCAGGACAGCACATCACTGCACTGACATACATCAAGACAACCCTACCAACTCCTTGTCCAAGCACATTAAGGAAAATATTGGACACAACACCTTCACTTTTCATGTCATTGACAGGATCCACTACGAAAACCTGCAAGGCAATAAAAATGTCAGAAAAGGAAGGATGGGAATGTCAGATTTGATTGAGAACAGGAAAACCACCAACCCTGAATACCACATTTTCTATTAACTGCGTACCGAACCTTAGAAAACAGGACCACCACAATTTTTACTGACCTTGACAGAAAGGTCAGTAGATATCTGTACATATATATATATATATATATATATATATATATATATATATATATATATATATATATATATATATATATATATATATATATATATATATAAGGGTCTACCAGAAAACACTGAATGCTGACAACGCTGACAATGAAATAACCGACAACGGAAGATTGACAACGGAGATGACCAACGATTGAAAATCCCGACGCTGAGAACACCAACATGTTAAGGTAAGTGTGTGATAGTGACGGATGTTAGGGTCAGGGTGCAGGTAAGGTAAGTGTGCAGTAGTGACAGACTTTAAGGTTAGGGGTGGGTTAAATGAGTTAGGGTTAGGGTGTGGGTAAGGTAAGTGTGTGATAGTGATAGACTTTAGCGTTAGGGTTTGGGTTAAGGTTAGTGCATAGATTGTTGTGTATGTAAGGTTTAGTGTAGGTTTGTAAGGTTTTTGGTGTGCTTGTGTTGTATGTGTGTTTTACGGAAAATGTATTTGTTTTGTTTTGTTGATTGTCGGGATTGTGGTTTGTCGGGCATGTGAAGTTTCGTGTTTTTGAACTTTCGGTTTTCTGGTGTCGGTTATCTCGTTGTCGGTGTTTTTGCGTGTTGGTGTTTTCATGTAGACATATACATATATATATATATATATATATATATATATATATATATATATATATATATATATATATAAATATACATTCCATTTAAAGTGGAACAGCCTTACAAGACTTTCTGCAGATATATAGAGCTGAGTATATTTTTCTGCATTATTCTGTATTATAGAGCTAAATTGTTGCTTAGATATCTGTTGTCTTAGTGTTCTGCAAATATACAGAGATCAGTATATATTTTTTGGGTTTTATAATTTGCACTCTGATTCCTCACATCTCTGTTGAAACTTTCTTCCCACCCCCTCATTGTGGTTTCTATTGCTTGTGTGTTGTTAACTCAAGGTTCCCTTAATTTGAACTGTTAATAGCAGCAGTCTGCAATTAAAGTGGAACAGCCTTACAAGACTTTCTGCAGATATATAGAGATGAGTATATTTTTCTGCATTATTCTGTATTATAGAGCTAAATTGTTGCTTAGATATCTGTTGTCTTAGTGTTCTGCAAATATACAGAGATCAGTATATATTTTTTGGGTTTTATAATTTGCACTCTGATTCCTCACATCTCTGTTGGAACTTTTCCCCACCCCCCTCGCTGTTCTGGTAGTAGTTTAAATTTGGTGGCTTTTGCAGTGCCCGCCCCACTGTAGATTTGATCTAGGACACTCCCCCAGTCCTATCTCTTTAAAGCATTCTACCTAATAAACCCTTTCTGCACTTGCGTTTAGTCCTTTTTAATTTAATTATATTTTTTCAAACTGAATGTGGACTAATATTGCTACATACTCAAGTGTGCCAGCTTGCACTGCATGTGAATTGTTTTTACTACTGTTTTTGCTACTTTTCTGAAAAAAAAAAATTGTAAGCCTGTTTCCTACCTTTCCTGTAATTAGTGTTCCTGATACAGATTTGCTGTATCCAGGACTATTTGTAAGCTTTTGAGCCCCCAAGCCTTTCTGTGTTGGATGGAAGCCTTCTAGCTTATCAGTGGGAGTGGTAAGCACTAGGTAACCTGTCTACCACATAAGGAGTGGTTCTGACCCAGAATTTGTAGTTATTGGCCGTTTGGGCGGTCTTCCATCTCTCTCAACTTTCTGATTTGAAGGCCTGCATTTGCACTTGTTTCTGTCCTGTAACTCCTGGGCCCATCTCATTTGCTCACTAAAAAAAAAAAAAAAAAAAAAAAAATCTGCTTTTACTGTATTTGTGTTTCTTCCTACTTTATTTTGCTTTTGCATCATCTTAAAAGTACTCAATTGTATTTATTACTGCTTGGTGTAACTCATTCTAAGCCTTTTAGTTTAAGCACTTGGGATTCAGACCAGTTGTTTTACATTAGGATGGTTTGTGGTCTGCACTGTGGTGGCAGGACAGGTAGCTTACATCCTTCTTAGTTGGGAACTGCTGATTGAGGGCTCAGTGTCTGTTATTCTAAAAGTGTATTAATTCTGTTTTAAGCACTTGGGCTTCAGGCCAGTTATTTTACATTAAAAGAGTTTGTGGTCTGCACTCTTGTGGGAGGAGAGGCTGGACTCTGCCCTTCTAGCTGGGAATTTCTGGTTAAAGGCTTATAGTGCCTGCATATCTAAACTGCTTCTTACTGAAATTGGTACACCTTGTTTGCTGTAGCATAGACTAGATCCAGGCCTGCTGAATCTAGCTTTGTTTGTATAACCTGAGCACTAATCCAGGCATTCTTTAAAGTATTCAATTGTATTTATTACTGCTTGGTAGTAACTTGATTAAAGTGTAGCTATCATTCTAAGTCTTTTGGATTAAGCACTTGGGCTTCAGACCAGTTGTTTTACATTAGGAAGGTTTGTGGCCTGCACTGTGGTGGCAGGACAGGTAGCTTACATCCTTCTAAGTTGGGAACTGCTGATTGAGGGCTCAGTGTCTGTTATTCTAAAAGTGTATTAATTCTGGTTTAAGCACTTGGGCTTCACGCCAGTTGTTTTACATTAAGAGGGTTTGTGGTCTGCACTGTAGTGGCAGAATAGGTAGCTTACATCCTTCTAAGTTGGGAACTGCTGATTGAGGGCTCAGTGTCTGTTATTCTAAAAGTGTATTAATTCTGGTTTAAGCACTTGGGCTTCAGGCCAGTTATTTTACATTTAAAGAGTTCGTGGTCTGCACTCTTGTGGGAGGAGAGGCTGGACTCTGCCCTTCTGAGCTGGGAATTTCTGGTTAAAGGCTTATAGTGCCTGCATATTTGAACTGCTTCTTACTGAAATTGGTACACCTTGTTTGCTGTAGCATAGACTAGATCCAGGCCTGCTGAATCTAGCTTTGTTTGTATAACTTGAGCACTAATCCAGGCATTCTTTAAAGTATTCAGTTGTATTTATTACTGCTTGGTAGTAACTTGATTAAAGTGTAGCTATCATTCTAAGTCTTTTGGATTAAGCACTTGGGCTTCAGACCAGTTATTTTACATTAAGAAGGTTCGTGGTCTGCACTCTTGTGGGAGGAGAGGCTGGACTCTGCCCTTCTGAGCTGGGAATTTCTGGTTAAAGGCTTATAGTGCCTGCATATTTGAACTGTTTCTTACTGAAATTGGTACACCTTGTTTGCTGTAGCATAGACTAGATCCAGGCCTGCTGAATCTAGCTTTATTTGTATGCTGCTTGTTTGTTTGCTTGTTATTTCCCTGAAACGCTAATTCCACCTAAAACGTGGCTTCTCAGCACTTCTGTGGATCCCTAGTGATATCTGCATTGCTTACTGTACTTATTTACTTGTTTCACTTGAAAGAAAGTTACTGTTTGTCGTTTTTGCATTTAAGTTACCTGAAACACATTGCATTTAAGTTACCTGGCACTTGCTCACTAAAGCAATTATATAAGTCAGCACTAAAATATTAAAAGCACTACACCCTCACAAACTCCCCTTGAGTATCTCGCTCCCCATTGGCCCTTTTTTTTCAATTATAAAGGAATTCCCAATACTATTCTAGCATGTCCAAAGGTCAGTTGTCAATCTCCTCTCCGGTCCAGCTGGTGAATCTCGGAATCTTGAGGCAATGTTACAACTGCCTCATGTACACAGACAACCCTCTCCTCCTCCCAACAAATTCCAACACATGTGAGAGATGCAACCATATAGCCATACTGGAGGCTAAGCTCTCTCAACTCAGTACTGGCGAAACCAGTCAGGAGGAGAAGGAAACCACACTCTCTACAATTCCAATCTCACATAGACCTACCACGACAGCAAACCAAACACATAAACACACAAAAACATACTCAGAGGCTCTAAATAAAAATCTGCCTAAGCAGCAGAGACCTCCAAAGCAGACACCCAAGCAACCGCTACCCCAAAACAAAACTTGTGCAACACATAGCTCACAAAGCCAGTGTGCCGAACAGTCACAGCCCTTAAGGCTAAACAACACACCTGATACACTTGTAATAGGTGACTATCATCAGGCACACTGACGTCCCACTCACCAGGCTGAACAAGGAGAAGGTCACGGTGAGCTGCCTGTCGGGCGCCAGGATCCGCCACATAACACAAGCACTCAGGTCACTCCAAGGCAAGTACAAATATGACTCAGTTATTGTCCATGCTGGTGTGAATGACCTGAGACGTACCTCCCTGGACTACATGAAAAGAGACATAGAGGAGCTCTCAGAGCATGTAGCCCAGGCCGGTATGACCCTGACCTTGAGTAGCATCTTACCCTCACCAAGAATGATGCCACAATATGAAGACAAGATGATCAATTTCAACACTTGGCTTAAGTATTGGTGTCATTCAAAGGGGATCCAATGCCTGTCAGCCTGGGATGACATGCTCGACAAGCCACGATGCTTCACTAGGGACAGCTTGCACCTGTCACCCCTGGGCTTTCGGATATTGGCAAAGGCTCTTGCTACCCCCATAGTGCCTTTTTTAGGCAAGGCTCGAAAGACAAACCCACCTCCATAGGTATCACAAGGGATAAGAAACTAAGAGTAATGCTACTCAATGCCAGAAGTCTAAACCTCAAGATGCACGCACTCAAAACTCTCCTTAGCATGGAGAGCATCGATATCTGTGCAGTAACAGAAACCTGGTTCAAGGCTCCCGAGAGCACCCCAGCACTACCAGGTTATACCTCATACCATGCTTTTCGGTCCCAAAACTTGGACCGTACTACCAAAGGAGGGGGAGTATCAATATTCGTCAAAGATGCCCACACCTCCAGGTTGGTGGCACAGAACGAAGCATCAGAGACTATCCATGTGCAACTAACAGTGGGTAAAACTGCCTTCCAGTTTATAGCCTGCTACAGACCACCCTCCCAAACCCTGGAACCCCACTCGGCCTTCCTGAGAACACTGGAAAATATGAAGGTCTCTCCAAACACCATTATATTGGGCGACTTCAACTACCCAAACATAGACTGGGAGCATTACTCTAGCTCCAACACCCTAGCCCAAAGGTTCCTAGAATTTATAAACTCAAATGCTATGGAACAACTTGTTACCACTCCCACAAGAGGGGGAAACATACTGGACCTGATCATCACCAACATGGGGACTCTATGCTCCAGACCAGAAGTGTATCCCTCACTGGTAAGATCAGACCATAAACTAATCTCACTGGATATTCACATCCCGACTCCACCCCCTGCCCTGAAAACCACAGTGAAAAACTTCTCTAAAGCAAATTACACACTCCTCAAAACCGAGGTGGAATCCTTCAAAGCCCCCGGGCCTGTGAAAAATATGGCCCAGACCGCAGAATCCTTTATAAACGCATTCTATGAACACCTTTAGGAATGCATGGATCATGCAATCCCAAATAAAACCAAGACCCAATCCTCCAAAGGCAGACGTCCTGTCTGGTGGACCCCAGCCATAAACAAACTATACAATAGAAGGAGGAAGCTACTACATGATAGAGCAAAATCCCAAAAAGGGAAGGCATCTCTGATCAGTATTAGCAAAAAACTACGGGCACTCATAAAATCATCTAAGGCCAGCTTCGAGAGAAAAATTGCACAGGACACTAAGGATAATCACAGGGCTTTCTTTAGTTATGTTAGGAACCTGGGTGGGAATTCCCAGATATGCTCAGAATTAGTCCAAAATGACAAAAAATACACCAAACCCACAGACATTGCCAACATCCTAGCTGACAGGTTCAGTGCAAACTCCCCCCCCCTCCCCACCAAAAGTGCAAATATTTATCCCAGCAGAGTGCTGCCCCCCTGACATCTCAGATGCTCAGGTAAGAGCTGCCCTCTCCAAAGCAAAAAACACAGCATCAATGGGACCAGACGGTGTCCCGGGCTGCATCCTACATGAACTCCAAGAAGAGCTAAACCCAAACATAAAACTACTGTTCAATCTCAGCCTTACTACAGGATATGTACCCAAAGAGTGGCATACAGCAACAGTGGTCCCTCTCCACAAAGGTGGTGCCTCAACGGATCCTGGAAACTATCGCCCCATAAGCCTGACTAGCTTGGTCTGCAAAGCTATGGAAAGGATCATCATGGACCTCATAAATAAAGATATTGGGGGCCTACAGACACTGGATTCTACCCAGTTCGTCTTTGTTAAGGGCAGATCCTGCCTCTTAAACCTGGTTGATTTCTTTGAAAAGTCACCAAGGCCATTGACGAGGGGAAGGTGGTCCACACAGCCTACCTGGACCTCGCAAAAGCCTTCGATACAATACCCCACTTGGGCATTATAGGTAAGCTCACCAGCTTAAATATAAACCCCTATGTCACTAGATGGGTTGCAAACTGGCTCAAGGACAGAACGCACATGGTTAGAATTGCTGGAGCCATGTCAGACTCCAAACCAGTTACAAGTAGCGTCCCCCAAGGCTCAGTCCTGGGACCTCTCTTGTTCGGTATATATTTCTCGGAGGTACAGGCCAACACGAAAGGACTGTGGCTGACTTAGTTCGCAGATGACTGCAAACTGGACGCCATAATAGACTCTCCAGCCGACACAAGCATCCTCCAAAAGGGCCTCATAGAAACAGACAACTGGTGCCAGAGCCATGGCCTCAAGCTAAACGCCAAAAAGTGTATAGTCATTCCCTTTGGCAAAAACAAAGTGCCCACAAATTACCACATAATGTGGTAATCCATTAAGTACAGAAGAAGTAATTAGGGACCTGGGGACCCAAGTTGATAGCAATCTCTCATTTGACAACCACGTGGCCAAAGTGGTTAGAAAAACATTTTATATAGCCCACCTAATCATGAAGGGATTCACATCTAGATCAGGGGAGGTCATCGTGCCTCTTACTCATCCCTCATCAGGCCCATAATTGAGTACAATGCTCCTTTTGGGATGTACCTTACCAGACACCTGCAGCAAATGGAAAGACCCCAAAAGTACCTCACCAAGAGGATCATAGGGCTCAAACAGATGCCATATGCTGCCCGGTTAAAGAAACTCCAGCTCTACTCAGTGGCATACCGCCTGCTCAGAGGCGATCTGTGCCTGACGTATAAATCCATGTCCAACCCGGAATTAATGAACATGCTGCACCTCAGAAAATCCAAATCCCATCAAGCTACACGCTCAAGAGACTTAAACCTCAGCACTGAAATAAATAGGACATGCTGGAGGGACAGATTCATAACCCAGAGGCTCCCTTCACTCTGGAATAAAATCCCAGTCCAGGTTAGGCAGAGTCCCTCATTGACTCTGTTCAAGAGAAATCTTGATGAGTGGATGGGAGATCAGGGTTTACCCCGGGTATCACTTCTGTGTCACTGTTAGACAGAGGCACAGTATACTAACCTCGAAAAAGGGCATAGCAAAATTAATTTAAAATGGGTGGCGAAAACCAAACACACTCTGGCTAGGCTTATAAATGCCCTAGGGCAGATAGCCTAGTATGAACCTATGAACCTATATATATTCATATTTCTGATTAACCTGGATCAGTTTTTATAAAAAAGAAGAAAGAACAAAGATTAAAGATATAACCCCAACAGCCTAAACAGGAGTATCGTTTATTTTGCAAAATAATTATCAAGTGAGCTCCATGTCATCCACAAGGTACTAAATCAACCCCAGATCATTAGTGATATCTAATCCATTTTAAATGAACACCTCTAACACTGGAACTATCAGCTATAAGAATCAGTAGATGAATGAAGACCTGAACCCCACAGGTATATCTGATGAAGGTGCACAAAAGCAACGCAGAATCGACTCCAGAAAGTTGAGACTTTCTTTGTATTTTTTTGATAGGTCAACATACCCAGCAATTTTTACTCATTTTTATTTTATTGGTTTATAATGATTTAAGCCAGTTATGTAATTTGCTGGTAGGTGATATCCATGCCTTGACAATACTTAGATTGGTTTTATAATAAAGAAAAATAATATGTGAATGTTGGATACTCTGGAATTCTTTTTTGCAATCGATCCATGCCATGCTTAGATTGTGCCTCTTTTTTACATCTCTCTGTTATGCCTTTGCGTAGCAATAGATGATCCTTTGCTCCATATGACTTTATTACCTTTTTGTTCTATTGCCATGATTTAATGTTTTTTTTTTCAAAATGGTTCTAAACTCTTTCTATGTCAGTTCCAGTATATTTCCATTTTGTGAGATGGCAAGTTATTGGCCTATAGTTCTTAGGATGAGTTGTCGGTTCACTTTTTAACAGAAGTATATTTTTTATGCTGTTAACCAAGTTGATTTTTGCTTGGGGTATACATATTTAATCAGGGTTTAATCTTTTTGTAAGGATGTTTTTACCTTTAGCTAAAAGTTGGGTATTGAATCTGGAGCTGGGGTTATCCACTTAAGAGCATTTCATAATTTTGTCTCAGTTTCTCTAGCTGTTATTTCATTCATACCACTCCGCTGCTTCAGAGGGGTACTACACTCCTGACTGTGCCATCCTTTAGATGAGATGTTAAACTAAGGTCCCCTCTGCCTGGGATGGTAGTAGCTCAGGTTATTGTAAAGGGTCCTATGGCACTTACTGACAAGTCATACAAATTTGACCTCTACCCTTTTTTCATAACCACATTTTAATCTTTGTTACAATGTCTGCTTGTACCTATATATTATTAAGCAACTCTTTAGACTTAAACTTCAAATTGTTCCATATAATCACATCAATAATCCTGTCTATTCAGATTTTCAGCATCACATAAACCATTATAGCCACATAATATACTATTCATATCGGTGGTCTGAAGATATAAAACTATCCTTCTATAACCATTTCTTGTCATATCATATTGACTTTAGCCATGCATGCTAAGCAGTTGGTTTTACTTTACATACATGGCACAGTCTCTCGTTCATAGCATTACCACTTTTACTTATAACATGTTTATTCCTAACTTCCATAAAAAATCTTATAACTGGAATTCTTTTTCAAACCTTTTCTTTGTTTCACAGCATCCTTAACTTCATCTTGCAAGCCATACCATCGTTCAACATAAAAACAATTTTGCATAATTTCCTTGTACCATTGTCTTCAATTACTTTCCACTCCAACATTTTTAATTTTCATTTACATTGTTTTTTTTCTGTTATCCATTAACCTTTTCATTATTTATATCTCTGCATGTCGTACATTTTACTAATGTCTCTCAATGTTTGTTATATTTCTCATACAAAATTGTTGCAGCAATGCTTTTTTTTACGTATTTTTCACTTCTCAAAATCTACTATAAATGTAATGAACACAGACCTACAGTAATCAAACCCTATTCCCCATTACTTATTTCATTTTATAAAATCCTACTTCAACTAGATTCAGTTCTGAACACCACACCACTGAGGATGTACTTTGTAATAACACCTAAATGATACTTGGGTGTGAATAATACATGATTTAGTCATGTTTGCCAGAGTCTTAAATTCTTGCACATGTATAGGGCATGTATATGCATTTCAAAACACCTTGCATTGGCAAAACGCTGTTTCTGCCACATTTCCTCATACCCCAAATGCTCCACTGAGTTTACTCAACATTTTCTTTAAGTTTTAGACATCAAGTTGATTTCTGTGGCAATGGATTTTTTTTTTTTATTTTTCTGTGCTTCTGTATGAGGTCAGTGCCTCTGTTTAGGCGTATGAAGAATGCAGCAGCAGGATTTGTTACTTTTAGCAGCTTCTGCCACACGGATTTCTATTTTGTTTTTCTTTTGTGGATGGACTTGTTCCTGATGTTAAGACTGGATTTACAATGGACAAGCTGATTGCCTTACTCAATCATTGTACACATTTTGAATAATAATTAGGCATTGTTGTACACGTTTCAGCAGTAGTGACTTTGGAAGGACTGAGCTATAAACTGAAAACCTGTGCTTTTCTCATATTAAAGAGTACTTTTAGCTACAAAAACCTTTAGCTGAGGGTTGCCTTTTATTGTGCTTTATGAGGAGGTAAAGTATGTACTTTATTCTAATAATAGCAGCACATTTGTCCTTTACTCTCCAATTTGTTTGAATGAACTAACTGTGTTAACCTGGATTTGGCTTACTTCTCCAAGCTATGAACTTATATGCAGCAATATTTCTTTGGCTTTGGTTTTCTCTTGGCAGTTAAACCATTTAAACCTGCTTAGAAAGCAGGTATATAAGTTAATAAGTTCCTCAAGGTATGGAGGTTAGGAGTCTGAAATAAATGTTAACAGGAGGCTTGTAAGAATGATACTATTATATTTTGTGGTATTACATATCCAGGCTTATTTATTTACCTATTTACATTTGTTAACCGGGTAGTGTCCGACTGGGCAGTAGCCCATTTTCAGCTGAGACCCAGGAGAAAAGCTCCACAAGCAGAAACAATAAAATTAGTAAGATCTAACTTATACATTAATAGTCATATATTAACAAAAGTAACTAAGTAAATTATTTTGATAGCAAACATAGAGCATATCACATACAGATATATTGATAACTGGGTATTTTAAAACTATCAGAGACCAATCAATTGAAGAAACGTGTTAAAAAATTGACTAACAAAGACATTTGCATACCCATATAGATCATTGCATAATACAGAGATTTTTGTTCATTGAAGTAGAATTACAGTACAATTGGAATGATTCTGGTCATGAAAGGAAATTAATAGTCACTTGTAACCAGGAGTGATGCCCACTGTTAAAATATTTTTGGCTGCTTAGTGACAACCCACAGCAAGATTTTATCAATGTTACTCTTGTAGTTACTTGCAATGGGCAAAAGCAACAAGCCAGTTGAAGGCAACGGTATTTAGATGATTGGAAAGACAATGAGAATACAGAATGCAGGGTAAAGGAGAGCAACGCCTTCTTCATCCAGAGGTCAATTCACAGATTCTAGGAAGAGAAGGGAAACTACTGACCTGTATCCTTCTTTGTGACAGTCCTAATGGAAGGCATTTTATCTTTTCAAATGGGTTTTGTGTTTTCTTCTGTCCGTATAATACCTGAGTTGCTTTATGCATTCATGCAATAGAGATTTCAACTTCTTGGAATAGTATTGCAAAAAGAAAACTGGTGAAAGAATTGATTGGTTTAAATTAATTTCTGCAGTTACACTATACAGAAAGAAGAGGCAGGTGTGAAGAAAATGTCTTTATTATGAAACACAATCTAAAGTGGGGTAATAGACAAGGCCTGCAATGCAGAATTTACCTACAAGAGTTTCTGTCTTCTAAGACACTGAAACAGGGGAACAAAGTGGCAGAAGAGTGAGTATGAAGTCTTGGCCTATATGGAAGTTAGGAATAACAAACAGGAATAACTAAGACTAATGTGAATCAATTGAGAGAGGAGACCCAACTCCATAGTGTACCCCCAGGTTACATGAGATCAAGGAGTAGTTTGATCAAGGGAGGAGATAGTGTGTGGGAGGAGTTTGATCAGAGGAGGAGCTGGTGTGTGTGGGAGGAGTTTGATCAGTAGAGGAGATGCTGTGTGGAAGGAGTTTGATCAGAGGAGAAGCTGGTGTGTGTGGGGGAGGAGTTTGATCAGAGGAGGAGCTGGTGTGTGTGGGAAGAGTTTGACCAGTGGAGGAGGTGTTGTGTGGGAGGGTTGTAGCATATAGCTGATGTCAGCTCCATTGAGGAGGAAAGTGAGCCAACCTGCTGCAGTGCTAACAGCTTCAGGAGAGCGAAAGGTGTTGTGTATGCAACAAAGGGGGTATCTGCTTACCTCTACCAGCCCAAGTGCATGTGGCAACCTTCATAGGACAAGGATGGAATCACACAACCCACAAAAAACGAAGAAGAAAGCCTTCACAACAGCTGTTGGGGGTGGTTAGGTCAGAAAATCAAAAAAAACATTGGCTGCCTGGGCGACCACTTCACCAGTGTACCATGAACAGCTCTCACCCTGTGTGATGGAATGAATGGGTATTAATGGCAGTGACTGGGTGTTTGTCAAGAACAGGAAACAGAAAAAAGAATACAGCAGAAGTCCACAGAGACAATGGAGGGCCAGACACATGGGAGAAGAAATGATCTCTCTCTCTCCATATATATACAAGTATATATGTGTATATATCACTAGCTAAAATCTGATATAGAGCATCTCTTTATATTACCTCACTATTTTTTTTATTAGAAGTCCATTGTGAAGTAGGGATGATATAAATCACTCTAGAAAATTCATTCACTCTAACAGTGACTAGAGCTGAAGTATCCATGGTGTCAATTTGAGTAATTAGGCAGCTGAGTGTTTCAACAACTATATGTGATACTGCAGTCAGGATGGACAAACTATTTAAATATGGGACGCTAACACGGCCTGGGTCATTAAGGTGCAACCAGGATAACTGGGCCTTTTGATTCTTTGGCTTTGAGAATAACTTTTGTAATAACAGAAGCAGAGGAAAGGCATAGAGAAAAAGCCATTCGGTGAAGTTTGTATCAGACTATATTTGCTCATGTTATTGGGAAAATAGTTAAGGAAAAAACTTCTCAAAATTTTGCTGTTTGTGGGATAGGGAAAAAAGTCATCAGACTTGGAAGCCTGACTTCCTGAATATCTCTGCTCCCACTAAAGGCTTTATTGGCTACTCATCAGGCATTATGAGCTACCTGCTTGGCCTGTCTGCCACCCTGGTGGGTCTCCTGGAATGTGAATTGCACTTATGAATCTGCTGCTGTTAAAGGTTGACTCCCTCATCCTCATGTTCTTTCTCCCTCCATGTTGTGGTACCATGGTACAGCCATGATACATGGAAATATAGCTTTGTGGAATCAAGGTTCACTGAGCTTTGAGGGGGAAAGGTGAACTGCTCTCACCTGTAAGCAACATGTGAATTTTGATTCAAGTCCAGACCACAGTCCTTGGAGTGGGTGCAGACAGGCACCTTCCCATTGTAATGAGGAGGCACCCATTTTCTGTGACTGGGCGAGGCAGAAGGATTGTCATTTGAAAAAACTGTTAAAGAGAACTCACCAATGCAAATTTCTCTTGCATGATGAGGAGATCATAACCATGCATTCAAGAGATCTGAATCTTGGAACTACTGAACTCTGATGGACCACTGAAGAGCCCACATGTGGTATTCTTATGTGGCATCATCAGCTCTGAGTCCTTCATTAGGGCAAGAGTTCTAATGCATAGACATAGTATAAAGATCTGTTAACAACTGAAGAAGTACTGTAGAGATAATGCCTGTCATTTTCTCCAGAGAAAAATGCTGTTACATATTTGTGCTTAGGGTGAAGCCTGTGAAAGTAAAGTATTGGGCTGGAGAGAGGTAGAACTTTAAGTGCATCCTAGATATGAGTTTATGTTAAACATGTTGGGAAATATTGCCTGTTTCATTCATTCTGTTCATATGGCTTTTTGAATGTTGTCATTAACAGCATTCATGCTGTAGCATGTAGTTCTTCAGCAAACCAGAAAATGGTTTTACGTGGTACGTAGCTGGTGTGCAATAATAACAAAAACTATTCAGAGAGGTCTGTTCATTCAGGAAAGTGATCCCTTATCCAATACTTTTTAAAAGTACTGGTAAGTGGTAGGTTTTCTTTAAATGCTAAATTCGATCTGGATTCATATCTCATATACTTTGTGTGTTTTTGCACACTTACATGATGTAGGTAACCAGCGATCACATGTCTAGTGGTCAAACTACCTGAGATGTCTCTCAAATGATCACATGATGCCTGTGCCCCAGTTTCCATACATGCTCCCAAGGTTTAATCTGGCCCTGGTTGTGTCTGTCATTCCAAAGATTTGTACCATGTAACTCTACAAAAATGACTGTCTACTTATGTGGTAGTTATAAGGGTCAATGACATAGACCCAACACTGAAAACATACAGTTCTCATCAAGATTTATTTATTTATTTAACATTTGTTTACTAGAAAGGTCCGACTGGACAACAGAGTCCATTTTCAGCAGAGGCCCAAGGAGAAAAGCTCCAGCAAAGTACATTTTTGCTAATACAAATCTAGTACAACAAAGAAAACATTTACTATACAGCTTATATGTATCTACTTACAGTCTAGCAGAGATCAGTAAAACTATTTACATACATAGGAGATTAATCAACAAAAATATATACATGAGAGATGAGAGTAACACATAAATAAAGTACAAATACAATACAGCATATGTTAGATTTTCTAAGCCTCTACAGTGCATTTAGTATGTCATCTGACAGAATACAGTTTACAGCTGCGAGGAAGACAAGGGAGTATAGGTAAGGGTGGAGTAGGTTACAGGAGTTATAGAGTGGATAGAAGTGTAGTTGGAGGTTATATCTGAGTGAGGGAACATTATCCAGGGTTAGTACATGAGCACAGCCAGGTAGATGTTAGGTGATCTTTTAGTAGTGTCTTAAATGTGGTGGTGCTGGAGGTGGATCTAATATCGATGGGTAGGGAGTTCCAGATTTTGGTGATACTGTTTGAGTATAGCTAGTCACCAGCATTATTGCTACTTTTAGTGATGTTTACTAGGTTTTTGATACTGGAGCGCAGGGTCCAGGTATTGGAATAGTGATTAAGCAGGCCTTTGAGAGCGGGTGTTTTTTTAAGTTGGTTGAGTATTTGGTGGGCCATGGAGAGCTGGTTAAAAATTAGTAGACTGGGGAATTCTAGCCATGAGAGTTATTTGATACTGTGACAATGATGGGATCTGTAGCTGGCATCTGTAGCAAACTTTGCTGTTTTATTATAGCAACTATCTAGTTTGCTTATGTAAGTTTTCTTGAGGTTGGTAAGGATGGAAGACCCATATTGGAGTGTGGAGAGAAGGTAGGTTCTGGCAATGGAGATTTCAGATTTGTCTGTGAGGAAAAGTTTGTTCCTGTACAGGCTACCCTTTTTTTGTGGACCTTTTTGATTGTTTGATTTATGTGGACATCAAAGTTCATGTTTTGGTCTATTACTACTCCCAGGAGTTTGGCGTGGGAGTCTGAGGTAATTATGGTATTGTTTGCTGAGGTGATTTTGAATAGCAAAGAAGAGTCTGGGAATCTTGTATGGTGAAAGAGGATGAGGTTTGTTTTGTTGGGATTGAGTATTAACTGGGCATTGGTTAGCCAGGTTTCTGCTTTAGAGAAGACTTGTGTTATTTTCTGAAGATGCTGGAGTGTTGGAGCTGCACAAATTAAGGTAGAGTCATTGGTGTATTGTATTAACATGGCTTCATTAGTGGCTGTATGCAGGCTATTAGTGAATAATGTGAAGAGAAGATGTCCAAGAATGGATCCTTGTGGGACCCCTAAGGTGACTGACAGCAGTGGGGAGGGGGAGTTATCCCATTTGACTGCTTGCTGCCTCCCAGTGAGACAGCTCTGGAACCAGGTGAGTGGGGAGTGGCTGATTTTAAATTTTGATAGTGTGTTTAACAGTCTGGAGTGTGATACCGTATCAAATGCTTTTTTAGAGGTCCAGAAAAATAGATACTATCCACATCTCAAGAAGATAACTGAGGTGCCTAACCTAACTTGGTTAAGTGACTTGCTTAGAGCCATGTAGTGGGTACCTGATGGTTGATGGAATGAAGCTCTTGACTACAGGAAGCAGATTATTAGCAGCTCACAGCCTTAATTCACTGTGCTAACTGCCAGACTGCCTGCTGTGCTGACTTCTAGACTCACCAGTATAATGTAAAAGATACTACTTATTAGAAGATTTTGCTTGAGCTTTTAGGATACTAAGGTTTTAGTATTTTGAGTATGTATTAACACTAGTTTGAGACTATGGAGACATTTGTTGAAGTTAACCATTGTGATTCAAAGTAGTATCTCTAACATTATATTCTAACTTGTTTCACACAGATATACCTTATTTCTGCAAAGCAGAAATGATAACAGCTCAACTTCAGAAAATGTCATTAGGGTCATTTCATGCTCATTTCTCTCTGCAAATAGCCTCTGTACCTGGTCATTGCAGATAGTTCGACTGTATACACCTCTAATATCAGCTTGCAATATGTTACTTTGGTTAATTGTACAATTTTTACTTAATTTCAATCCCCCTAGGCTCTCTCTGTCTCACACACACACATTCACACACACACAGGCACACACACACACACACACACACACACACACACACACACACACACTGAGATATGCCCATAAAATGCAGACACTTTATTGACTAGACTGCGATCACCTCATATGTCTGATTGTGAAACAATGAATGAATAAATACATAAAAAATGGTCACAGTAACTTCCACTCACTGTAGTAAAAATCATGCATGCATCCAATTACAGTCCCCTACTACATACACACTAGCAAGTGTAGACAAACACACACACTTGTGCACATGCATACACAGAAACGCACACACACACACACACACACACACACACACACACACACACACACACACACACACACACACACGCACGCACGCACACACACACACACACACACACACACACACACGCACACACACACACTTAAAAGCAATTTAAAATGCTTTCCAATGTACAGACTGTCTGGCTGTGGTACACACAATGTTAATAAATAAAAAAAAATACCATTCATCCTGGCTAAAGCAAAAGGAAATGGCTCCTCATTCCTTTGCAAAGTAGCCTAGTTAATCTCATGTGAATCAGGCTGACTTGATAATCAGTTCAGTAAGAACTGAAAAATAGAAAAAATAGATTTTTTTTACACTACACTAATGAGAGAGAGTGCTGTCATATCGGATAAGTATATTTGTGTATATAAACATTTTAAGTTACAACAGAAATAAAACTGATTTTTCCAAAAAATAATTGATGAATCAATTGTCATAATCTGACAGTCAGTTTTTATTACCATCAAGGAAAATTTCCTAGCAACATGCTTGCTTTAAATTATACATGTAATTTCTCAAGTATTACATATCATTTTTATGGACACATTTTATGACAATAAACATGGAAAATAAAATGTATTTAAGCGAAATGTTACAGCAAATGGTTGCCATGCTATCTCAAAGAAGGTTTAATAAGAAAAATAATTAATCCAGAATAAAAGTATGGTATCCAACTCAAACTCCTATCTACTTTCAGCTACTAAAAGTCATAAGTATTATTACAAACATAAAAAAACTTTAAAAATTACCTGCAAAACTTGAAATTCAAATTGTTTTAATTGATAGCTTCCATAATGTGTCTAATCAATGCATTTGTTAAGTTACACTTGGCAACATCTCTCAGACTTTCCAGCAAACTGATGTATGTGCTTCTCTCTATTTTACTGACAAAGTGCTTTCTGCAATATAGCAGTTTAGCCATCTAAATTAAAGTTAAAACAATAATTGTTACATGACCCTGGATATGACATTCAGTCTCCCACAGTGTTACACTTTGTTGGCATATTCCATTGAGTGAATACGACACAGCATTTTGGTAGTGATGGAACAAAACAGGTCTTTGCATTAATAAATAAATTACAAGCAAATCTGAAGCAGATTTATCTGATAGTCTGTTAATTTCACTGTCAGACACTTATCCACTAGGTGATAAACAGCCTTACGAGATTCTACTGGGATAAGATTACAGAGTTCTTTAGTCTGCATTGTCAGTTAATATGGATTGCAAAATTCTTTCAGAAATATCAGCTAATAGTATATCTTCTAAATCCCCATCAGATGGTGCTAATAACTACAGAAATAACAAGGTTTGAAAAATAATGAAAATTATACTTTCAGCTCTAACAATATGCTTAAACAAACAAAACTCATTTTTTTTGGTTACTTGTACTGTTTTACATGATAAAATGTGATAAAATGTCAATGATTTCTGTATATAATTTTGTGAATGGTTCATACTTCTATTGGTAGCTACATTTGTTGAAGTAAAAACAATTTGATGATCTTGCATCAGCAATTGTTTGACATTAATAATAATAATAATAATAATAATAATAATAATAATAATAATAATAATAATATCCATTTGTTAAACAAGCAGGCATACTGGACACAAAGTCCTTTTACAGTTGTGTCCCAAGAGCAATGTTACAGATAGTTAAGTGACTTGCTGAAGGTCACACAGTAAACAATGAGGGCTGAAGAAATCAAACCCAGTATTAGAGTAACTACCGCTCACAGCCTAACCCTCTGCACCAACTGACAGACATACATTGGATCTAGGTTAAGCTATCCATTGCTCCCTGCTTTTCATTTCAGACACCAGCTCATCTCAGTATGGCCTGGCTCAAGTGCTGGAATAAGCAGTACAGTACCAGTATACTTTCATGCCTGTGCAGATTTATACAGTTTTTGCTGTACTCCAGCTAGATGGATAGACATACAGATAAAAAACAGATGGACAGATAGACAGAAGATAGATATAGATAAATAGCTACTGTAGATAGCTAGTTAGTTGGATAGATAGACTGATAGACTGATGCCCATATAAAGAAACAATTATACAGATGACTAGACAGACAGACAGACAGATAAATGCATGTATGCATACATGTTATATCGGATGCAAAGTTTTTAATTGCCCTGTTTCCACTTTTGTTGTTTTTCTTTTCTGGATTAACTTTTAATTCCAGTAAACCTTTGATGACACACTAGCAAAGATATCAGTTGCTACAAGGCAAGACCTGTATGGCACTGAGACAAGAACAATTCATTCTTCAGCATATTAACTTATTACTGCAAACTACAATTTAGTTTGCGTATCGTTTTTACTTTTAATATTACATGTACAAAACCCTAAGAGTGTCTCAGTAGTGCACATATATCCAATCACTTTGCAAACATAAATGTCATATAATCTGCATTTCTGCAATTTTACAGTATTTTTAAAAATAAGTAAATAAACGACTAAAGCACTTTACCCATCTTATAACAGTAATAGTACATGGCTAAAGTGTCAGAGGTGTTGCTAGGGTGGAATGAGTAGGGCAGCTACCCCTGGTGCAAAGTGTTAGTGGGCATGATCACCAGATACTGATTGACCTTTAGTGTTTTCAAAGTGTTAGTGGGAATGATCACCAGATACTGATTGGCCTTTAATGTTTCCAATGTATTAGTGGGAATGATCAGCAATACTGAATGGCCTTTAATGTTTTCAAAGTGTTAGTGGCCATGATCACCAGATACTGATTGGCCTTTAATGTTTCCAATGTATTAATGGGAATGATCAGCAATACTGATTGTCCTTTAATGTTTTGAAATGCTAGTGGGAATGATCAGCAATACTGATTGGCCTTTAATGTTTTCATTGGGCATAATAAGCAGATCCCCATTGACCTTTAGTGTTTCAGTGTATAAATAGCATTCAAATTGCTGGCACTGTATTTACACTCAGAACTGAAGCACTTTGGTGCTCCATGTGTAGCATAAACTATAACAACTGCTTGTTGCAAATGTGGCAAGCTGTTTACTACAGTTTAAAAGTTAAAGGAAAGTGGAGAGGTTTTTTTTGTTCCTCAACTTAGAGTTGAGGAATATACACAGGGAAAATGGACCTTGCTTCCTTTTTAGATGAAGACTACCAGATTGGGAACTGGCCTCTTTCTTCTTCTTAACTTATAGTTGAGGGAGATACCAGACTATGAGTGACAGATGTCAGAATCACAATTTACTTGTAGATTCTGCTGAAATACATGCAGAACCTTGTGTTTTGTCAAGCATTTGCCCATTTGACAAAAAATGGGCAGATACACCCTCTAACTATGCTTACTGTATTTACTAATTCTAAGGTCACAATACTTTGGAGTAAAGTGAATATTTGCCTAGTCATTAAATTCAAATTTGCACATAACTTCAAGGAGTGTACCTGCATGTGCTATGTGTACTATGTATACTATATTGGCAGCATGGTAGTTCACAGTATGAACACAATCCGTGGTAGCTAAAATATAGTTATGGCTATACCTCCCCCAGCCTGCAGTACTATATTGTGCCATATGGTGGCTCCTGGGATGACTGCCTCTGATATACATACCTGTAGACAGGAATGGCCCTGTCAGGAGTCTATATATACCAACCTGAGGTAAATAAAGCAGCTACATTATGAGGTATTCCAGTATTCACCCTGATACTTGTGGTATAGAATTCCTAGATACCCTGTTGTCTGGAGTGATTATTGGTATTTACTGGTGTGGAGGTCATTGGTATCTACAGGTGTGAAGGTCATTGGTGTTTACAGGTGTGGAGGTCATTAGTATCTACAGGTGTGAAGGTCACTGGTATCTACAGGTGTGGAGGCCATTGGTATTTACAGGTGTGGAGGTCATTGGTATCTATAGGTGTGGAGGTCATTTGTATTTACAGGTGTGGAGGTCATTGGTATCTATAGGTGTGGAGGTCATTGGTATCTACAGGTATGGAGGTAATTGGTATCTACAGGTGTGGAGGTCATTGGTATTTACAGGTGTGGCGGTCATTGGTATCTACAGGTGTGGAGGTCACTGGTATCTATAGGTGTAGAGTTCATTGGTATCTACAGGTGTGAAGGTCATTGGTATCTACAGGTGTGAAGGTCATTGGTATCTACAGGTGTGGAGGTCATTGGTATCAACAGGTGTGGAGGTCATTGGTATATACTGGTGTGAAGGTCATTGGTATTTACAGGTGTGAAGGTCAGTGTGGATGATGGAAGCTGAACAGTTTCAGCCCTGTTGAAAATGATTTTGTGCTACAGGCTTTCAGGACCCATGAATGGCACCTGTGGGGGAAGGTAGTGCTGAATAAACTTTAAGAGTCAAGATGCAGCAGACAGTTGTCCATCACATCAGCACTGTGGCTATGTCAAATCACACACTGTTGCATAAGTATGTCAGCAAAATGCTACATTATGGCAAGGCAAATGCACGTTCCACAGTGTATGAGAGGTCACTCATGGTGGAGGATACCTGACAGCAACAGCTTTGGGATAGTCTGAGGTGTGTCTGGTATCCCTGTTGGGGGATAATGGTAATGAGATCATCCCTGTAAGTGTGGACATTGGCATCAGGATGTAACAACCCCCATGTGTGTTTGTGAATGATGTACCAGTTTAGTAATGGCTACAGCAGATTGCAGAACAGCACCACTGTCTGCCAAATGAGCTACCATAGTTCTAGCATCTGATGTGGGTAAACCCAGTGTAGCACAGTCATGTATGGATGTCCAATGCTGTTATGTGTCACAGGTGGCACCTGCCATGCACATAGTACTATACATCAGTCCTGGAAAATCTACACTACCTAGTCCATCATAGAGTGATTGCTGTGTTTTGTGGCACTCATGATGATGTCACACAACATTGCCAGCTACTCTGAAAGGGCATGGAGTCCAGGGATAATGTAACAATTGGTCTGATTATGGCTGTGGTAACCTGCACCATATTCATGATCACCTCCATGAGGATGATTGCCAGTGTCACCATCATCCTCCAGAAAGATAGTATTGTCCAAGGTCATGGCATGGTATGTACCCAGGCTGGCTGTATGGGAGGCCATTAAAAATGCACAATTATCACGTATATCAAACAATGTGCACAATCATCACCTATATCAAAAAGTGTAGAACAGTATGCTACCCATCACTGTGGGCAACAACAATACCCAGTCCCTACTGGCAGGACACCTCACCAGGGGACCCCATACAGGTCACAGTCCTGCAGTTACACACCATTCCTGCTATGTAAGACAACAGTTCTTACTGCACAAAGCCAGTAGCGTGACCCAATGTTACAGCCAGGTTGGGGCACCTCATAGGATGGTGTAATCCCTGAAAAAGATTACCTATCCCTATAAAACTCATGTCTCCCCCTCCTGTTATTCCACTACAGTGCGCAGAGACAGGCATGCATTATTGTGCCCATAGGCAACTTTGCACATGATGACAGCTGTGACCAACTTCACAATCCTTCCTGTGTATGTGGGAGTATGTGATACACAGTATGGTCATACTATGCATTGACTAGAATAACCTAATTTTAACATAGCACGCATCATGTTTGTTCTGTGGGACACCTCATGTCTCTGTAATAAATGTCACCACTTGGCCTTCAGTGCTGTTTACTGTACCTCCTCATTTTCTGGGTGGCTGGGGTTGGGTTCTTGCTGGTTGTTCCTGATTCACTACTCTCTAATTGGGTGATAGTCCTGATGTTCTTTCCACAATGGTAGCATGTGTGTGCAGTCTGACTGTTCTGCTGTTATGAGACTGCCTTGACTGGAGCCTCAGTAACATGTTATGTTGCATGCAACATGCTAGGGTCATCCTGCATGATGGAAGAATCATACTCTAGTGCCCCAAGACATATCAAGCTGCAGAAGCAGATTTTCATGGCTTCCCCAGAGGTATCATTAGCCAGAGGTCTAGAGGGTATCCAGCATCACTTGTAATAAAGTACAGTGGTTAATACATTCAGGTAGCTTCTATACATAGCCTTATACATTAACCTTACCCACAGTATCAGAATTTACCAACAAGATGACTCTGAAATGTCACAATACAGGAAGTGGTGATACAGCTTACATGTATACCATGCATGTGAATCATATAAACTGCCATGTTGCTGTGCAGACACATCTGTTATGATCCCACATGTATCACACACTACCTAGAAGTTCATGAAATGATAGCCTTTCCTATTCGCAAACCTTTGTGACTATGGGTCATATGGTGGTACTACTTATATGTGCAGGTGACCTATGACAGCTAATACCTCAGGGATGTAGACAGCATTGTAGAAGGCATGCATACAGATGGCAGTATCCTGTGGCATGCATGCAGATGGCAGTATCCTGTGGCATGCTAAGAAATTATGTATGCCGATACACATGAAGGACAAATGTTGAGTATACTAAAATGGAGGCCAATGTTCCCCTTAGTCATCTCTGTGACACATCTGTACCTAAAATATAAGAACTACATACACCTTATTCTCTCACAATAGGGAAGCTATGCATTCTTATAGATATGGCCTGTTAATGGTGCATGCCAGCCAAGTCTGTATAATTCCGCAGTTTACTTGGAACCTACTTAGTAAAGTTGTGATTGGTCACTAACCTGGTTAGTAAAGTTGTGATTGGTCACTCACTAGCAGTACCATTTTCTTTTGTGCAGGGCACCACCTTATTCACACCCACAGGAAGTAGCAGTGTTAATAACATATATGCCATTGCATGACCAATGAAAATGAATGTAACATTCTCCCTGTCTGCAGCTCAGACACTTTTGACGCGGTTTCCCTTTTGTAGGAAGGTACCCATTGGTGTGCTATTATGCCCACACAACATACAGCTATGAATCATGACTATGTTCACCTTGTACACATTACATATCATTCTGACCTCATGTTTCTACCTGATTTCACCTGTAGTTATTGCACCTGTGCATTTCTGCCCCTGCACTGTAATACAGTAGGGGACTATGACTCATTATTAGCCCATAGGTGCAAGATTCCCAGCTGAGCATGCTCCAGGCTGCACAAATTTCTTGGTCTCCTGGCCCCAGTAAAATGAAAATTCTAGAAATGGATGTACACCATGCATGATGGAGGTAGCTTTGCTAACTACAATAAATTTAGTTTGATTAACATTTTCCCTACTTGATTTTTAATATGATATGTCATTAATCAGTTTGCTTGCATACCTTGAGTTGCTCTTGGAATTGTTTTTACTATGTTTCACAGCGAGTTATAGTCCTGCAGTGCTCCATGGAGTTGAATGGATACACTGTTTCTCTGTCTGGTTCTTTTTCTGTGATCCTTTCCCTAGTTCAAAGATGTTGATTTTATTTTATTTATTTATTTTTTATCTCTGTTTTGTGACTGATTGCATTGCCTTCTATTTGGTGGATTTAGCTACTGAAGATGACTGTGGACTTTGTTGGTCATTCCTTGAAGTGGATTTATTTGTTGGTTACTCCTGGAGTTTTGTGTCTTGACTGCTTACGTTTTTACTTGTTGTATTATTATTATATTGTGATAGCCTACTTCTGGGACTGCGTAAACAAGTATGGACATTTGTTCCAAGCTGGCACAGAAATAATGTCAAAGAATACTTGTTATTGTATTCACAGCACTGCATGGACTTGGAGTTTCTTCAGTGGATTTTGTTTTATGGTTGCTATTTTTTCTTCTCAGTCTGCAGCTGTGTTACTGAGTATGTAGTTGTGTTTTGAAGCAGTCATTCTCCAAATGAATCTTAACTAGGACTATTAAAAACACTTAATCTGTTTTTTATTTAAAAATATTTTCTGCAGGAGCACATGAACTGCTGATTGTTTTAGGTTGTATTCGACCATTTTAAAACATTATTATATACATACACAGAGTGCATTGCTAGATATAATGTTTCAAACGCTCATTACCTAGTTCTACACTTTTATTGCTTGGATGAAAATGGTATTGTGCTGCCTTACTCACACATTTAATAAACAATAACTAAATAATTAATAAACAAATCTAGCTATCTATTTATCTACTTACCTGTCCTAATTAAAAATAACACTTGACTGTGCAATATGGTTTCCTAGCAACAGACAACTCTGCTCCTGTAACCATGTCATGCACTGTTGCAGATGAGCACTTATGAATGGCCCAGTCTTCTCCTTAATTGCAGAATGCTGTTGCCAAGTAACTGTGATGACCTCAAAAAGGTTGAATGAAACTGTCTACATCACAGCGATATCACAGCAAGGTTGATGCTTTGCATGAATCAACATATAATATCATTCAATCTTGTACAGTGTTTCAATAATATGATGTAGATTTGTGATGTGAAAAAAAATCTTTTACTTTCTAACAGATAACTAATCAAAGGAATCTTCCTAGTGCCAGAAATATTTGTAGTATTTCTGCTCTATATTCTTAAAATACACATACACAAACATCTGAAAGCTGTCACAACAATTCACAAACAGTGAGCCCCCATCAGATTGTCCTACTCACAAATTTGCAGTCAACTAAAACATTAATACATTTGTCTACAAGTAAGCATGTCTCTCCTAATTCTATCTTACATTCTTAGATGTGTACCATTTCATTTTCCAAACAACTACTGTACATGTGCTTCTTTTATATTTGTATTCTATGGCATATCTGAAAATGGTCTGTAAGGATCAGCATAATTATTATTTAATAAATGCATTAATCAACTAAAACAAAAATGTTGTTTAACTTAATTATTCTGTTGAGACAACCCTGAACATGTGATCTGAAGTAGTTGTCTTCATTTCATCTTCAACTTGTGGGTTCCCAGATCTATATCGGATCCAACTCGGCCACATATCCAGCGTCTGATCCAAGCTCAAAGCTCCTCCCCTTACTCATAATGCTCCTGTCTCCTTCCTCCTCCAGATCTGGTTTGCCACCTCTATGTCCCCATTGTGATCCAAGCTCTCTGCTTAAAATGTTTGTGGTGAGTGTTGTTTTTGGGTGTAAATCTTCTCTTTTCTCTCTCTCCTTTTCTTTTTCTTGCATGCGTGGTCTGTGTGATAGTGAGTGTGCTGGGCCTGAGGTTGGGGTATGCCTGACACTCCCAAACCCAGCTTCAGAAAGTATACAGAGTGTGGCCATAAGCTCTCTCCAGCTGATGGCCACACTCTGTGCATAGTATGCCTTGGGGCAGCCCATCTCTAGACCTCCTGTTCCATCTGTGCCGGGTTTAATCCCTGGGCACTTAAGGACAGGACGGACAAACTAATTCTTAAGGGCCTCCTTCCCTCTTCAGGGACTCAAGTCCTTGTGCCTTCGGCTTCTGCCTCTGCCTCCTCTCTGGCTTATGGAACTCAAACTCCCACCAAGAGGCCCAGGGATGGGGACAAAACTTCTAGAAAGGATAGGCCGAGGGGACGGCCCCCCCATATAAAGTTACATTGGCTCCGAGACTGGAGTCTCCCGGCTCCATTCTCCTCATTTTTCTCCAGAGCTGGAGGAGCCCTGGATCCGGTCACTGGCCCAGGCTTCTCCTCACCACCTCTAAAGGTCGGTGTTGGTCGCCTCTTCCTCCTGCTCCACCCGGAGCCTTAGCAAAGTGGAGATGGATAGGTTGATGCAGAAGTTTATCCACAATCAGATACAAATGGGAGTGTTGCCTGCCCCCTGTCCCTCTGGAATGGGGAGCATGCAGCCCTTTTTCACCCTGATTACTCCTTCTCTGATCCGGCCTTCAGTTTCAGAGCCCTTGGATCCAAGGACAGTCGGTGTCGAGCGGCCAGCACAGATGGTTACTTGTACCTCTACTCCAGCTATGACCTTGAGCAGGTAAGTCGGATCCGACTGGCTCAGATTTGACAAGCTCTCAGAGCCATAGCCTCAGTGTTGGATCTGAGGGGTTGGTGTTGGCTCCGAGTGTATCAAAGTGCAGCCTTCCTCTTGGTATCTCAGTGCCTGGAGGCTCAGCTCTGACTCCCCAGTCAGGTCAATGGGTGACGGCTCCTATTGTGCTTTCTCAGGAAGTCTGTTCCCCTTTGGCTTTCAATGTGGTGGAAAGGGTTCTCTCGATTTCCTCAAGACCCTTGACCATCTCATCCTTGGACTTCACCCCGACTACTTCTGTTTCTAGTACAGTTCCAGCCATCCTGCCATCTCAAGGACAGCCTGCTGCTACTTTCCCTCAGGAAGCTTCCACCTGGGAACAGCAAGATGTTGGCGAGTCCTCCCCAGAGATCCCCACTGAGGAGATCCATCACAAATGTACTTGCAGAAGGAGGCACTTAGACTCCCCACTGGAGTCACTCACTGAAGACACCGATTTGGAGGAAGGGAAAGGTTCTCCCTGATCACCCCCTGAGGATGTCTCCTTCGGAGACATCATGGAACTCCTTTGCCAGTGAGGAGGGGGGTCTGCCCAAAAACCTACCCCGGACAAATCGGTGTTCCTCAAGGCTTTTGGCACAGGAACCTCTACTTCCTGGGTGTCCCCTCCCACAGATCCTATAGTGGATCTCATTACATCTCAGGTGTGGAAGGAATTGGACATGGTGGAGCCCATTGCCAAATGTCTGGATAAAGTCTTGAACCCCCCCCCCCCCAAATAGATTGTATTGGAACAAGGGATCTCCCATTGATGGACCATTTCAGGAAGCGGGTGTACACTTCAGCAACCTTCTCTGTTCGGGTGCTGAATTACATGGCTCATGTGATTTGGTTGCAGCGAGACCTAGTTAAGGAGATCACTGAGTCAACACCAGAGTCCATGTCGGTGGAGGACAAGAAGATTTTCTTTGCTCGTATGGCCACTATAAAGTCAGTTGCGAATACCTACATACGCCTCCTCTCCCATGCAACTGAAGGAGCCACTAGGCAGCTGGTACAGGCACTGCCATCAGGTGACATGCCTGGCTCTGTCAGTTTTTGGAACCTCTCAAGACACTGTTTACCAATGCCCTGTACGACCGTACTTCCCTGTTTAGGAATTTGGTACATGAGACTCTAGTTTAGAGTGAGAAGGACGGGAAGACTCTGTCTGCTGTCAGAATCTGCTTCTTGGCCCCTCAGTGATCCTTCTCTTGGAATCAGAGAGGGACCAAGAAGATGTGATTTCAGAAATCTCAGAATTTTCCCCGAGATGCTCAGGACTCACCTTTCCCCCAGGGGCAGAGGGAGATTTGATAGACATCACCCTAGAAGCAGAGAGGGTCCAAGAAATTATGGGTCTCGAGAACCTTTCTCAGACAGACCCACTCAGCAGTCCTGAAGGGTTGACTGGCTGATCGTCTATGGAGGCAGTCTGGGGCCATCTTTCGTTGCACCTAACAAAGTGGTAGTCCATCTCAAGAGATCATTTGGTGTTACGAATTATATCTAGAGGCTATTCAATCCCCTTCCTCAAGCCACCTCTACCACCCAAACACTTCCCGGATGTTCTACCCACACACAGAGAGGATGCAGCACTGGAAATCACAAAGCTGCTAAGAAAGCAAGTCATGCAACCCATCCCCTTAGACCACTCTGGATCAGGTATTTATTCTACGTTCTTTTTGGTGTCAAAGAAAATGGGGGACCTAAGCTCTCTCCACCTTGAACCTGTCTGTGGCCAAGGTGAAATTCCGGATGGTCACTTTTCAATCTATCCTGCCCTTCCTGCAGGAGAATGATTGAATGTGCTTGATCGACCTCCAGGATGCGTACTATCATATCAAGATGTACAGATGCTCTTGGAGGTTTCACCATTTCTGGCTAGGAACCAATCATTATCAGTTCAGAGCACTCCCCTTTGGTCTCATCACAGCCCCCAGGGTGTTTACCAAAGTGATGTCAGTAGTAGCAGCTCACCTGACACTCCAGGGCATTCAGGTATTTCCCTACCTGGATGATAAATTCCTCACTGCCTTGTCCAGGCATCAACTTTGTCAAGCGAGGGATTATTTTCTTCTTCTGGCCCAGAGGTTGGGCATTACCATCAATCTCCACAAATCATCTCTGACCCCTGTCCAAACCTTAGACTTCATTTGGGTGTGATTAAACACAATTCAAACCAGAGTTTTTTTACAGCAGAAATTGTATTAAGGGCATTGGGATCCATGGCAGCCATGATCAGTCTCTTGCCTTTGGAGCATCTTCACATATGACTCCTTCGGTGGACCCTTTCAGTTCAATGATCTCTGTTAGACCTTCCATTGACTTACCCTGTCTGAATCTCTCAAGTGTGCAGGGACTCCCTTCGGTGGTGGATTCATTCCTTGGATCTGGTTCGGGGAGTCCCTTTCTCCCACCATTTCCCACAGCCATGGTGACTATGGATGCCTTCCATCTGGGGTGGGGGGGGCACTTCTCGGGAAGGACAGTCCAATGCATGCGGCCCCCCTGTGAGACAAATTTGCATATCAATGTCTTGGAGATGAGGGCGGTGGTTCTAGTGTTGCAGACTCTCCATGCCCATCTCACTTCAGGAATGATTGCTATCCAGATGGATGATATGTCGGTGGTCTGGTACATCAACAAACAAGGGGGAACCAGATGATATCCCCTGTGTTGCAAGGCCATTAGAGTATGGGAATGGGCGATCTCCACCGGCCATTTTGTGGTGGCAATGCACATTCCAGGGAGGTCCAACATTCTAGCAGACAGGCTCAGCAGATCTATTCTGATGCCTCATGAGTGGTCTCTGAATCCCTCAGTAGTGGAACAGTTCTTTCACAAGTGAGGTCAGCCTTGCTGTGATCTATTCACCTCTCTGTCCAACATGAAATGCAGGGAGTTCTTCACTCTGAATCCCCCTCAGGGGGAAGCCCCCCAGAGATGCTCTGATTCATGCTTGGTTCCCCAGTCCTTTGTATGCTTATCTTCCTCTTCCATTTATATCAAAATTTCTTCAGAAAGCTCACAGGATGGGGAGCTTGGTTATCCTCATTGCCCCATTCTGGCCTCGTCAGGACTGGTTGCCCTCTCTGAGGTCTCAGCTCGTGGCTTCACCATGGATGTTGGATCCAGTTCCGGATCTTATATCTCATCCCTCAGGGACTCCCCATCCAGACCTGAACAGTCTAAAGCTCACTGTTTGGCTACTCCAGTTCCCATGAATCCTGTTCCGGATCTTATATCTCATCCCTCAGGGACTCCCCATCCAGACCTGAACAGTCTGAAGCTCACTGCTTGGCTACTCCAGTTCCCATGAATCCTGTTCCGGATCTTATATCTCATCCCTCAGGGACTCCCCATCCAGACCTGAACAGTCTAAAGCTCACTGCTTGGCTACTCCAGTTCCCATGAATCCTGTTCCGGATCTTATATTTCATCCCTCAGGGACTCCCCATCCTGACATGAACAGTCTAAAGCTCACTGCTTGGCTACTCCAGGTCCCATGAATCCTGTTCCGGATCTTATATCTCACCCCTCAGGGACTCCCCATCCAGACCTGAACAGTCTGAAGCTCACTGCTTGGCTACTCCAGTTCCCATGATATTCAGGACTCTGGGATTATCTTCTCCTGTCAAAAGAATTTTAATGGCAGCTCATAAGTCTTCCACCAGGAAAGTGTACTCCAGCAAATGGAAACATTTTTCTATCTGGGCCTCTCAGCATGCATTACATCCTTTCACAGCCTTGCGGCAATTTTTCATTATCATGTGGGGGATAATATGACTTCCTTAGCATCTTCAAAGCTTTGTAAGGCTTTCTGCAAAGGTACCTTTCTTCTTCGTCTCCCGATAAAGGACCCTACGCCACCATGGGATCTTACCCTAGTACTTCAAGCCTTAGTCTCACCTTCATTTGAGCCTGCAGCTTCAGTGGATATGCAATTTCTCTCCTAGAAGACTGACTTTCTGGTTGGCATTACTTCCACTAGGAGAGTTTCAGAACTTCAGGCTCTATCGATCAAAGCCCATTATATGATTTTTCATAAGGACATGGTGTCTTTGTGTTCTAATCTGTCCTTTCTACCTAAAGTAGCTTCAGAGGCAAACATTAATCAGGTAATCAACCTCCCGGTCTTCTTTCTAAATTTTCAAAATAAGGGGGAATACAAATTGCATTTACTAGACATGCACAGACAGTTACATTTAGGGTTACCACCTGTCCCACTTTGAGAGGGACAGTCCCTCTTTGGGCAGTTGTGTCCTGACAAAAAATTGTAAAAATGGCAAATGTCCTGGGATTTTAGGACAAAATTATTTCCTATATTTTATGTAATAGTTGCATAAAACTGTTATTCTGTATCTTAAAATACCTAAATGTTATAAGAAACACAATAAGCAACTAAAATGCTACAAGCATAAGCTTTTATTTAGGCAAAAACATTAAGTTCTAACCTTTGTACTGACCATGGGTATGTGCCGGCCTGTAAAATCTGATGTTTGTACCAAAAATGTCCCACTTTGGCCATTTGAAAAGGTGGCAACCCTAGTTACATTTCTACTTGCACAGGGCAAAAATCTTTCATAAATCTGACCAACTTTTCATTTTTTACTCCAAACCTGTTTTAGGGAAACCAGTTTCTAAAGTTAAGATCACCCGTTGGATTTCTCAATGTATTATTCAGATGTATTCAGCCAGGGGGATTTCCCTGCCAGGTTAGGTGAAAGTGCATTCCACCAAGTCTATGGCCATGTCAGCAGCTTTTTGGTCTAGAGTTTCATTAGATGATATTTGTTCTGTGGCCACTTGGTCCTCATCCCATACCTTCATCTCACATTATAAGTTGGACTTTGTATCCAGGAACAGGGCATCCATTGGCTCTGCTGTGCTCCAGAATATCATTCCATGAGGGCCTCCTGGGTTTCTGGTAGCTGGGAACTCTGTCCCACAGGTTGAAGATCAAATGAAGACAACTACTTCAGATAAGGAAGTTATGTACTCACCATAACATTCCATCTGAGTAGTTGTTCTTCATTTGTCTTTAACCATTCCTCCCTCCTTCCCCTAGCCTTGTGTGAACTGCTGGTGCCTCCTAAGAATAATGGAGGTCACCTCCATAGAGTGCTTCTTATCCTTGTTGTTGTTGTTTTCTGATACAGACAATTCTCTGTTGGGTCAGGTGATGGCACTGGATTGGGCAACAAACTCAATCTGAAGGGAGGAAGGAGACAGGAGAATTATGGGTAAGGGGAGGAGCTTTGAGCTTGGATCAGATGCTGGATATGCATACAAGTCAGATGCAGTACAGATCCAGGAACCCACAGGTTGAAGACAAATGAAGAATAACTATTCAGATGGAATGTTATGGTGAGTACATAACTTCTTTTTTCTGGCCATTCTACTATTTCCTGAAAAATGGTCCTAATAAAATTGTCAAGAACTAATAGAAGACAGTGGCTCTAGTCATGGAACACAGTGGTACTTTAAATCAAATTTTTTTCAGGTCTAATGCAGTTTGGTCATTATAAATGGCACAGCACAATGCATCAGAGACCATCCATGTGCAACTAACAATGGGCAAAACTGCAATCCAAATTGTAGTTTGCTACAGATCACCCACCATGGCCCAGGACCCCCATTCCGCATTTCTGGAGACACTGGGAATATGAAGGTACTACCAAACACCCTAATACTGGGTGATTTCAATTACCCAAACATAAACTGGGAGAACTACTCAAGTACTAACCTCCTTGCCCAACGCTTCCTAGAATTTATAAACTTGAATGCCTTGGATCAACTAGTCAACACCCCCACCAGAGGGAACAACATATTGGACCTGGTCATCACCAACATGGGCAACCGGTGTTCCTCACCAGAGGTCAATCCCTTGCTGGTTAGATCAGACCATAGACTAATCACTCTGGATATCCACCTTCTGCCCCCACCCCCAATCAAGGAAACCACCATGAAAAACTTTTCAAAAGCAAACTTCACGTTACTTAAGACTGAAGTGGAAAGGTTCGCAGCCCCCATGCTAAAGGACAATGCTGTCCAAGCTGCTGAAACCTTTACAAAGGCACTCTATGAGCATCTGCAGGAATGCATGGATCATGCTATCCCAAGTAAAACCAAGACTCACTCCTCCAAGAAAAGGAAACCAGTCTGGTGGACCCCTGCCATAAACAAGCTATACAACAGAAGAAGGAAACTAGTACAGAAAAGAGTAAAATCCCAAGAAGGAAAGACATCCCTGATCAGTATCAGCAAGAAACTACGATTCATCATTAAATTATCTAAGGCTAGTTTCGAAAGAAAAATTGCCAATGACTCCAAAGATAACCACAAAGCGTTCTTTAGCTTTGTCAAGAACCTAAGTGGAACTCTCAGATCTGCTCTGAGTTAGTGCAGAATGGCACAAAATACACAGAACCTACTGATATTGCCAACATTCTGGCAGACAGGTTTAGTGCAAACTTTACCCCCCCCTCACCCCCTAAAGGGTCCATAACCATACCAGAAGAATGTAGGGCCCTGTCAATCACTGACACACAGGTTAAAACAGCCCTATCCAAAGCCAAAAACACAGCTTCAATGGGACTGGACGGTGTCCCAGGCTGTGTCTTACAAGAGCTCCAAAATGAACTAACCCCTCACCTAAACACACTGTTGAAACTCAGCCTCTCTACAGGCTACATACCCACAGAGTGGCACACAGCAACAGTTATCCTGTTCCACAAAGGTGGAGCCACAACAGACCCCGGGAACTATCGCCCTATAAGCCTGACTAGCCTGGTCTGCAAGGCTATGGAACACATCATCATGGAACTCATTAACAGAGACATTGGGAACCTCCGAACCTTGGACCCTACCCAGTTTGGCTTTGTTAAGGGCAGATCATGCCTCCTAAGCCTGGTGGATTTCTTTGAGACAGCTACCAAGGCATTAGATGAGGGAAAGGAGGTCCACACAGCCTACCTAGACCTCGCAAAGGCTTTCGACACCATTCCCCATTCTAGTATTATAGACAAGCTCACCAGCTTGAACATAAACCCCTACTTCACGAGATGGGTTGCCAACTGGCTCATGGATTGAACCCACATGGTGAGAGTTGCAGGCTCTATGTCTGACTCTAAACCGGTTACAAGTGGCGTCCCCCAGGGCTCAGTCCTAGGACCCCTCCTGTTCGGTATATACTTCTCATAGGTACAGGCAAGCATAGGAGGACTATGGCTGACCAAGTTCACAGATAACTGCAAACTAGGGGCCATAACTGATTTTCCGGCTGATACAGACACCCTCTAGATGGGTCTCACTGAGACGGATACCTGGTGTCAAAATCATGGCCTCAAGCTAAATGCCAAAAAGTGCATAGTCATCCCCTTTGGAAAAAACAAAGTACCCGCGAACTACCACATAGGTGGTAGTCCCCTAAAAACAGAAAATGTAATAAGGGATTTGGGGACCCAAGTAGATAGTAATCTCTCCTTTGATAATCATATTGCCAAGGTGGTTAGAAAATCCTTCTATGTGGCCCACCTAATCACAAAAGAGTTCGCATCTAGAACAAAAGAGGTTATTGTGCCTCTCTACTCATCACTCATTAGACCCATCATAGAATACAACACCCTATTTGGGATGTACCTTACAAGACACCTGCAACAGCTGGAAAGACCACAAAAGTACCTCACCAAGAGCATTACTGGACTAAAACAGATGCCCTATGCAGCCCGACTCAAGAAACTCCAGCTGTACTCTGCCTGACATACAAGGCCATGTCCAACCCATAATTGATGGACATGCTCCACCTAAAAAAAAAACAAATCCCGGAGAGCCACACTAATATACATCAGGCAGAGCCCCTCCCTAACACTCTTCAAGAGAAACCTTGACGGGTGGATGGGAAACAGAAAATTTACCCTGGGGATCACTGCAGTGGCTCTGCTGGACAGTGGCACAGGGAGCTAATGGCTCTGCTGGACAGAGGCACAGGGAACTAATCTAAGGGGGTGTAAAAGCCAACACATTCTGGCTAGGCTTATAAATGCCCTTGGGCAGATAGCCTAGTACTTACCTATGAACCTATAAATTATCATCAGTTTTACATTTGTTAACATATACTCTGTCAAAAGTAAAAAAAGATTATTTAGTGTAACATCTGCCATAATTAGTTGAATGATTCACCTGATTCTATAGACCATGGTTACTGTCAGGCAAATCTTTTTTCTGCTGGTTATTTACAATATGATACAGCTTCTATCTCCCACCACACGTACTTAGCGCATCTCATTGTTCTCAACTCCACCACCCTGCTAGCAGCTAGATACAACCTATTTGACCTCCTATTTCCTTTGTAGAACTAATGCTACCTCAAATTCTTCGTCAAAGGAAATAAACCTTCATAGGTAGATAAATAAGGCACATTGGTGTGATAGATTAATATTCCAATATATACCCTGTCTCTGGAATAAACTTCCACTACATGTCAAGCAGACAAGCACCTTTACTGCTTTCATGCTGAACCCAGATAACTGGATGTGTAGCCTCAAATTCTCCCCCACTGTAGCTCGTCTTACCCTCCTTGAGGCTAGAAGCAACTTAAAAATACTTTTTTTTCTAGGCTTGTAATGGTCTGCAGACTGATTTGACTAGTACTTACCTATGAACATATAAACACATTAATTAAAATCTTCTCTCACTCTATTTTAATTACTTTGTCTTTACTCCCAAAAGCCTCATAGCTTGTCTTTTGTTCTTGGTGTTCCTTGTATCATGGCATATAAGCTCTTGTATGCCTTATTGCATCATTAATATCAGTTTGTGTTTTTGTCATATAAAGATTGAAAAAAAATGACATTAACTTCTATCTAGGGATTTGTTTTCAAATGCTAAAAACATATGCTTTTATGAATGGTGCAGCGGTGCAGCGGTAATGTTGTCGCCTCAGCGCAAGAGGTTCGCCGGTTCAATTTTCAGCAGGAGTGCCTTCTGTGAAGAGTCTGCATGTCCTCCTTGTATTTGTGTGGGTTTCCTCCCATGTTACACAGTTTCCCCAGGCCTCCACTGAAAATTGGCTTTGTTCCAAGTCAGACTTTCCCAGTTAACAAATGTTAAATAAATATGTAATTATTACATAATGCCTAGAGTCTGGTCTTAGACAATAAACCAAACACATTTATTTACGAACAAGAAAACAAAGTAACAGTGACTAGCACAGGAAAGTGGCTTCTTGTTAAAAAGGAAGAAACTGTTTAAGTCAATGAAGACAGACTAAGCTGAATTACATTTCCTGTTGTGACTCCACACCACAAGACATTAAATGATTTAATCATGCAATTTGCATCTAGGGGCTGTTGTATTTAAGCCCATGTCTTAAAAGTTGGACTGTATCGATTTAACCTCCATTATATGATATCATAAAGGAGTTTCCAAATTATAGGTTTAATAATACATTTCTTAGTTAGAATACAATGATATTTATTTTACTGTATCTGTTTGTAGTGATAAAGAAATAACACGACAAACAAGCATGAACTTAGGACTTCAGAAGGTTGAAGCTAATGCTGTCTTCAATGGCTGTAAACCAGTACAATAAACAGAAAAGCCAAATTCCTGTCTTCTTCTTTGAAATAAACTGGTGTCAAGTTGTAAACTTAAATGCTCCCTGTGGACATGCAACAAGCAACACAAGTCAGATGTGACTGAGAAAATGCACACATGAGCAAAATTAGTTATGACATCTTACTATACAGTTAAGTGTTACAATCACAGAGATTTGCAGATTATATCATAAACAGCAAATCTGTAATAAGACAGGTCAGGGTGAATTTGGCTTACGTGACATTAATGTGGTAGAAGAAAGTAGCACAACTGTATCTGTATTTCATTAAAACTTATTTTAAATGTGTGTCTTCTTTTGATGAGATATATACCAGACCACATGGTTATGGTTATACAACATAGAATTAGAAAGTGCAAGTCTGTTTTTTCTGAAAGAAATTTTAAGTGTGAATTTAGGCAGGAGGATGCAAAGAATTAAATGGGGTACGGTACTAGAAGATGTTCCTGCTTTAAGCAACAGACACCATATGCCTAGTAGCAGAGCAGAGGAATATCTGGGGAGACGGGTGGTTTCTGAGTGTTCACTATTTGAAGGAGGCAGCTCCTTTGGAATGGGAACATTCTGCTTCCTGACAGCAGAGAAATATAATGAACATATTCCAGGCAGCTCATTGCAGATCTTCAAAAATGGAAAAGGAGAGAAAGTTCTTGCTTTTAGGAAATAATGTTCATTTAGCTTGAAATGTCATAAAGACTGTGGAGTCTGTGCTATTAATGAACTCTTAAATTCTGTATTAAAACAAGCAATGAACATAATCTTAAATTATAACTCAAGATGCTTTCTTTACACTTGCATTCTCTCTAATCTTGCACTTGTAACTCTCCTTGAGTAGTTGCCACACATTTTGTGTGTTAGTCTGTAGGTTAAAGTCATGCTATCTTCAAAATGTATGTATGTTTGCATGTTTACATTTATTTATTTATTTACATTTATTAACCGTGATTTTCCATTTCCATAATAGAGTCCCAGAGAAGATAATCTCCTGACATCAGACCATACAAATAGTTAGATGCAGTACAGTATACTAACATAGATTCATAGGTATATACTAGGATAACCACCACCATGGCATTTATAAGCCTAGCCATGCAACCCAACCTAAATGACTTTCTATGTATCATGGGCACTTATTAGAAGGCGGGGTATGTTACTTAGGAAGTTTCTAGAGGTTATGCCCGGGGGAGCGGTATGTTAGTTTGGGCATTACTGTCTACCTCTGTCTATTACAGACACGGGTGTCAGTATCATGATGAATTTACAATGCCCCATTCATTGGTCAAGGTTGCTCTTAAATAGGGTTAAGGATGGACTCTGCTCCACATGAATGGGAGCCTGGTTCAGAGCATGGGGATCCTCTAAGACACATATCTGTCTTGCCAGCATGTCTTATTTATGGCACAATCAAAATTTGAATCCTTGGATCTAGTGCTTCTGATGTTGTTCATTTTGTTAAAAATGTTCATCGGAGCTCGATCCAAGAATGCCTTGTGTGATGACCCACCACTAGACCAGTAATCAAGAAGTCTCAATCCTCACCACTGACACCTGTGGGAGATGTTCACTGGGAGGATACACACACAGTGTTTCCAGATGCAGCTCTCTGCATCAAGAGCAATTTCTCTTAAGAGAACACAGAGACCACAGTCAGTCTGGAGCTGGTTTCTCCCTTTTTCTCCAGATCCCCAATAAGACTCCCCACTGGCACAGCTATAGAATTGAGTCCTTAGCAAGGGTTCCAAGTACATCCTGCAGCACTCTCTCTGTCCAACCAGTGCTTCATGTCCCTGCCCAAGTAGCTTACACACACACTCTTTGAGATTTGATTTGCACAAACACACACACACACACACACACACACACACACACACACACACACACACACACACACACACACACACACACACACACGGGAAAGGCTGGTACAAGTTTACTAGGTATGCCCTCTTTTACCTAGACTATAAGGTAGTTACCACTGCCACCAAAACCCGTCACCAGCTACCTTAAGTCTCTTCCAAGGGTACCCAATATACTGAGTGAAATTAATATTCATACAAATGGTAGTTTGACCAAGAGCATGGCTATTAGGAGGGGTCCACAAAGTGTCAACAAGTAAATATGCAAGCACTTTCAAAACTTAAATATCTCTAAAAAGATCAGCCACAAAGACAGGTTTAAATATATTTAATAACAAATAATAAAAGAACAATAAAATACTAAGTATATATGCACAGTGGCATCAGAGTTTAAAACCACAGGAAATATTTAAAATAACATTGCAAGACAGGCTCAGACAAATAAGAAATACAATATCTAAACTAAACTTCACTATTCCTGTCTGAATTTAAGAGAATTATGCTATTCTCTAATAGCTTACTTAATAGAGCCAGGCAGATGATGTGGTGAGTAGTCTTTCTTGTTTTTGTCAGGCCCAAGACAGAATACAGAATGCTCTGTCTCTCTCTAAGAGACTTCTCAAAATAATATCTGAAATAGTACTGCTGGGATAGCTTGCAGAACAACATCACTTCTTGTCATTTGACTTCTAGTTCCCATGCAAAACCCCCATTACTGGAAGCTGTCAGACCTTAGCACCTACCTGTAAAAACACACACACAAGGACTTTTGCTCAGATCTTTGGCAGGTGCTGAAAGTCGTAAAACAATTGCATTCCTCCAAACATCAAGACTAGTATTTAGTTCACCCCAAAGACAATATAGAAAGCTTCCTAGTACAGACTTTGTGTCGCTGGCTGCCTTGAAACCTGTAAGATGGCATCTTTATGGCCTAGCCTATAAAGTGATTTCATTTCAGATATTTTTCTAAAGTTTGCTGAACTGAGGTTAACCCTCCAGCTTTCTCTGTTAAAACATATACATTTAAACAGTTACAATAGTGCATGTACATTTCTGTTCTCTCCAGGAAGGCACACTGTGCATACATTTCTAACTGTGCTGGCAGTACCTCCTTTCATCACACCTTGTATGCTAGGCACAAGTTACCTTTCAATAACCTGTAAGTGACCAAGTACAGAGGTAGGTCTTTAAGGCGATCCATAAACACATGTTTTACATATTAAACTTTTCATAGGTAAGTACTAAGCTAGCTGATCTTGTGGGCCATTTTCAGTCTACCCATTTAAGCATTATATCAGCCCCAACAGCATATACACACAGCAAAATTCAATAGTTTAACAACAGATAAATGTGAAAGGAAACTAAAGAGATGTTGATAATATAACAATTAAAATAAAAAGGTGCAGGAATAAACAGTAATGAGTGGCAGTTATAACACTGCTTGTCAGCCTAATACAACATATTCAAAACTCACACAAAAGTTCCTGAAGTCCACAACACAACTCACAACTTGTAAGCCCAACACAGCTCAACGAGTCAGGAACCACGATACTACTGCAGTTAGTTTCTTTTATTAAATAACCATGCACCAACGATGACACTATTAGTTGAGCGCTTTCATCTAGTGAATCTAGATTTCTTCAGAACATATCAAATGATTTAAAGGAATAAGATAGGAGGAAAAGAAAACTTATGGAATTATATGTTGTGTTACTGACTGCAACGCTGAGGTGTAGGTTTACTAATATGATAAACGTTATATATAAATTTGGTCTTGGTCTTTTTGCCCATTCTTTATGTAGCAGTATAGAAGTATGTCCCCACACTGCATAAATGTATGCATCTTTCAGTATTTGTCCCAACAATTGCTATATAACCTTGCCACTGATTAAATTATGTTACTATAATGAGTTGTCTGTTTTGTACTTTGTGCTCAAGTTATGACTGAGAAGGCTATCGAGACCAACCTTTGCAGATGGTTATCAGCCAAATGAATTGACAGAGTTTCTACAATGCTAAACATTCTTAGGAGGTGAAAAGTTTATAATACCTGTTTAGTGTTAATTTGTTTAGCTCCTTAGTCAATGAGCAATTTGCTTTCTCAACCAATAAAATCCATTGCGTATAAATGCATCACCATAGAAATGCAATGGTTTTGCAGAATCAGTCAAACTAGTACTTGTTCAAAAAGGTTTATGCTACATTTCATCCTTGAAAAGACATTAGCAGTGTTTAGAATGCTGACTTTGTACAATGGGGACAGCGGGAACAGTGGGCAGGTCTGTTTATAAGATAAAACCTAGACAGTAATGACCCATTAGCCCATAGAGAAAGGAATTTAGATTACAGTACACTCTGCCGTTTGTGGCAGTAGTATGGCAGATTACAGTACAGCCTGACTTTTGTGGCAGTAGTGTGGCAGATTACAGTACACTCTGACATTTGTGGCAGTGGTATGGCAGATTACAGTACAGCCTGACTTTTGAGGCAGTAGTGTGGTAGATTACAGTACACTCTGACTTTTGTGGCAGTAGTGTGGCAGATTACAGTACACGCTGACGTTTCTGGAAGTAGTGTGGCAGATTACAGTACACTCTGACTTTTGTGGTAGTAGTGTGACATTTGCTGAAGTAGCATTTAAATTTTGTTGGGATCCATGTTTTAAATATCACAGACCAGCAACAGTGGCAATCACTTAAAACAAGAATTTCAAGAGTTAGAGATAAGAGCAGGTGTGTGTGTGTATGTGTGTGTGTGTGTGTGGGGGGCTGTCTGTCTGTAAGTACATGTGCACACAAGGGGATGACAGGCAGAGTCAGTACAGGTAAAATTGTTCATAGGTTAATTACTAGACCAGCTGTCCTTAAAGACCATTTTAAGCCTAGCCAATTTTCAAAGGTAAGAACCAAACTCTGTGTCTTGTGTTTTTGAGGTACATATCTTAATTATTATACAAACTCCCAATCCCCAGCCTGTGCCAGTGTTCTTGCTGGAATATATATGTGAATTCCAAATGCTGCATTTTTATTGTTAGTTTAAGTGCAGTGCAGCTAAAGAAGTGTGTTTCGGGTAATCTAACATTTCATGAACAGCAGCTTCATTTGCTGTGTATACAGTAAAAAGACTGCCTGTGTTGTGATAAGGAATAATGTCTTCACATTTATAGATCCCTAAAACCAAATGCAGGGGAGTATAATGCCTAGATCATCATAGACAGCAGTGCCTCAGCCAACAATACCATCCTTACAGATGTGACACATAGATCACTCATATTCACTTAGACAGTAGAACGCTGAAAGAACAAAGATTATAAAATCTGGATGGAAGAAGACTGCAGATGGAGGAAAACAGAGCAAGGCCTGAAGTTTTCAGTCATGAAGCAAAACAGAAACTCTAGGACAATAAAATCTTGACTATATAATAAATAGAAAAAGTTCACCAGTATTATCTGACTGCAAAAGAATTACACCATGAAGAAGAAGGAGAACAACACATAGTGAGACACATGCCTCAGGTCACAGCCCCTTCCTTCAAAATATGTCACCATAATGGTTGTTTACAAGTCTTTAGAAAAACAGATATGGTAAAATTGATGAACTATTTCACATCATTACTTATCAGCTGAGTTTTACATTCATTGGCTGAAACAACTCAAAAAAAGAGGATATGGGAAACCATAATTTTACAAAAAAGTGTTACTTTGATAAATACGTATATAAATTTCAACCTTTTGCGACCAATTAGCATAGAAGAGCACTATAGTCTCACAATCAGTATTGGCCATCAAATAATATGCAAGGAGTGAGTAGCCTTGGGAGTGCACAGCAAACACACACTGCTTCCTGCCTTGAGTAATAATGAACACCTAACATACACAAATAAGCATTACACTGTCTAGCTATAGATCAGACTTATAATCAGTGTTTGTCAAGAATTTTACCTATCTCAGCCTGAATACAGTGCCTTCCTAGGGAACATTACCAACAATAATTCAAACTTTACCAGAATTATTTTGCATACAAATGCACACACAATATTTTCCAGGAGGGGTTAATTATACTTAAACAGTATACAGCCCTTTCCTGGATATTGTTACACCAGCCAGATATCTCTAGCACACTCCAAGCACAATTAAAGCTTACCCTTATAATAAGCCAGATGTTACACATTTGCATAGTAGCAAACACCTGCACAATAATTATTCATAATGCAGGAAATAAGAGCTGATTTTTCGAGTTCAATATGCACACCCTTAAGTTATTAAACAAACCATCAGCTTCAAGTTTTTAGAACTGAATAATAACATTCTTTATTTGACATAAATTAAGCATTGTAATTCGCAGAATCAAATATACTAGTAGCTAGAAACTTTCACAGAAAATGCAAAATGAATGTGATTAAATAGACAGAGGAGATATAGAATCATAATAATCATAGGAAGTACAAGCCTACCAAACCTTGTGACCATTATGTATTGCCATTTCACACCCTGAACTGTACCTCCTCTCTCAAAGAAGGCTAGTCTAGCCAAGTTAAGGGTGAATTTATGAATACTCATACAACTGTCCAGGTCCCCTACATCTGCAGGAGGGAGTCTATTGCAGATATGCTGAGTAATGAATCTGTCTTTCCACCTAGTGTTATTGAATTGCTGAAACAGGTTTACATGTCTTGTTCTGGCATTCATGGGATTCTTGGATTTGTGAGGGTACAAGACAGCCTAGACTACCCTGTTCCTGATTGCTTTGAAGGCATGGCATAGGTTTTCTGTGAGGAGCACATAAGACATGGAACAAAGGGAACATGCTTTCTGTCTTTTCTTCTGTCTTAGGGATTTAAAGCCTGTGTTCCTCTTTGTTAGGAACACCTGAGATCTTTCCAACAGTTTTATATGTCTGGCTGTTTTATTCTATAATTGGCCTGATCAATGCTGAATGCAAGGGGACAATAACCTCTGTAGATCTGGATGATATTCCCTTGGTGATCAGTTGCACCAAGTAGAAGGATTTCCTGACAACCGTTGCTACATGGTGATCAAAGGAGAGGGCATTCTCAGCATAAGTTCCCAGGTCTCCAACTACATTTTTATTTTGAGGTGGGGTATTGCCAGTGCTATATGCTGGGGAGATTATTTATTTAATAAATGCAACAATGTTACATTTTTGTCATTTAATTTAAGCCATTTCTAATGTATCGGGCATTTATAAGTGTATGTTCCTTCTGTCGGACTGGATATGACATACTGAAAATAGGCACCAGAAGGTACTTTGTTCATGATACTCACATGAAATATGGAAGCAGGCAGCATTTATTAAAAGGGAATGGATAAAGTAGAGGAAGAAAATGTAGTTTTAATTGTATATTTACCTCTGTGTGGTCACCTTGCAGCTATTTTATTTTTAATCTAAAACACATAGAGAGATCTCAAGAGGAACAGATAGCCCTATCAGAAGGAATGTATGGTATGAGTTGTAGCCTGCTAGTGCTGGGGTGCTCTCTGGAGCCTTAAACCAGGTTTCTGTTTGCTGTGATTGGTCAGCACTATCAATGCATGAGGAAGCATTGTAACGAAGCAGTGTCATGGCTGCAGTAACATCAGGTGTGAGTCTACTGTCACTAGACTTTAAACTGGATTTAATTTGATTAGACTGACTAAATAAATATGCAACAATACAACACAGTGTATTCAGATGAACACTTTAAAACATTTTTTACCTATGCATAAAACTTAACGTTCTCAGAGGGTGTATATACAAAAACTTAAATTAAGTGAAAAGCCAGTGACTAGATCACTAGATCATTCTGTGGCTGTTTGGTCACCAAGGACCTATTATCTCGACTAGCCTTATCTGCAAGGCCATGGAGAGAATCATCATGGACCTTATCAACAAAGACATTGGTAATCTGAAAACACTTGACCCTACTCAGTTTGGATTTGTTAAAGGGAGATCATGCCTGTTCAACCTGGTGGACTTCTTTGAGACAGTTACCAAGGCCCTTGATAAGGCCAAATCTGTGCATGCAGTCTACCTAGACTTAGCCAAGGCTTTTGACATTATCCCTTACTCGGGCATAATTGACAAACTCTTCCAGCTAGGCATCATTAGATGGATTACTAAATCA
>NC_056746.1:1357828452-1357865952 GCF_019279795.1 Protopterus annectens | reverse complement strand
CTGCCCCCCTGCTACACCCTGATCCGTTACAATATTTTATTCTTAAACATAAATAATGTACAAATGAATTCCATCAGCATACATGCCTTTAGAAAAAAATCTATATGCATTGAAATGTAATCTCAGAATCAGTCTAAAACAAATTTAATATGGTTTGCACATAAACTTTGAATCTCAGTAGTAACTAAAACAATAATTTCCACAGTCTACTCCTCTTGTTTTAGTCACAAAAAAAATCACAAGAATCTTTTAGATATCCTTTGATGTTCTTTACTAATTTTTTCAAAACCTGATCTAAAAAAAAAAAACATTCAGCTGGACCAGTTTTACTGCGGTGAGCTGAACCAATTGGCCTAAATGGAGGATTTTCAGCAATCTTGTATATTTTTGGAATACAGTAAAATGGTTAGTTTATGATATTTAACCATTAAAAATGCATATTTTTATGTCTCAGTTAAAACATATATCATATCAATTAAAATCACTTTTTGCAATGGTTGTGTAAGAATCTCAAATCCACTTCTTTGTAAAACATAGTATTGCTTAGTATTTTAAACATACAATATCATAATAGATTGCATAAATTAAATGTATGCCTCTATCTTTGTCAGGTTATATCAACCTGATATTCTTGTCATGACACAAAGCTTACAAAACGCTGTCTAAATAGAACAGTGAACAGGGTTCCTGAAATATACTGTAGACTAAGGTTTTCCAAGCAGCTTGGTTTTGTTGCTTTGGCCTGTGAAATCTATATAGCACTATGTTTTTTGCCAAATTAGAGCTGGACTTCTTTTTTTCTGGGTAGACTTTGGAGTTCAAAGAAATCAAGTTCTTTATTAAATGGTACATTGCAGGAGCATGTGGGAACTGATTGGAATTTAACTTAGGCTCCTAGTTTTGAAACTAGATCCTTAAAGGTTTTGAAGATTAATAAATATTTTGTAGATACAAGTGCTCAACTTTATTTCAAAATAAAAAGTATTTTTTTTTATTTTGGTGTCAATTTTTCTGTTTGCGTGTCTTTATTTTTCATTAAAGGTTTAGTTAATACTGCTCTGAATAGTAATAATTCTCCATGTAATCAAAGACTGATAATGTATCTGACATCCTTTTTTTAACGATTTTTGCTTCTGTGCCTGCCAACCATCAAACCTCTCCAGCTGGACTTGAGCTCATAATTTGCAGGCCATCTGAGGGGCCATCATTCAGGCCATCAGGAGGATTATTTGTGTCCTTGTCAGAATATCACCCGTGAGGCCTTTTTAGTTCATGACCTAATCCCCTTCCCCTGGTGGATGGGTGTGTGTGACCAGCATTACTTCTGGAGCCACCACACCTTTCTCAGCAGGTGTATATTGCCAAGAAGGCTAATACCATTCAGTGACCTAGTTCGCCATATGCACATCCCCAGGTCACAGGCCCACCCCCTTCCTCTAAAGGACTGCCACAGCCTCTGCCTGGATCTGTCCCCTCTCTCTAGGGTAGGCATGCCCATCTTCCCTACTGGAACCATCAAGTGCCCAAGCTACTAATTAAATGTGGTCCTGGCTGCAAAGATTTTTTAACAATAAAAGCTGAATAAATTGCTGTTTCATTGCTTAATGGCTCAACAAAGATAAGTCTTGAAGCCCTGTTACTGTAATTTATGGGTGCATCTATCTGCATGATGGCAGTAGATGAGGCACCTATGGTAAAACAGCGAGAAACCAAACCCTGCAACAACACTGCAATAATAAAATCATGACCATTGATTGAACCAATGATTACAAGTGTCTTAATTTCAATAGATAAGTCAGAAAAACTGATGCTTGATAATTTCTATCTGTTCGGATGCTTTAGTTAGTGGAAATATCCTAAATAAGAAAAGTGAGTGGAAGTGTTTCATTTTTCTAAGTAAGGGTTGTAGAAGGATTGATGCAGAAGATATCAATGACTTTATGATGTTCACTGTCATCTGGAGAATGCTGATGCTCTGTCATCTGGACAATGCTGATGCTTTAACTATGACTATGGACTTGTCATGAAGATTTCTTGTGGCTGTGCTTTAAGTTCCATCTTATGGGCTCACAGAGGTGGTCAGTAGGCTGAAAACCCATGTAAATGTAGCCTTCATAAGAGGGGGCACTGGTGAGCCCCAGAATGATGGCTACATAATCATGTGGTGCTATAAATTAGGGGAGGGAGACAAAACGATTTGGGAGTGTAAGGTTAGTACAGGTATAATGGGGATGACAGAGATGGCACATAAAAATGGAAGTAGAACACAGATACAGAAATGACCACACTTTATTGATGCTTTGTGATATCACTATCAGTATAGCAGACATTAATGAAGGCTTTTGTGGAGCTCATTGAGAAAATGGCAACCTTGAATCTAGTGGATGCAACATGGGAGGCAGCCAGGCACTAATGTCTGATGCACCAGTAAACTGTAGAAGTAGCAGCCTTATTTGCAGCAATTTCATTGATGCAATATAGAGCTGAGCACAGGGAAAACAAAACGAGGTAATATAGAATTTACTTGATTGGGCTTGAGGACAAAGGTGTCATGTAATAGTGCAAATGACCTGGTAGAAATTCAAGATGCCCACATGGTCTTCATTTTAAAGTGAGACAAGCATCCAAGATAGGCAGTTTAAGGGCATGTCGATAATGTCTGAGATACCTGAGCAGTAAATTGTACAGTCATGAAGCAAATGTGTAAGTGATGAGGAAGACAACAGGGCTGATGAGGAGAGGAAGACAGCAGGGCTGATGAGGAGAGGAAGACAGCAGGGCTGATGAGGACAGAGAAGGCAGCCAGCAGAATGACATGTGTAGAGTATTATTCGGCAAGGGCAAATCAAGGCTTCTGCAAATGAGATGACAGCATACGTAGTCATTCCAGCCACTCTTATGACATACTGGCAGGAAAGGAGGATACATGCCCCATTAGTAGAGGGACCGTCAGTTTGTGGACCAAGAATTTGAGGGTACTCATGTGAGGTGTGGTAAGATACAGTGGCCAAAAATAATAGAAATAAGAGCAAATACAGAGTCAGGAATGAAGTAGGCAGATAGGAGCCTGTACTTCTAGAAAGAGGTCTTCATGCTAAATGTAGAGATGCTGTAGGTCATCAAAGGACAGCAAAACATAAGGCATCATTGAAGTCATAATAGGAATGAAGGATGCTATGGCAGAAATGGATACACGTGACATTTATATGGTGAATACATGTGAAAAATGTGAACAGAAGTAAAGACAAAGGAGGAAAGAAGGATGTGGAGTAACCTATCGACCCAATGAGGGTAAGATTGATACCTTTATGAAGCATTTTCAGCACCTTGATAGAATTGAGTAGTCATAGCAGGTGATAAAATGATTAAGGATGCAAAAAGGAGATAAGTGTATCTGAGGCAGGAGCAATATGACTGTTCAGACAAGGCAATAAAGCAGGGAATAGAGGAGGAGAAGTTGATAGAAATTGGGATGCTAGTTAAAAAGGAAAGATTTTAATATACTTTCATTATGAACAAAGAAAACCAAATAGAAACATGGGTCAGATTTTTGGCAGATAATTTTTTTTAAAGTGGAGGTAGCAAAGTCTAAAATAGAGAAAATTAATCTTGAATTGTGGCAAGTACACTTTACATGAAGGAGATGAAGAGAGGAGAGGAGGACATGCCGGTGGTGGAAGCCCTGAAAGCAGAGGAAGAAAGAACATATGTGAGAGGTAATAAATATGATAACAGGAGGTGTATGGGAGAATAAAAGAGACACTGGGATGATTCAGGAGGTTAGGTGGGATGACCTGAAAATAACACAAAGGAGGGTAACAAAACGACTTGGGTAGTGCAAGCAGATGGAAGAAAACAAAAAGCAGAGAGAGAGGGAGGGACACATGCGACCTTGTTGGGAATGTTGTCTGAAGGAAAGAATAAAAGGAAGAGATTATGGTGGATTGGAGGATTTAAATGTAGAGTCAAACAGATATTCAAACTGCTGGAAGATGATGAAGAAGCAGGAATAAGGTGTGGCCATCTAGAAAGGAACTGAATTGGAAGTTTACAGCAGTTCAAGGATAACAGAAATGTGAGCAGAATGATGTTGATAAGCAATGATAATGGTGGCTCTAGGTCATGGCTTATGGATAATGGTGGCTCTAGGTCATGGCTTATGGATAATGGTGGCTCTAGGTCATGGCTTGTGGATAATGGTGGCTCTAGGTCATGGCTTATGGATAATGGTGGCTCTAGGTCATGGCTTATGGATAATGGTGGCTCTAGGTCATGGCTTATAGATAATGGTGGCTCTAGGTCACGGCTTATGGATAATGGTAGCTCTAGGTCATGGCTTATGGATAATCGCGGCTCTAGGTCATGGCTTATGGATAATGGTGGCTCTAGGTCATGGCTTATGGATAATGGGGGCTCTAGGTCATGGCTTATGGATAATGATAGCTCTAGGTCATGGCTTATGGATAATGGTGGCTCTAGGTCATGGCTTATGGATAATGGTGGCTCTAGGTCATGGCTTATGGAAACTGCAGGGGAATATTCTCAACACTGCAACACAAATTGTACAAAACTAGGGTGATGAGGATACAGCAAGGAAAATATGGAAGGGAAGGTCTAGATCATAACAAGTTCCAAGGTTAGACAGCTGACAAAAAGTGGATTATATAGTACAACAGGTGGATGAGATATAAAGCATGCAGACAGAAATGTTAAAAAAGGAAAACTTTTGTATTAGGTGAGTTCTCAGTGGGTTATCTAAGCTTACAGGAATTGTGATTTTGAGGGAGATGATGAAAGTTTTCCTGGGCTTATGGATGAAAAAGATGGTCCATGAGTCTATCAATGAATGGGTTGTAATTGTACTACCAAAACAAAAAGAACTAGTGGTTCTGGTGAATTCGGGACCCTCTCCCATTTATTAATCCTTATGGAAAATATTTGCAAGGACACTTGCGGGTGTAGCCAAAAAAAATAAATAAAAAAGCTCTGAGGACTTCGGTATCATTTCATTTCTGACAGCAAATGAAATTAATTTCAGCAATGCACTAAGGACTGGATTGGGATGTAACAGTTTTACCCAGTAAAATGTAGTCCCCTTCACCCCAGCGTAGCTATGCTTTTAATTAGAGACAATTTCTCTTCATTGGTAGAAGGAATGCATATTGAGATTGTGAAGGGGAGGTTGTCCCCAGACCTTTAGATTGTTACTTTTATAGAATAGTCAGGAAAATGAGGAAGACAAAATGTGTGTGAGAGTGCTACTTCATAATAAAAAGTAATCGACTCATTGGAGTTGAGGATCTTTTTTCAAGTAGTAGAAAGGAACTATGTAAGAGCAGTTTTCATTCAAGGGGTGATTGAAATGTATATGAGGTGAGGTGAGGGTGGTAGTGAAAGGAGAATTAATACACAATATAAGACTGGAAAATATTACTTGACAAGAACGTCCATCCCCAATATTAATGCATCTTTCTGCAATAAGAGAACTGACAAAGAAAGTGAGAAGACAACCCCAAAAGTGGGGGGAATCTGAATTAGAACTCCATTCCTATAAATCAACTGTAGTATGTATTTGGGAAATACAAAAGTACAGTGGTGACTTTTATTTAAAGTAATTCTGAGATAAAAATATTCACATTTGATTGCTTCAGATGCTGTGATAAACTAGGCAAAAGAATATGAGAGCAAGTACAAAGGCTAGCTGGGAAGTGCCAGGCATGAAGGATAAGTTGGAATTTTCTGAAACACATGTTACACCTCCAGGTTGGTGGCACAGCAAAAGATACCCACACCTCCAGGTTGGTGGCACAGCACGAAGCATCAGAGACTATCCATGTGCAACTAACAGTGGGTAAAACTGCCTTCCAGTTTATAGCCTGGTACAGACCACCCTCTCAAACCCAGGAACCCCACTCGGCCTTCCTGAGAACACTGGAAAATATGAAGGTCTCTCCAAACACCATTATATTGGGCGACTTTAACTACCCAAACATAGACTGGGAGCATTACTCTAGCTCCAACACCCTAGCCCGAAGGTTGCTAGAATTTATAAACTCAAATGCTATGGAACAACTTGTTGCCACTCCCACAAGAGGGGAAAACATACTGGACCTGATCATCACCAACATGGGGACTCTATGCTCCAGACCAGAAGTGTATCATTCACTGGTAAGATCAGACCATAAACTAATCTCACTAGATATTCACATCCCGACCCCAGCCTCTGCCCAGAAAACCACAGTGAAAAACTTCTCTAAAGCAAATTTCACACTCCTCAAAACTGAGGTGGAATCCTTCAAAGCCCCCGAGCCTGTGGAAAATACAGCCCAGACCGCAGAATCCTTTAACGCATTCTATGAACACCTTCAGGAATGCATGGATCATGCAATCCCAAATAAAACCAAGACCCAATCCTCCAAAGTTAGGCGTCCTGTCTGGTGGACCTCAGCCATAAACAAAGTATATAATAGAAGGAGGAAGCTATTACATGATAGAGCAAAATCCCAAAAAGGGAAGGCATCTCTGATCAGTATTAGCAAAAAACTACGGGCACTCATAAAATCGTCTAAGGCCAGCTTTGAGAGAAAAATTGCACAGGACATGAAGGATAATCACAAGGCTTTCTTTAGTTGTGTTAGGAACCTGGGTGGGAATTCCCAGATATGCTCAGAATTAGTCCAAAATGACATAAAATACACTGAACCCACAGACATTGCCAACATCCTAGCTGACAGGTTCAGCACAAGCTTCTCCCCCCCTCCTCCACCAAAAGGGCAAATATCTATCCCAGCAGAGTGCTGCCCCCCTGACATCTCAGATGCTCAGGTAAGAGCCGCCCGCTCCAAAGCAAAAAACACAGCATCAATGGAACCAGACGGTGTCCCAGGCTGCGTCCTACATGAACTCCAAGAAGAACTAAACGCAAACATGAAACTACTGTTCAATCTCAGCCTTACTACAGGATATGTACCCAAAGAGTGGCATACAGCAACAGTGGTTCCTCTCCACAAAGGTAGTGCCTCAGTGGATCCTGGAAACTATCACCCCATAAGCCTGACTAGCTTGGTCTGCAAAGCTATGGAAAGGATCATCATGGACCTCATAAATAAAGATATTGGGGACCTACAGACACTGGATCCTACCCAGTTCAGCTTTGTTAAGGGCAGATCCTGCCTCTTAAACCTGGTTGATTTCTTTGAAACAGTCACCAAGGCCATTGACGAGGGGAAGGTGGTCCACACAGCCTACCTGGACCTTGCAAAAGCCTTCGATACAATACCCCACTCGGGCATTATAGATAAGCTCACCAGCTTAAATATAAACTCCTATGTCACTAGATGGGTTGCAAACTGGCTCAAGGACAGAACCCACATGGTTAGAATTGCTGGAGACATGTCAGATTCCAAACCAGTTACAAGTGGCGTCCCACAAGGCTCAGTCCTGGGACCTCTCTTGTTTGGTATATATTTCTCAGAGGTACAGGCTAACATGGAAGGACTGTGGCTGACCAAGTTCGCAGATGACTGCAAACTGGGCGCCATAATCAACTCTCCAGCTGACACAAGCATCCTGCAAAAGGGCCTCATAGAAACAGACAACTGGTGCCAGAGCCATAGCCTCAAGCTAAACGCCAAAAAGTGTATAGTCATCCCCTTTGGCAAAAACAAAGTGCCCACAAATTACCACATAGGTGGTAATCCATTAAGTACGGAAGAAGTAATTAGGGGCCTGGAGACCCATGTTGATAGCAATCTCTCATTTGACAACCACGTGGCCAAAGTGGTTAGAAAAACATTTTACATAGCCCACCTAATCATGAAGGGATTCACATCTAGATCAGGGGAGGTCATCGTGCCTCTTTACTCATCCCTCATCAGGCCCATAATTGAGTATAATGCCCATTTCGGGATGTACCTTACCAGACACCTGCAGCAACTGGAAAGACCCCAAAAGTACCTCACCAAGAGGATCAAAGGGCTCAAACAGATGCCATATGCTGCCCGGTTAAAGAAACTCCAGCTCTACTCAGTGGCATACCGCCTGCTCAGAGGTGATCTGTGCCTGACATATAAAGCCATGTCCAACACGGAATTAATGGACATACTGCACCTCAGAAAATCCAAATCCTGTTGAGCTACACGCTTGAGAGACTTGAACCTCAGCACTGAAATAAATAGGACATGCTGGAGGAACAGATTCATAACCCAGAGGCTCCCTTCACTCTGGAATAAAATCCCAGTCCAGGTTAGGCAGAGTCCCTCATTGACTCCCTTCAAGAGGAATCTTGATGAGTGGATGGGAGATAGTAGGTTTACTCCAGGTATCACATCTGTGTCACTGTTAGACAGAGGCACAGTATGCTAAACTCGAAAAAGGGCATAGCAAAATTCATTTAAAATGGGTGGTGAAAGCCAAACACACTCTGGCTAGGCTTATAAATGCCCTAGGGCAGATAGCCTAGTATGAACCTATGAACCTATGAATAAGTAGTGTCCTAACCAACTGGTGTGGCACTTTAGAGATATGTGCAACAATACAGACAACCACTTCCATGAAAAACGCTGTTGCTGGAGTGTCAAAATATTTGTTGCAGGTTTGTATGGAAGGGAAAATTAATAGAATAACATGGAGTGACAGAACATTTGTTATAGCTTTGTAGAGTGGGAAAAATTGATAGAATAGAAAAAAATAGCAAGAAGGTGAAACAGAATATATTAGATTTGTGGAAGTATATTATGATAGTTAATATGGCACATATTTATTTACATATTTACTTATTTATTGAATTTGGCAGCTGGAATGAAAAAAGACAGAGGCCAGAAGGAGCTGGTGGGAAAAAAGCTTGGAAAATGGGAAGCAAGATGTGATACTGGTAGGGAGGAGAGACTGGAAACAGCTGGGAAAGGAAGCGAAGGTGAAAGGCATTATACAGGACACAAGTATACATGTATGGAAAAAAGAACTGAAGCTGACAGTGGTCTGTGGAAGATTTTCTCAAAGACAGGAAGAATACAGTTTAACTTTTTTCCAGGAGATAAGAAAAACCGGATTGGATCTGGATGAGTGAGACTATTAAGAAAAGATTATGAGATTTGCTAGAAGATGGCTGAAAAAGACAGGCCAGGTTAGGAAGGACTACTGGTTGGCTAACAAAGAAGCTAAGAAAGGAGTTGCAGTAGCAAAGAATAGGGCATCGGAGGCACTGTACTAACTTCTGGAAAGTGACTAAGTAAGTGGCACAAAGAAACTATATCAGGTTGCGAGACAAAGACAGAAAGATAAAGAAAATAATCAGACACCTTCATAAGGGACACCAGCAACGACCTGCTCACCAGCTCACAGGACATCAAAGGCAGATGGAAGGAGTATTTCCAGCAGCTTCTGAATGAAGAAAACCCCACAGAAGCTTTACTGCCCCAGACGCAGCCTACGATGAGAGAAGAAGAGGAGCCCACCCTAGAAGAAGTGAGAACAGCACTAAGGAAGATGAAGTCAGGGAAAGCAGCAGGCTCAGATGAGGTCACAGCAGGTATGATAAAGATGCTGTGTTAGATAGGGGAGAAATGGTTTCTGAGGGTATTCATAGCAGTGTGGAGAGAAAGGCATATCCCAGATGACTGGAGAATAAGCATACTCATGCCAGTGTACAAAAATAAAGGGGACATCCACAACTGTGGGCAGTACAGAGGTATCAAACTCCTGTCACACTGAATGAAAGATCTGGAGAGGGTGATTGATAAATGGATACATAGAGTAGTAGAAAGTACAGTGTGGATTCAGATCAGGATGCAGTACAACTGACCCAATATTTGCAGTGAGACAGATAGTTGGGAAGAATGTAGCGATGAGCAGAGTCCAACTGAGCATTCCTAGACTTGGAGAAAGCATATGACAAGGTCCCAAGAAAGTTAATCTGGGCAGTACTGCAGTGGTTTGAAGCCCCTGAAACATTGGTAGAATTAGTGCAGGCCATGTATGACCCAATGACTCAAGTACAAACAGTGTTTAGTCTCACAGAGGTGTTCCCAGTGGGAGTGGGTGTAGATCAGTGTTCAGCTCTGAGCTCATTGCTGTTTATACAGGTGTTGGACTACATTAGCAAACACGTCGGAAGGGACAAATTAACAGAACTGATGTATGCAGATGATTGGGCATTACAGGCAAACTCTGAGCAAGAACTTCAGCAAAGGATAGGGAAATGTAATGAAAAGTTGAAGGCACATGCAATGAAACTAAGTACAGATAAGACACTGGTAATGACTGCAAACTGGGGAAATCAGAAGAATCTGAAAAGTGAGATAGAAAGGAAGATAGTGGAACAGGTTAATAGCTTCAAGTATCTGGGAGAGGTTGATGAGGAGAAGGGTAGTCTGAATGAAGAGGTCAAAGCTAGAATCAGAGGGGCTTCAGCCAACTGGCATAGAGTCTCAGGGGTACTGTAAGACAGAAGAATGCCAAAGAAGCTGAAAAGTAAGGTGTGCAAAACAGTGGTGTGACCAGTGCTGTTGTATAGTACAGAAACCTGGGCAGTAAAGGGAGAACAGTTGAAGAAGCTAGAGGTGATGGAAATGAAGTGTCTGAGATAGGTGGTAGGATATACATTGTGGGACAGACAAAGGAATGAGGACATAAGAGCAGAAGCCAAAGTAGCTCCAATTTATAGGTTCATAGGTTTATACTAGGCTATCTGCCCTAAGGCATTTATAAGCCTAGCCCAAATTTTTGTGGCTTACGCCACCCCTTATATGAAAAAATACTGTGCCCATTAGTTTGTTGTGCCTCTGTCCAGCAGTGACACAGAGATGATTCCCGGGATAAACCTACGATCTCCCATCCACAGGTCAAGATTTCTCTTGAACAGAGCCAGCGAGGTGCTCTGCCTCACATGGATCGGGATTTTATTCCACAGCATAGGGAGTCTCTGAGTGATAAATCTATCCCTCCAGCACGTCCTATTTATATCTGTGCTAAGGTTTAAGTCGCTTGCTCTAGTGGTTTTGGTGGATTTGGATTTTTGAGGTGGAGCATGTCCATTAATTCCGGGTTGGACATGGCCTTGTATGTCAGGCACATGTCACCTCTGAGCAGACGGTATGCAACTGAATAGAGCTGGAGTTTCTTCAATCTGGCAGCATATGACAGATTTTGGAGTCCCTTTATCCTTTTGGTGAGGAACTTTTGGGGTCTCTCCAATTGCTGCAGATGTCGGGTGAGATACATCCCGAATGGGGCATTGTACTCGATCATTGGTCTGATAAGTGAAGAGTACAGGGAACAATGACCTCACTAGATCTGGATGTGAATCCCTTCATGATCAGGTGGGCAATGTAGAAGGTCTTTCTAACCACTTTAGCAACGTGAGTGTCAAAAGAAAGGCCACTGTCAACCTGGGTCCCCAGGTCCCTGATAACCTCTTCTGTGCTTAGTGGATTGCCACCTATATGGTAGCTTGGGGTTACCTTGTTTTTCCCAAAGGGTATGACTATACATTTTTGGCGTTTAACTTCAGGCCATGGCTCTGGCACCAGCTATCTGTTTCCGTGAGTCCCTTCTGAAGGATATCCGTGTCCGATGCACTTTCCACTATGGCGCCTAGTTTGCAGTCGTCTGCAAACTTTGTCAGCCAAAGTCCTCCCATGTTGGCCTGTACTTCTGAGAAGTAGATGCCGAACAATAGGGGGCCAAGGACCGAGCCCTGTGGGACACCACTTGTGACTGGCTTGGAGTCTGACATAGCGCCAGAAACTCTAACCCTGTGGGTTCTGTCCTTAAGCCAGTTTGCAACCCATCTTGTGACATATGGGTTTACATTTAAGCTGGTAAGTTTTTCTACAATACCCGAGTGGGGTATTGTGTCGAAGGCCTTTGCAAGGTCAAGGTAGGCTGTATGGACTGCCTTTCCCTCATCAATGGCCTTGGTGACTGTTTCAAGAAGTCGACCAAGTTCAAAAGGCATGATCTGCCCTTGACGAAGCCAAACTGGGTCGGGTCCAATGTCTGCAAGTCCCCTATATCTTTGTTTATGAGCTCCATTATGATCCTCTCCATAGCTTTGCAGACTAGACTTGTTAAGCTTATGGGGCGGTAATTACCAGGGTCCGTAGAGGCACCGCCTTTGTGGAGTGGGACCACAGTTGCCATACGCCACTCCTTGGGCACATATCCTGTGGTAAGGCTGAGATTAAACAGCTGCCTTATGTGCGGGTTTAATTCCTCATTTAGCTCGTATAGCACACAGCCGGGGACACCATCCGGTCCCATTGATGCTGTGTTTTTAGCTTTAGAGAGAGCAGCTTTCACCTGCGCATTTGAGATGTCTGGAAGGCTACACTCTGCTGGGATAGTTATCTCTCCTTTAGGTGGGGAGAGGGGGGTGAAGTTTGCACTGAACCTGTCTGCCAGTATGTTGGCAATGTCTGTGGGTTCAGTGATTTTTGTATAATTTTGGACTAATTCTGAGCATATCTGGGAGTTTCCACCCAGGTTCCTAACATAGCTGAAAAAGGCCTTATGATTGTCCTTTGAATCCATGGCAACTTTTCTCTCAAAATTGGCCTTAGTTGATTTTATGAGTGCTCATATTTTTTTACTAATAATGATCAGGGGTGACTTCCCTTTTATGGATTTTGTTCTATCATGTAATAGCTTTCTCCTCTTATTGTAAAGTTTGTTAATGGCTGGGGTCCACCAGACTGGACATTTGCCCTTTGTGGAAAGAGTCTTGGTTTTATTTGGGATTGCCTGATCCATGCAGTCCTGGAGGTGTTCATAGAAGGCATTTGTAAGGGCTTCCACAGCTTGGGTTGTGGTTTCCACCTGCTCAGGGGCCTTGAAGGATACCACACCAGTCTTGAGGAGTGTGAAGTTTGCTTTAGAGAAGTTCTTCACTGTGGTCTTTTTTGTTTGGGGTGGGGGCTGGATGTGGATTTCCAGTGAGATTAGTTTATGATCAGATCTCACCAATGAGGGATATACTTCCGGTGTGGAGCATTTTGTCCCCATGTTTGTGATAATGAGATCTAGTATATTTTCTCCTCTCATGGGAACAGTGACTAGCTGTTCCATGGCATTTGAATTTATGAACTCCAGGAACCGTTGGGCTAGAAAGTTAGGGCTTGAGTAATGTTCCCAGTCTATATTCAGGTAGTTGAAGTCACCCAATATGATGGTGTTTGGAGATACATTTATACCTTCCAGTGTCTTCAGGAAGGCTGTGTGGGGTTCCTGAGTTTGAGAGGGTGGCCTGTAGCATGCTACAATTTGTAGAGCAGTTTTGCCTATGGTTAGTTGCACCTGGATGGTTTCCAAAGCTTTGTGCATTGCCACCAACCTGGAGGTGTGGGTATCCTTTATGAATATGGATACACCCCCTCCTTTTGTGGTGTGGTCCAGGTTTTGGGGCCAGAACGCATGATATGAGGTAAAACCTAATAGTGCCGGGGTGCTCTCAGGAGCCTTGAACCAGGTTTCAGTTACAGCACAGACATCGATGTTCTCCATACTGAGAAGGGCCTCGAGTGCGTGCATTTTGAGATTTAGACTTCTGGCATTGAGCAGCATTACCCTCAGTTTCTTCCCATTTTTGTTTTCTAGGGTGGTAGGTTTAGAATTTGAGCCTTGCCTAAAAAAGGCACTATGGGGGTGGCAAGAGCCTTAGCCAATATCCGGAATCCCAGGGGTGACAGGTGCAAGCCGTCCCTTGCGAAGCAGCGTGGCTTGTCAAGCATGTCATCCCAGGCAGACAGACACTGGATCCTATTTGAATGACACCAGACATTAAGCCAATTGTTAAAGCTGATCATCTTGTCTCTATATTGTGGCATCATTCTTGGTGAAGGAAGGATACTGCTCAGGGTCAGGGTCATACCTGCCTGGGCTACATAATCAGAGAGCACCTCTATGTCTCTTTTCATGTAGTCCAGGGAGGTACGTCTCAGGTCGTTCACACCAGCATGGACAATGACTGTGTCATATTTGTACTTGCTGTGGAGTGACCAGAGTGCTTGTGTTATGTGGCGGATTCTAGCGCCCGATAGGCAACTTACTGTGACCCTCTCCTTGTTCAGCCTGGTGAGTGGGACGTCAGTGTGTCTGACTATGGAGTCACCTATGACAAGTATGTTTGGTGTTGTATTTGGCCTTAAGGGCTGTGACTGCTTTGCACACTGCTTTTGTGGTTTATGTGTTGCTTGTGGGGTGTCTTGAGGTAGCAGTTGTTTGGGTGTCTGCTTTGGAGGCCTCTGCTGTTTAGGTAAATTTTTACTCAGAGCCTCCGAGTATGTCTTTGTGTGTTTATGTGTTTGATTCAGTGGTGTGGTAGCATTATGTGACGCTGGTTTTGTGGTGTGTGTAGTTGCCTTCTCCTCCTGTCTGGTCTTGCCAGTCCTGAGTTGAGAGAGCTCAGCCTCCAGTTTGGCTAAATAGCTGCATCTCTCGCAAGTATTTGTGTTATGTGGGAGGAGGAGAGGGTTGTCTGTGTACATGAGGCAGTTATAACATTGCCTCAAGATTCCCAGATTCACCAGATGGACCGGAGAGGAGATTGACAGCTGACCTTTGGACATGCTAGAATAATATTGGGAATTCCAATTCACCAACACAAGGGCCAGTGAGGAGTGAGGGTGTAGTGCTTTTAATTTTTAGTGCTGACTTATATAATTGCTATAGTGAGCAAGTGCCAGGTAACTTGAGTGCAATGTGTTACAAGTAACTAAATGCAAAAACGACAAGCAGTAACTTTCTTTCAAGTGAAACAAGGAACTAGTACAGTAAGCAATGCAGATATCACTAGTGATCCACAGAAGCGCTGAGAAGCCGCGTATTAGGTGGAATTAGCTTCCAGGGAAATAACAAGCAAACAAACAACAAGCATATAAACAAAGCTAGATTCAGCAGGCCTGGATCTAGTCTATGCTAGAGCAAACAAGGTGTATCAATTTCAGTAAGATACAGTTCAAATATTCAGGCACTATAAACCTTTAACCAGAAATTCCCAGCTCAGAAGGGCAGAGTCCAGCCTCTTCTCCCACAAGAGTGCAGACCACGAACCTTCTTAATGTAAAATAACTGGCCTGAAGCCCAAGTGAAGCCCAGAAACAATCAAAGAGAACAGATTTTGGTGCTTCAGGCACATGTACAGAAAAGCAGAAGACAATCTGGTGAAGGTGATTTGGGACAGACAGGAAGAAAGTAAGAGGAAACAAGGACATCCAGCACAGAGGTGGATGGATTGTGTAAGAAAAGATCTGCAACAGTCAGGCATGAGTGTCCAACAAGGCAGGAGTGTGGCATTGAATCGAGAGAGATGGCTACAGTTAACATAACACCCCGACTCCATGTAGAAAATGGGCAAAAAGGGGAGGAGGATGATGAAATGATGATGATGATGATTATGATGGCTGAAAAACGCTGAGAAGAAAAAAACTGAGGAGCAAAACAGAGGTACAGCTGGGACTGAAAAGTGGCATGCAAGATCAGTATACAGGGACAAAGGCAGAAAGAATGCAAGGAAAGGATAGACAAACTGAAGAAGAGCCTGACAACAGAGCATGAGAGTAGGAAATTATGCAATATGAGCAAAAACAATTCAGATATGAAACTCAGAGGTGCCATTTCCGAGTATGACCTGCATGGGCTCCATACCTCTCAAGTGTCCAGATTTTCGCAGAATGTCCAGATTTTTGTCTCATATTTTTGGTCCATTTTTCATAAAATTTGTGGCTGTGTGGTAAATCATTGAGGACTGAAGTCACTAAATAATAAATAATTACAGACATTTGACTTTGAGACTTCGTATCCCTCAAAAAATACATAATAATGCAAAACCTGTTGTTCTAGCATCTTTTTAAGTTTACATGAGTAATATTTAAAATCTGTCCCTATTTCTGGGCCTCTGTCCATCCATTATTTCTGGTTCTGTCCAGATGTCTTTCTCTGAGAGGTTGAGAGGTATGCTGTACACTTATGTAGTGCTGCACTAGTATATCACCCTGTACATTGATGCCACATCCTTAAGTTGCATAACAGTAAAACAAAGGGAGGGTAGTGAGTGTTGGAGGTCTGGTGAGGGGGAAGTAAATCAAATGTATATGTTGTATGCAGGTACAGGAAAGCACAACTCTCAGCTGTCAGGATTTTCACAGAATATCCATATTTGTGTCTCATAGTTTTGGCTTGATCCTCTTAAAACCTATGATTTTCGGGCAATCCAGTGAGGCTTGAAACCATTAAATAATGCATATATTTGAGGTTTAGACTTCATATTTTGTTTTTCATAAAATGCACGCTAATGCAAAACCTGTTATTCTAAGATTATAAGAGCAATAGAACAATATTTAAAATCTGTCTTTGATTTTGGGTCTTTGTTTCCCATTATTTCTGTTTTTTTTCAGTCTTATATTTTGCTCTTAGAGGTTGAAAGGTATGCGGGAAAGTAACAAAACTTTAAGAGGTAGTAAAGGAGATGCATGAGTATTGATGCCAAATAAAGATGTGGTGAAGCTGAAACCATTTGGAAAAGATAAAAAGATACTCTAATGCTTAGAATGAAAAGAACAGTGCTGGCCATCTTGTTGAAAAGGGTCAAGAATGGAATAGCCAAATATTTGAAATGAAGGTCTGAGGATGATGAAAGGTCTTGAAGAACAGGCAGGCTGGCTAAAGCAAGAACACCTCTTCCCATAAACAAAAAAAAAAAGAGAGAGAAACAAAAAAGAAAAAAAAAACACTAAAAGCAGTGTGAAGGGAAAATAAGAACTGGGTGAGGTGAGGTGAGATGTGGAGGGAAGTGAACAGGTAGGAAGGCAAGTTACAACTATTAAGGTAAGGCTCTTGCAGCGCAGAAAGAATAAACGAAGACGTGGAAGATGATATGCTTCAGGCATTGTGCGAATGTTAATATGTTTACCTGCATTACACCATCAATAAATGAATATGTTTACCTGCATTACACCATCAATAAATGAATATGTTTACCTGCATTACACCATGAATAAATGAATATGTTTACCTGCATTACACCATCAGTAAATGAATATGTTTACCTGCATTACACCATGAATAAATTAATATGTTTACCTGCATTACACCATGAATAAATGAATATGTTTACCTGCATTACACCATGAATAAATGAATATGTTTACCTGCATTGCACCATGAATAAATGAATATGTTTACCTGCATTACCTGCATTACACCATCAATAAATGAATATGTTTACCTGCATTACACCATGAATAAATTAATATGTTTACCTGCATTGCACCATGAATAAATGAATATGTTTACCTGCATTACACCATCAATAAATGAATATGTTTACCTGCATTACACCATGAATGAATGAATATGTTTACCTGCATTACACCATGAATAAATTAATATGTTTACCTGCATTACACCATCAATAAATGAATATGTTTACCTGCATTACACCATCAATAAATTAATATGTTTACCTGCATTACACCATGAATAAATGACTATGTTTACCTGCATTACACCATCAATAAATGAATATGTTTACCTGCATTACCCCATCAATAAATGAATATGTTTACCTGCATTACACCATCAATAAATGAATATGTTTACCTGCATTACACCATCAATAAATGAATATGTTTACCTGCATTACGCCATAAATGCATTTCTTGGTTGTAGTAATTGCAGTGTTATGTATTCATGAAATGAGTACAAAGATTCATTAGAAAAATATGTCTTCCGTAGACATTACAAAGCCCCAGTTCCACTCCGTTGGACAAACCTGAAAGGTCTCTATAGAAATAGAATCCATTTTGTTTTAAATTTCATTATATTAATTAGTCATATTTTATTGCTGGAACTGTTGCTAGAGCAACAAAATGGTTACCTCAAATATCCTGTAGATGTTGGTTTGAGTCCCTTATACTCCATTTGGATACTGTGTGACTCTGCACAAGTCATTCAGTGAGATAACAAATCATATGTTTGACTTGAGTCACTTATATATAGTTGATGTATTTGATTAAACATAAGGATAAAAACACACATTTGTCTTACCTCTGCATTATAGGAGAATCTCTTACCAATTAATGTATTCATTACTCCTCCAGAGAGAAGCATGTGTGAAAACATACCCTTGAACTTTAAACTTTGACAGAGTACAAGGCCGTTGGGTCAAGTAACAGCATTCAGCTGCTATGCAGTGTAGTATTAATGTCATTAACTTTTAACTTTCGTAATGCAGACAGAAGTGATGAATAAATATATAGGGCTGCTTTAGTCAAACTCTGACCAATGTCACTACCTTTTCTTGATAGTCACTACGTGCAGTGACACATAGAGTTCACTAGGAGGTGCTATAGCAATTAGAATGACACCTATATCCTTGCTCTCCACCTTCTGAAATAGGAACATGTGTCACAGTATGGGGTGGGGTCAATGCACCCTGTCTGAATCCTGGCAACCTCAATTTGCAGGTGAACTTGGGTGGCCTCTAAATCAACCCTAAGTGTGACTGCTGATTGGCTGATATTACTCCATAAAGAACAAGCCTCCACACACATCCTGGCCCGATGCCACAGGCATTAATATTATCAGTTAGCCTATTCAGTGTATAAAACTAGGAATTTATATCTAGTAAGAGGGAGTGTGGAACATTTTACTGCACACCTAAAATCACCGTGAGAGCTAAATATTCCTACCACACCTTTGGGTAAGAATATGAATGTGCAGCACAGACTGACAAAAATGTTGGCATTAGCATCTTGTCCCTTTAAATAAAGCTGTGATCCAGGGTCATTTGCACAGAGTGTGAAGGGTGCAATTTGAGCTGAAACAGCCACTCTTATCAAACTCTAGATTCCGGGACAGCTAGATTCAAATGGAAAACGTGAGCACCAGTCACCATGACACATACAAGGCTCCTCTCTTGGCTAGACCTTGAGTCTTCCTTTTGCAGATAGCAGCTACAGTGTTTGAGATCATTAAACACCCTCCCCAAATTCCTTCCTTGCTGTCCATCATAATCTCAGCACCCTCCCTCTCTCATGCCATGCTAGGATACAAACCTCCCACTTTATCAGAGCTAAGAGAAATCCTGCTGGGAGGACTGGAACCTTGGGGCAGAAACCAGTGCAAGGGACGGGGGTGGGGAGAGAAACTTATCTTTTCCAAACATTTACTTAACCCTTTGTCTTACAAGTTAAGAAATTATGGGAGTTCTGACTGCAGACAAAGAACAGTTGCTAGTTTTGGACACTTCAAAATCAAAATGTGTAATGTTCCTTAAAACCTAGTGGTACAAACAAAATCAAAGTGGCTAGTCATCTTACAAAATGTTTCATTTGGATAGTGAGATTAAAGATTTGCAAATAGCTCTGCTCTGCATGCATGGACAGACATGTCCACAGTTGCAATTCTGTTCATAAAAAGCATATGCATTAAAACAAATCTCTGCCATTCTACATATAGAAATATGGTATGGTACTGTACCTACACTTGGCAGCTAACCTTTGTCCAAAAGACATTTATAATTGCTTGTTTCCTCAGTTCCTGTATCTGCCCTGTTTACTGTCTGAACACCACTAACATCATTACGAAAATTGCACCTCTGTGACAAGTGTGCTGTCCTTCCACTGCCCTTCAAAGAAATATGTAATTCAAAATCATGTTTAAATCTGATCTGTCACAGCTGTGATACTGTGCTTCATGACCACTGTAAATAATTATCTGCTGGAATCTATCTTGCAGTCCTCTAAACACTTATTTGTGTCTCATTCCATTCTGTCATTTAAATTGCTAAAAAATTCAGTCTCATAGCTATGATTGCCTGTCCTCACAGCATCTCGCTTACCCTACTGTGTATTTTTTTCTCATTATCATATGTAATCATAAAGTTTAGATAATTCTCCAGGTACATATCCACAAGTTAGATGCTTAAATTTTTTGTACAAATGTTTTCTCCATGCAGATTATACAGAATTCCTTCTGCTGATGGGAGTGTGCAGGGCATACCTCTCAACCTCTTAGCATAGGAAATCCAGACAAAACCAAAAATAATGGGGGGCAAAGGTCCAAAAATAGGGAAAGATTTTAAATATTGCTCTTATAAACTTAGAAAGTTGATAGAATAAAGTGTTGTGTTACCATGTATTTTCTGATAGATATGAAGTCTGGAATTCAAATGTCTTATCATTATGTAGTGAATTCAATCCTTACTGATTTTCCAGAAAACCAAAAATGTTAGGTGGAACAGGCCAAAAATATGAGGCAAAAATCTGGATAGTCTGTAAAAATCTGGACAGTTGAGCAGTACTGCAGTGGTATACACTGTTATTAAAATAAAACAGTCTGTATTTCAATTGCCATGTCCACTCATGACATAAGAATTAGTACACGGTTCTTTTGATGTCACCTAACTTGCATCTTAAAATAGCTGATTTTGGCAATTAATGACTCATTCAATATAGTAAAGGTTACATTCTTTTTTTAAAATTTTTGTACCATTAAAGACCTGATATTCAAAGATTTACAAGGGCACAGTTCTTCAGTAAAATAGCTATTTATATAATTATTGCAGTTCTAACATGAAAAGTCGACTTCATGACAGTCGACATTTCAAAAAAAAAAAAATGCCCAAAAACCAAAATACTCCTTTTTTCTTGTTTTATGTGGTGGATGAGGGCAAGCATCTCACATCCCACAAACTTATATGTACCAACATCACAGTCACACTAACTCAAAGAAGGGAGAAATCTCCCAAAAAGTGAATTATTGCCAGTGTGCAATTAGAAAATCGACCAGCAGTGATTCCTGTGGGAAAAAGTGTCCGGCATTATGCCATTCATCTTGTTTTTTCTGTGGGCTACTGACACTTGTGCAATTTCTCCTTGAGCTTGTGTAAGGAAGCTGGTTATTCCACATTTAATAAACCATTCTGCTCTATCAGGATGTACAAACAACTGCTGTGACTGTTGAGGAAGAGGCGGTATTATAAATGAGGGGGGAGTAATACACTGATAAAATGTAAAAGTACTGCAAACAGATTTTTCCATTGTCTCCTTTTTTGGCACAGATAGATTTTCAGTGAAACAAAGGAAGTATAGCAGCCCCTTCATGCTGTGTGAGGATTCATTCAGAGGCTCACCTCCCAGCACCCACGCCTGATATGTCTTCGAAACGTGCAGTCAGTCTTCTCAGTGATCTATATGCCTGGAGTTCGATACTAATTTTGTCACACTTTAATGATCTTTAAACACCTGATTAGTTTAAGATGGTCTCACTCACCTTTTATGCAGTATTCAAAACAAAGTGTTCTGGTGTTCACTTCTCACTACCTGCAGCTTGTCATCAGTCTGTATATTAATATTTTTACATGGAGTTGGTGTTTTAAGTCAGAGATAAGTACGACCAGATGTGAAAAAAGGAATTGGTTCATGAAAAAAACTGCTATCCTCCCTTTTAAGAAAACAAGAAAGTCTTATCATAATTGTTTCACTGCAATGGCATGGTCTTTATTAGTGGTCCGAAATGGTTACTCCCTACTAGTGTGTGCGCGCGCGTGCACACACACACATACACACACACACACACACACACACACACACACACACACACACACACACACACACACACACACAGACTTAAAGGCTATCATCCTTGTGATGGTACACTCTACTTACCAAGATATAAATAAAATATGGCACGTACTACAGTAATATGCTACACCAATATGACACTGTTAATATGTACAAAGGGTTCACTAAAGGTACGATCGAGGTACAATAATTATGAGAAATAAGAAAGACAATACGGCATTTTGTGCGTCTGCTATTAGTTGGAGCACCCTTCCTAACAGTGCTGAGAACACAGACTAGAGTCCCTCATGAGGGTATATCCCCTCCCTCCAAAAAAAAATCTACTCTGAGCTGACTGAAAATTGCTTTATTTTTGTGGCTTATCATTCACTGCAAGTTCATTTGACTGATCAAAATGCTTCAAGTATTCTGAATATAATAATCGGATCATACACAGTGTAGAACAATTGCGACTGAATAAATGTAAATACTCCTAGGAGAAGGAGGAATGATGAAGCACTATGAATGAAAGAAAATGCAGTGCAGTAAATAAAGCGGGTAGGAAACTACTAAATGTAATGGGACTGGAAACTTAATGTAAGACGGGGCCATAATGAAGTCAGGTGTCTGGCACTACTTTGATAGAAAGCAGTGGTATTAATACAAAGCAAAGCTCTATGTATGCAAGAAAACCACTATATGTATTGGGACATAGTACTATTAATACAGCACTAAGGCCCCGGAGATCAGTGCAGGGAAGAGTTGTATAATATGGTAACATGACATCCAAAGTCAAAATGCATTGTGTACAGGTAGCTGTCAAAATAACATCAAACAGTGTACGGTGTTTCAGAGTCTGCTACCACTTACCAGGACAGTTATTTAAAAAATGGAAATTTGAATCTGCACCTTTGTTCAAGAGATTTAGCCACAAAACAGGAAATAAAACAGTAAGGTTATGATCAATACATTGTATTGTTAATTTCGTTTGCTAGAATAAGTTTGAAATGCAAATCATGATGAGTATTTTTGCAGAGTTACTTACTGTCAGACTAATGTGATACACAACATTATTGAACACTATTATTCTTTCATCTGTTATTATTGCATATATTTTTAAAAAATTAATAAAACTTTCAAACAGAAAAAAATGAAATGTATGACTATAACACTGGAAAAGCATTAGTAACTAGCAGATGAAGACAACAGTGTAAATGCATGTCATTATAAATCAATTACTAAGGCAAAATGGGAGCTAGAATAAACAAGGCAAAGCAAATAATATGATAATACTCTCTCTTCTGATGTGGTAGTCAGTAACAAAAATATGTGACACATTTGTTTTATTTACTGGTGTTGACTCCAGACCTAAACTACATGCCCTCTAACAAAAGTTTATGTCCAGCATATCCAACTTTTTTATAGCTAACTTCATTTAGTTCTGATTACTGTATAGGTATGCAGGTTGTAATAAATAGCTATTGTCAGACATGATCCAGGGAGATTTGCACAGACACTGAGGTTTTTGATAAATATTAGTACCGACTGATCTTTCTTTGGACACCACCGATGTCTTTGAACTATTTTTTTGGATCATGACCTAGCCTTCATACGGTTCATAGGTGTTTACTAGGCTAATGACCACAAGGGCCTTTTTAAGCCTAGCCATGCATACCAAATCTCTGAAAAGTTCTGATACCCTTGATAAGTGTAAGTAGGGGCTTGGGAGATGAAACATTTACAAGCTAGGGCCTGGGAGATGAACCATTTACAGGTTGCCTATGTCCATTAAAGACATAGATGTCAAACCAGGGATGAATTTCTTGTTCCTCATCCATTTGTTCAGGTTGCACTTGAATTGGGTTAGGGAGGAACTCTGCTTCACATGGATGAGGAGCCTGTTTCAGAGACAGGGTAATCTCTGGGGTACCTAGCTGTCTCTCCAGCAGGTCCTATTTATATCACAGGCAAGGTTTAAGTCTTTAGAATTGGTACTTCTGGTGCTGTTTGTTTTGTGGATATGCAGGAGGTCCATCAGAGTGGGGTCTGACAATGCCCAATATGTCAGGCATAGATCTCCCCTCAAAAGCTTGTAGGAGACAGAATACAGTGATAGAGCCTTGAGATGGTCTGTAAAGGGCATTTTACTTCAGCCCTGTATTATTTTAGTGAGAAACCTCTGTAGATGTTCAAATTGTTGGATATACCTGGTTAGGTACATACAAATGGGGCATTGTATTCAGTGATAGGTCTGATGAATTCCAAATACAGTGGAACAATGACTTCCTTGGACTGGGATGCCATACCTTTGTCTATAGGTTGCGCAACACAGAAGGATTTCCTCACTACTGTAGACATGCGATGGTCAAAGGCTAGATTATGATCTATGTTTATCCCTAAGTCCCTGACTGCTGGGTCAAGTCTAAGGGGTGTGTTGGGAGGGTGGCCTAGTGGTTAAGGTGTTTGCCTTACAAAGACAAGGTGCAGGGTTTGAGACTCACAAGGGATAACTGGCTAGGCTTACAATGGCTTGCAAAGGCAGTTAGCCTAGTACTAACCTATGAACCTATGATAGTTATCAATCCAAGGACTGATCCCTGAGGGACTTTACTTGTGACTGGCCTCTTTGTAGAGGTGGACTCCCCAGTTCTAACTTCCTGGGTCCTGCCTGTGAGCCAGTTGGCTATCCACCGGGTGACATATGGGTTTGTACCTAACCTCAGGAGTTTGTCAACAGTGCCTGAGTGGGGTATTGTGTCAAATGCCTTGGACAGGTCAAGGTAGGCAGTGTGAACGATTTGCCCTCATTCATTGCTTTGGTGACCTTCTCAAAGAAGTCCATCAGGTTCAGTAGGCATTATCTGCCCTTGATGAAACAAAACTGGGTTGGGTCCAGTGTCTGGAGATTTACTATATCTCTATTGATCATCTCCATGATAATTCTTTCTATGGCTTTACATGTAAGACTGGTGAGACTTATGGGTCTGTATTTTGCAGCGTCTGTAGATGGTTCACCTTTGTGCATAGGGATGACTGTTGCCTTTCTCCATTCATGAGGCATGAAGCCTGATTGGAGGCTATAGCTAAATAGCAATTCCAGAGGCCCTGATAGGTCATGTTTCATGCTATTTAAAAGGGATCCTGGATTATTGTCTGGGCCCATAGATGCAGTGCTCCTGGCCTTAGAAAGAGCATTAAGGACCTTTTCCTTTGTGATAGCAGGTGGAGTTATAGGTTCATAGGTTGGTACTAGGCTATCGGCCTTAGGGCCTATGCAAGACTAGCCATAACAATTCCCTGGATATTTCTTCCCACAATATTTACTTCTCTGGACCTCTGTCTAGCAGGGCAACTGACTCGATCCCCGGGGTGAATTTCCTATCTCCCATCCAATCATCAAGGTTCCTTTTGAAGAGGGCCAGTGAGGCGCTCTACTTGACATGTATGGGCAGTCTATTTCAGAGTATGGGGAGTCTCTGGGTCAGGAACCTATCCCTCCAGCATGTTTTGTTCATTGTGATGACAAGGTTTAGATCCCTGGAGTGTGTGGCTCTGAGGAATTGGGATTTTTTAAGTGGAGCATGTCCAACAGCTCAGAGTTTGACATGGCCTTATATGTTAAGCAGTGATCGCCTCTGAGTAGACGATATGCCACAGAGTATAGCTGGAGTTTTTTTAGACGGTCAGCATATGGCATCTGCTTTAGGCCTGTGATTCTTTTATTGAGGTATTTCTATGGCCTTTCCAGCTGTTGCAGATGTCTTGTGAGGTACATACCAAACGGGGCATTATACTCTATAATGCGTCTAATGAGGGATGAGTACAGTGGGACAATGACCTCCATTTTTCTGGATGAAAAGCCTTTAGTGATGAGGTGTGCCACATAGAAGGATTTCCTGACTGTTGTGGCGATGTGGTTATCGAAAGTGAGACCACTATCCACCTGTGTCCCTAAGTCTCTCATCACACTTTCGATGTTTAGTGTCCTGCCACCTATGTGGTAATTCATGGGTACTTGTTTTTTTTCCAAAGGGGATAACTATACATTTCTTGGCATTAAGCTTGAGCCCATGGCTCTGGCACCAGGCATCTGTTTCTGTAAGGCCCTTTTGTAGAATATCCACATCATTTGGGGATTCAGTAATGGCTCCCAGTTTGCAGTCATCTGCGGACTTTGTTAGCCAAAGTCCCTTAGTGTTGGCCTGTACTTCAGAGAAGTATATGCCAAACAAGAGTGGTCCCAGGACTGAACCCTGAGGTACTCCACTTGTCACTTGTATGGAGCTGGATTTGGAGTCGGCTACTTTTACAGTCTGGGTTCTGTCAGTAAGCCAGTTGGCAACCCATTGGGTGATGTAGGGATATTGCCCAGCTTAGTAAGTTTATCTGTGATTCCAGAGTGGGGGATGGTGTCAAAGGCCTTGGTGAGGTCCAGATAGGCTGTGTGGACCACCTTACCCTCGTCCACAGCTCTGGAGATGATTCAAAGAAGTCAATCAGATTTAGGAGACAAGATCGGCCCTTCACAAACCCAAACTGGGTGGGGTTCAGTGTTTGAAGGTTGCCAATGTCTTTGTTTATATGTTCCATGATAATGCATTCCATGCCCTTGCAGATCAGGCTTGTCAGACTGATGGGATGGTAGTTCCCAGGATCCAAGGTGGATCCTTCCTTGTGGAGCGGGATAACTGTAGCTGTGCGCCACTCAGTGGGCATGAAGCCTGAGGTGAGGCTATGATTAAACATGACACTTAGGTGAGGTGCCAGTTCATTTTGTAGTTCATGTAGTACACAGCCTGGGATGTCATCTGGTCCCATGGATGCTGTATTCTTAGCTTTAGAGAGTGCGGTTTCTACCTGTGTGGCCATGATTATCGAATTTGGCAATCTTTTGGTATTGAAATGGGCCCTTTAGGGGGTGAGAGGGGGGTGAAGTTGGCACTAAATCGATTTATCAGGATATTGGCAATATCCTTGGGATCAGTATATTTAATGCCATTCTGTTGTAGCTCAGAGCAGATCGGAGCATTGCCATTTAGATTCTTGACATGACTATAGAATGCCTTGTGGTTGTCTTTGGAATCTTTGGCAATTGTATTTTCGTAACTAGCTTTTGAGGATTTTATGAGGGATCTCAGCTTCTTACTGAGGCTGGTGAGGGATTTTTTGCATCCTGGGATTTTCCTCTTTTCTGCAACAGTTTCTTCCTTCTGTTGTATAGTTTGTTTATAGCAGGGGACCACCAGATTGGCTTCTTTTTCTTGGAGAAGAGCATCTTGGTTCTATTTGGGATGACATGATTCATGCACGAGTGGATGTGCTCGTACAGTGCCTTAGTGTAGGATTCTGGAGTTGAACTTCCAGATCCCATCTGCGTGGGTGTTGTGAAGTTTGTCACTTCTGACTTCAGTAACATGAAGTTGGCTTTGGAGAAGTTTTTTAAGGAGGTTTCCTTACTGGGGGGTGGGGGTGGGATGTGGATGTCAAGGGTGATTTGCTTATGGTCAGACCTGACCAATGAGGGGGTGACCAATGGTGTGGAGCATCTATCTCCCATGTTGGTAATGACCAGGTCTAGGATATTGGAGCCCCTGGTGGGACAATGGATTAGTTGATCCAGGGCATTGGAATTAATGAATTCCAAGAACTGTTGGTAAAAGGAGTTGATACCCGAATAGTTTTCCCAGTTAATGGCAGGGTAGTTGAAATCACCCAGTATTAGGGTGTTTGGTTGTATCTTAATATTTTCCAGTATGTTTAGAAAGGTGTAGTGAGAATCTTGAGGCATGGTGGGGGATCTGTAGCAAGCTACAATTTGATTGATATTTGATTGATATTTGATGATGATGATGATGATATTTGATGATATTTCCTGAGGGAAGGTTAACGGGGAGACAGGGGTAATGTTGGAGCTGAATTTATTGGCCAGTATGTTTTCTGTATCTTCTGGCTCAGTATAGGTGGCTCTATTTATAATGAGTCCTGCACACAATTGAGTATTGCCTTTGAGGTTGTGGACATAGCTAAAGAATGACTTGTAGTTGTCCTTGGCCTGGGAGGCCAAATTCACCTGAAATTTAGACTTTACTTGTTCTCTGAGTTGTTTGTTTAGTTTGATGATGGTGCTTTTATCCTGCTGGGTGCTGCACCTCCTAATTTTTGCCATGATTTTCTTCCTTCTGTTATACAGCCTATTGATTTTGTGAGTCCACCAGGGTGGCTTGATTTTTTACATTTAGTTCTGTATTTCTTTCTGGTAGGTACAGCTGCCTCTGTAAAGCTATTAACATGCTTGTACCGGGTATTTGTGAAAAGCTCTGCATAGGTAGTAGTGTTCTCATGGTTTATGGGGCTTGAAGTTTGCTAGGTTATCATGTAATAGAAGGTAGTTAGCCTAAGAATAGTTCCTGACTATTCCAGGTTTAGCTGGGGGTCCAGATTTAATTTTTACTTCAAAGGAGACCATTTTGTGGTCTGACCTTAAAAGGGAAGACATTATAGAAGGGGTTGTGCAGCACTCTCCCATATTAGTGAGGACCAGATCCAGTATGGCTGCACCCCTAGTTGGTGTATTGACTATCTGCGTCAGGGAGTTTGTGTTTACAAAATCCAGGAATCTCTGTCCTGTACATTTAGTATCGTATAGGATTCCCAGTTAATAGAGAGGTAGTTAAAGTCACCCATGAATATGGTATTGGGTAGGATGGTTAGTGTTTCTAATAAGTTTAAATACATGGTATGGGTTTCCTGGGTCATAGAGGGGGACCTATAGCAGCCTTTAAACCTGACATGCTCCTCAGGTGTTGAGGTCAAGTGGATTTGTTGCAAATTTTAGGCCCAGGAAGCATTTTTATCTGCCATTTGTATAGACTTGGTGCAGCAAGGTGGGCTATGTTACTCCTTTCTGGAAGACCCTATTCCTACTTCTACTCTCTCTTTCCCCACAACTAACTTACCATACCATTCCTCTGCGCATACTCTCTTGAGGATGCACTCATACCTTTTCTACATCTGTTCTTACTATCTTCCCTTATCACACCGTACCCTTCTCTACTTGTACCATCCCACGTCTTCACCAATATAATCTGTTATGATATTTCACGACCCCTAGAATATTAATAATCATTATGATAATCATGTATTATTTATCTATTTATTTATTGACATTTGTTAACCTGGTTAGTCCAATTGGGTTTTGGTTCATTTTCAGTGGAGACCTAAAGAGGAAAGCTCCAGAAATACACAAAGTCAATTTTGATAAAGAGAGTAGTAATAAACCTCAGGTTACATTCATACAGAATAGTAATAAACCTCAGGTTACATTTATAGAGAGTAGTAATAAACCTCAGGTTACATTCATAGAGGATAGTAATAAACCTCAGGTTACATTCATACAGAATAGTAATAAACCTCAGGTTACATTCATACAGAATAGTAATAAACCTCAGGTTACATTCATAGAGAGTAGTAATAAACCTCAGGTTACATTCATACAGAATAGTAATAAACCTCAGGTTACATTCATAGAGGATAGTAATAAACCTCAGGTTACATTCATACAGAATAGTAATAAACCATAGGTTACATTCATACAGAATAGTAATAAACCTCAGGTTACATTCATAGAGAGTAGTAATAAACCTCAGGTTACATTCATACTGAATAGTAATAAACCTCAGGTTACATTCACAGAGAATAGTAATAAATCTCAGGTTACATTCATACAAAATAGTAATAAACCTCAGGTTACATTCATACAGAATAGTAATAAACCTCAGGTTACATTCATACAGAATAGTAATAAACCTCAGGTTACATTCACACAGAATAGTAATAAACCTCAGGTTACATTCATACAGAATAGTAATAAACCTCAGGTTACATTCATACAGAATAGTAATAAACCTCAGGTTACATTCATAGAGAATAGTAATAAACCTCAGGTTACATTCACAGAGAATAGTAATAAACCTCAGGTTACATTCACAGAGAATAGTAATAAACCTCAGGTTACATTCATACAGAATAGTAATAAACCTCAGGTTACATTCATACAGAATAGTAATAAACCTCAGGTTACATTCATAGAGAATAGAAATAAACCTCAGGTTACATTCACAGAGAATAGTAATAAACCTCAGGTTACATTCACAGAGAATAGGAATAAACCTCAGGTTACATTCACAGAGAATAGTAATAAACCTCAGGTTACATTCATACAGAATAGTAATAAACCTCAGGTTACATTCATACAGAATAGTAATAAACCTCAGGTTACATTCATAGAGAATAGTAATAAACCTCAGGTTACATTCATACAGAATAGTAATAAAACTCAGGTTACATTCATACAGAATAGTAATAAACCTCAGGTTACATTCATACAGAATACTAATAAACCTCAGGTTACATTCATACAGAATAGTAATAAACCTCAGGTTACATTCACACAGAATAGTAATAAACCTCAGGTTACATTCACACAGAATAGTAATAAACCTCAGGTTACATTCATAAAGAATAGTAATAAACCTCAGGTTACATTCATACAGAATAGTAATAAACCTCAGGTTACATTCATAGAGAATAGTAATAAACCTCAGGTTACATTCATACAGAATAGTAATAAACCCCAGGTTACATTCATACAGAATAGTAATAAACCTCAGGTTACATTCATACAGAATAGTAATAAACCTCAGGTTACATTCATACAGAATAGTAATAAACCTCAGGTTACATTCATAGAGAATAGTAATAAACCTCAGGTTACATTCATAGAAAATAGTAATAAACCTCAGGTTACATTCATACAGAATAGTAATAAACCTCAGGTTACATTCATACAGAATAGTAATAAACCTCAGGTTACATTCATACAGAATAGTAATAAACCTCAGGTTACATTCATACAGAATAGTAATAAACCTCAGGTTACATTCATACAGAATAGTAATAAACCTCAGGTTACATTCATATAGAATAGTAATAAACCTCAGGTTACATTCATACAGAATAGTAATAAACCTCAGGTTACATTCATACAGAATAGTAATAAACCTCAGGTTACATTCACAGAGAATAGAAATAAACTGCAGGTTACATTCATACAGAATAGTAATAAACCTCAGGTTACATTCATACAGAATAGTAATAAACCTCAGGTTACATTCATACAGAATAGTAATAAACCTCAGGTTACATTCACAGAGAATAGTAATAAACCTCAGGTTACATTCACAGAGAATAGTAATAAACCTCAGGTTACATTCATACAGAATAGTAATAAACCTCAGGTTACATTCATACAGAATAGTAATAAACCTCAGGTTACATTCATACAGAATAGTAATAAACCTCAGGTTACATTCATACAGAATAGTAATAAACCTCAGGTTACATTCATACAGAATAGTAATAAACCTCAGGTTACATTCATACAGAATAGTAATAAACCTCAGGTTACATTCATACAGAATAGTAATAAACCTCAGGTTACATTCATACAGAATAGTAATAAACCTCAGGTTACATTCATACAGAATAGTAATAAACCTCAGGTTACATTCATACAGAATAGTAATAAACCTCAGGTTACATTCATACAGAATAGTAATAAACCTCAGGTTACATTCATACAGAATAGTAATAAACCTCAGGTTACATTCATACAGAATAGTAATAAACCTCAGGTTACATTCATACAGAATAGTAATAAACCTCAGGTTACATTCATAGAGAATAGTAATAAACCTCAGGTTACATTCATACAGAATAGTAATAAACCTCAGGTTACATTCATACAGAATAGTAATAAACCTCAGGTTACATTCATACAGAATAGTAATAAACCTCAGGTTACATTCATACAGAATAGTAATAAACCTCAGGTTACATTCATACAGAATAGTAATAAACCTCAGGTTACATTCATACAGAATAGTAATAAACCTCAGGTTACATTCATACAGAATAGTAATAAACCTCAGGTTACATTCATACAGAATAGTAATAAACCTCAGGTTACATTCATACAGAATAGTAATAAACCTCAGGTTACATTCATAGAGAATAGTAATAAACCTCAGGTTACATTCATACAGAATAGTAATAAACCTCAGGTTACATTCATACAGAATAGTAATAAACCTCAGGTTACATTCATACAGAATAGTAATAAACCTCAGGTTACATTCATACAGAATAGTAATAAACCTCAGGTTACATTCATACAGAATAGTAATAAACCTCAGGTTACATTCATACAGAATAGTAATAAACCTCAGGTTACATTCATACAGAATAGTAATAAACCTCAGGTTACATTCATACAGAATAGTAATAAACCTCAGGTTACATTCATACAGAATAGTAATAAACCTCAGGTTACATTCATACAGAATAGTAATAAACCTCAGGTTACATTCATACAGAATAGTAATAAACCTCAGGTTACATTCATACAGAATAGTAATAAACCTCAGGTTACATTCATACAGAATAGTAATAAACCTCAGGTTACATTCATACAGAATAGTAATAAACCTCAGGTTACATTCATACAGAATAGTAATAAACCTCAGGTTACATTCATACAGAATAGTAATAAACCTCAGGTTACATTCATACAGAATAGTAATAAACCTCAGGTTACATTCATACAGAATAGTAATAAACCTCAGGTTACATTCATACAGAATAGTAATAAACCTCAGGTTACATTCATACAGAATAGTAATAAACCTCAGGTTACATTCATACAGAATAGTAATAAACCTCAGGTTACATTCATACAGAATAGTAATAAACCTCAGGTTACATTCATACAGAATAGTAATAAACCTCAGGTTACATTCATACAGAATAGTAATAAACCTCAGGTTACATTCACAGAGAATAGTAATAAACCTCAGGTTACATTCATACAGAATAGTAATAAACCTCAGGTTACATTCATACAGAATAGTAATAAACCTCAGGTTACATTCATACAGAATAGTAATAAACCTCAGGTTACATTCATACAGAATAGTAATAAACCTCAGGTTACATTCATACAGAATAGTAATAAACCTCAGGTTACATTCATAGAGAATAGTAATAAACCTCAGGTTACATTCATACAGAATAGTAATAAACCTCAGGTTACATTCATACAGAATAGTAATAAACCTCAGGTTACATTCATACAGAATAGTAATAAACCTCAGGTTACATTCATACAGAATAGTAATAAACCTCAGGTTACATTCATACAGAATAGTAATAAACCTCAGGTTACATTCATACAGAATAGTAATAAACCTCAGGTTACATTCATACAGAATAGTAATAAACCTCAGGTTACATTCATACAGAATAGTAATAAACCTCAGGTTACATTCATACAGAATAGTAATAAACCTCAGGTTACATTCATAGAGAATAGTAATAAACCTCAGGTTACATTCATACAGAATAGTAATAAACCTCAGGTTACATTCATACAGAATAGTAATAAACCTCAGGTTACATTCATACAGAATAGTAATAAACCTCAGGTTACATTCATACAGAATAGTAATAAACCTCAGGTTACATTCATACAGAATAGTAATAAACCTCAGGTTACATTCATACAGAATAGTAATAAACCTCAGGTTACATTCATACAGAATAGTAATAAACCTCAGGTTACATTCATACAGAATAGTAATAAACCTCAGGTTACATTCATACAGAATAGTAATAAACCTCAGGTTACATTCATACAGAATAGTAATAAACCTCAGGTTACATTCATACAGAATAGTAATAAACCTCAGGTTACATTCATACAGAATAGTAATAAACCTCAGGTTACATTCATACAGAATAGTAATAAACCTCAGGTTACATTCATACAGAATAGTAATAAACCTCAGGTTACATTCATACAGAATAGTAATAAACCTCAGGTTACATTCATACAGAATAGTAATAAACCTCAGGTTACATTCATACAGAATAGTAATAAACCTCAGGTTACATTCATACAGAATAGTAATAAACCTCAGGTTACATTCATACAGAATAGTAATAAACCTCAGGTTACATTCATAGAGAATAGTAATAAACCTCAGGTTACATTCATACAGAATAGTAATAAACCTCAGGTTACATTCATACAGAATAGTAATAAACCTCAGGTTACATTCATACAGAATAGTAATAAACCTCAGGTTACATTCATACAGAATAGTAATAAACCTCAGGTTACATTCATACAGAATAGTAATAAACCTCAGGTTACATTCATAGAGAATAGTAATAAACCTCAGGTTACATTCATACAGAATAGTAATAAACCTCAGGTTACATTCATACAGAATAGTAATAAACCTCAGGTTACATTCATACAGAATAGTAATAAACCTCAGGTTACATTCATACAGAATAGTAATAAACCTCAGGTTACATTCATACAGAATAGTAATAAACCTCAGGTTACATTCATACAGAATAGTAATAAACCTCAGGTTACATTCATACAGAATAGTAATAAACCTCAGGTTACATTCATACAGAATAGTAATAAACCTCAGGTTACATTCATACAGAATAGTAATAAACCTCAGGTTACATTCATAGAGAATAGTAATAAACCTCAGGTTACATTCATACAGAATAGTAATAAACCTCAGGTTACATTCATACAGAATAGTAATAAACCTCAGGTTACATTCATACAGAATAGTAATAAACCTCAGGTTACATTCATACAGAATAGTAATAAACCTCAGGTTACATTCATACAGAATAGTAATAAACCTCAGGTTACATTCATACAGAATAGTAATAAACCTCAGGTTACATTCATACAGAGAATAGTAATAAACCTCAGGTTACATTCATACAGAATAGTAATAAACCTCAGGTTACATTCATACAGAATAGTAATAAACCTCAGGTTACATTAATACAGAATAGTAATAAACCTCAGGTTACATTCATACAGAATAGTAATAAACCTCAGGTTACATTCATACAGAATAGTAATAAACCTCAGGTTACATTCATAGAGAATAGTAATAAACCTCAGGTTACATTCATACAGAATAGTAATAAACCTCAGGTTACATTCATACAGAATAGTAATAAACCTCAGGTTACATTCATACAGAATAGTAATAAACCTCAGGTTACATTCATACAGAATAGTAATAAACCTCAGGTTACATTCATAGAGAATAGTAATAAACCTCAGGTTACATTCATACAGAATAGTAATAAACCTCAGGTTACATTCATACAGAATAGTAATAAACCTCAGGTTACATTCATACAGAATAGTAATAAACCTCAGGTTACATTCATACAGAATAGTAATAAACCTCAGGTTACATTCATACAGAATAGTAATAAACCTCAGGTTACATTCATAGAGAATAGTAATAAACCTCAGGTTACATTCATAGAGAATAGTAATAAACCTCAGGTTACATTCATACAGAATAGTAATAAACCTCAGGTTACATTCATAGAGAATAGTAATAAACCTCAGGTTACATTCATACAGAATAGTAATAAACCTCAGGTTACATTCATACAGAATAGTAATAAACCTCAGGTTACATTCATACAGAATAGTAATAAACCTCAGGTTACATTCATACAGAATAGTAATAAACCTCAGGTTACATTCATACAGAATAGTAATAAACCTCAGGTTACATTCATACAGAATAGTAATAAACCTCAGGTTACATTCATACAGAATAGTAATAAACCTCAGGTTACATTCATACAGAATAGTAATAAACCTCAGGTTACATTCATACAGAATAGTAATAAACCTCAGGTTACATTCATACAGAATAGTAATAAACCTCAGGTTACATTCATACAGAATAGTAATAAACCTCAGGTTACATTCATACAGAATAGTAATAAACCTCAGGTTACATTCATACAGAATAGTAATAAACCTCAGGTTACATTCATACAGAATAGTAATAAACCTCAGGTTACATTCATACAGAATAGTAATAAACCTCAGGTTACATTCATAGAGAATAGTAATAAACCTCAGGTTACATTCATACAGAATAGTAATAAACCTCAGGTTACATTCATACAGAATAGTAATAAACCTCAGGTTACATTCACAGAGAATAGTAATAAACCTCAGGTTACATTCATACAGAATAGTAATAAACCTCAGGTTACATTCATACAGAATAGTAATAAACCTCAGGTTACATTCATAGAGAATAGTAATAAACCTCAGGTTACATTCATACAGAATAGTAATAAACCTCAGGTTACATTCATACAGAATAGTAATAAACCTCAGGTTACATTCATACAGAATAGTAATAAACCTCAGGTTACATTCATACAGAATAGTAATAAACCTCAGGTTACATTCATACAGAATAGTAATAAACCTCAGGTTACATTCATACAGAATAGTAATAAACCTCAGGTTACATTCATACAGAATAGTAATAAACCTCAGGTTACATTCATACAGAATAGTAATAAACCTCAGGTTACATTCATACAGAATAGTAATAAACCTCAGGTTACATTCATACAGAATAGTAATAAACCTCAGGTTACATTCATACAGAATAGTAATAAACCTCAGGTTACATTCATACAGAATAGTAATAAACCTCAGGTTACATTCATAGAGAATAGTAATAAACCTCAGGTTACATTCATACAGAATAGTAATAAACCTCAGGTTACATTCATACAGAATAGTAATAAACCTCAGGTTACATTCATACAGAATAGTAATAAACCTCAGGTTACATTCATACAGAATAGTAATAAACCTCAGGTTACATTCACAGAGAATAGTAATAAACCTCAGGTTACATTCACAGAGAATAGTAATAAACCTCAGGTTACATTCACAGAGAATAGTAATAAACCTCAGGTTACATTCATAGAGGTATCAAATACACGTAAGTAGACAATACAAAAAATACAAAAATATTATTATGCTATACCTTTTTTTTTTTGTTTGTTTTGTTTTTGTTTTTTTGATAGAATTGTGAATAAGGTGTGAAGGGGGTAAAGTTTTCATTGCTTTAATGGGTGTATTAGGGAGAAGGGGAACTAGGTTGGGTCATGGCTGGGGCAGGTTTGGAGTTGAGTAGATAGGTTTTTAGTTCGTTTTTGAAATGAGATGTATGAGAGATGGAGCGTATGTTGAAGGGAAGTTTGTTCCAAGCATGGGCAATAGAGTGTAGAGTAGTTTACCTGCAGACGTTTTTGGTTGGTAGATATCAAGTAGCTGTTGATTTGAAGTATGAAGGGACTGAGGTGGAGTGTACAGAGAGATAAGGGATTAAAGAGATGGACAGAGTGAAGGTTTATAGAGTATCGATTGAAGGATCTGAAATTAATAGACTAGAAATAGTTGTGGAAGTTCAAGCCAGTGTAGGGAGTCTAATGCAGTGCAGTGATGTGAGTTATATGGGGAGTTAGTGATGAATCTGGCAGTTTTATGGTAGGTTTGTTGTTTATTCATAGTGGTGGTCTGTATGTTGGTTAGGACTGGAGCTGCATAGAGGAGGGTGGGGAGGAGGAGTGATTTTCCCAGGCTGAGTCTGGTGTTAGGGGTGAGATATTTTTTGTTGCGATATAGTAGCCCTAGTTTTTGGTGGGTTTTCTTTATAGATTGAAGTATGAGAAGGTTAAATTTTAGTTCCTCATCAATGATGACTCCTAGTAATTTGGTGTGATTATCTGGTAGGATTGTAGTGTTGTTGAGAGATGTTATGACAAAGGAGGATTTGTGGTGAGAGAGAGAGAGCAGGGAAGAAAAAGTAAGAGTTTTGTTTTTTGGGGGTTAAGAATGAGTAGGTTGTCTGAAAGCCATTGTTCAGTGGTTAGTAGAGCTTGTTGGGTTTGGGTGTGTAGATCAAAAAAAAAAGGTATGTTTTTGTTAGAAGATACGAAATTT